>NC_134574.1:104926968-105264468 GCF_050947875.1 Dermacentor variabilis
CCTCCATGGCTGCTTACAGTTCCAAAAATCGAATTGTCAGTAGATGGGACATTCAGCAAAAGAGATATGTTCATTCGAGCTGCTCAACAACTAGCGCTGTACCAGATATATATGCGGTATTCAGGATACACACACGTCTATACAGATGGCTCCAGTACAGCAACCTCTTCAA
The DNA here is from genome assembly GCF_050947875.1 of Dermacentor variabilis. Lineage (NCBI taxonomy): Eukaryota > Metazoa > Arthropoda > Arachnida > Ixodida > Ixodidae > Dermacentor > Dermacentor variabilis. Next base: position 104,927,141 of record NC_134574.1, read on the forward strand.
CTTCATCATTCATTATACCGCACCTCCACAAACAAGAATCATTTAAATTATCTCGTGCGACTTCGTCTACGACGGCTGAACTGTTCGCAATCCTATGTGCGATAAAATTTATATTGTCAGTAAGAGATGCGCAAAAATGGGTAATTTTCAGCGATTCACAGGCGGCTCTAACATCACTCTGCAACACAAAGGGGAAAACATTCAGTGACAGTATAATATATGAAACACTTAAAAACCTCACAAAGGCAAGCGAAGCGAAACATGCAATATCATTTTAGTGGATACCAGGGCATTGCGACATTCCTGGCAACACAGCAACCGATGAAGCAGCACGACAAGCGCACCTAAAGGATGATACGGCTCCGCTCCCAATATCAAAGGATGAATTACGCTGCATTATAAGGACAACGTCTCTCAAATTATCTAGAAACACTTGGTTTGACCAGAATTCTAGGAGCTCGGACTTATACCATATTGATCCATTTATTGAATTCAAATTTTCATTGTTGTTAGATAGAACTATGGAAACCCTTATTCATCGATTAAGGCTAGGCACTGCTTACACAAAGCATTTCTTGCACAGAATTGGCCGTGCGGAAACCCCCGAATGTGATTGTGGATTTGTAGACGAAGATATATATCACCTCCTTCTAGATTGCCCACATCACGACACACCAAGAAGCCGACTTAAATCAGCGCTAATTAAATTAGACCGCAGACCTTTCAGTTTAAGAAAACTTTTGGGCCCTTGGCCAACAACGGCCTTGCAGAAGAGTGCTTTGAAAGCACTAAAGACTTTTCTTGAAGACAGCGGCATTGCTGGACGTTATTAGCGCTTTCATTGTTCCCTTCATTTCATTGTCACTGTATATATCCATCTGTTTGTGAATTATGTTATGTTGACTGTTCTGTTGAGACTGTATGTGATAATGCATTTACACGATGTATCTACCACCCGCTGACTAGACAATGTGTTATTAGGCGACAATATCTTTTGTATTTTGAGACTTTCATCTACATAAGTGTGGAGACATTTACATTATATATTGTATGTACCATGTGTTCCTTACGTCATAGTCTTCCTGTGGAAACGTTGCGTGATAAGTCCTGGTGCTTGTGTGAAAAGACTGTTTGATATGTAACCTTGAACCCTGTACGATGTATGACCGAAATACTCAAGAGATGAGGAGTAGCCGGCGCCTTAAATTGTGTGCCAACATCTCCTTATATCATATCAATAAAAAAAACATTGATGCACCACTTATTACTAAAACACTTGGTAATATAATAATCATATTTAAATGCGCTGTTTTCCAAAGTTCGCTTAAGCAGGCCAAGGTTGTTCCTGCACATTAAAAAGGTGGTAACACGTCGGTGTCCAAGTATCATGTTATTTTTATTCTCTCGTCGATTAGTAAAGTTGTTGGGAAGTTCATTGGTAAGCTCCTAAATGTTTATTTAAAATTTTCATTTGCTGAGTCCCTGGCGATATTGTTCTCGCGCTGGTAGCCCCACTAATATGTTCAGTACACATAACCGACTGCATTCGTCACGAGAGTGATACCGGCATTTTTGGACTTTTCTAATGCTTTTGGTACGATTAATCGTAACATGCATTCCAATAAGCTAGAAGCCCTGTGAATTACTCGTGCAGTACTAAAACTACTAAAAGGTTACCGGCGTGATACAGAGCAAACAGTTTTTTTTGGGGGGGGGGGGAACCGTTTACTCTGATACTAAACTTATTTTTCATGGCTTCATACTAGGTCCCCTACTATTCTCCATCTATGTTAATAATTTACCCACGTGTCTCAAATCTATACTTTGCGTACGGTAGGTAAACAAGCGACATCTTCCTGTGTGAGGAATCTTTAACAGCCTTAATCTTCAAACTAAACAATGAGCTTGAACAGACGGCTTATGGTGTATTTCCAATCAGGTAATTACCAAACCTACCAAAAGTCTATGCATTGTTTTCCGAACAAGTCAAACAATACAAATACCCAGCATACCTAATAGGATACCTAATATAGCTCTATATCGTCATCACACGCCAGTCTCTGATAATGTATAATTTCTGAGCATCAAATTATATTATAACCCAAAGTTTGCTCAACACATCTCATTCATTAAGCAAACGTGTGCCTTTGGTATTCCAGCATTACTGAAATCAAGAGCATATTTTTCCAAAGACTGGCTATTAGCATTATAGATTGATTTCATTCCATATTCACATCACTTACTGTACTGTTTCCTGGGGAAGCACATATGACTGCCATATCTCATCTATTCAGCACTTACAAAACCAAGCAATATTCATTATCACTATAAGAGCAGTCATTTCGCGAATACTACTCGGTTACTTCGTGAATACATCATTCTTGAGGCGATCTTGTTCAGCTATCACCTCAGTATTATGTTTTATAAGTTACGCAATAAACAACTTTCACATGAACTCGTTGATTCCAGGTATCTCATTAATAATACCATGTTTGCACGTCATTAATTTTCTACTGCCTATGGTTCATCCTAACCATGAAATAATTAAATCGTAAGTCACTGCTATAAATCTATGGAATGGCTTACCCAGCAACATTATTTCTTTTTCATACTTTCATGTATTTACACATGCCCTTACATTTGCTTAGATGTATCCCTAAGTGTACATCGTTTGTTATACTGCTTTTGCCATTTGAATGTATTAACAGTGTCTTTATGCACTATAGGACTGTGCACTGATAATTGTATTTTATTTGTTAAATTTTCCTTTGCTGTGTTTTAAGCGATTGTTCTTGTCTTACCTACCTTGCTTATCTTTCACATGTTTCTACATGTTTACATGTTCACATGTTTTTACATTAAACGAGGGCCCATTTTTTTACTTACGGACCGTCGTCTGTGTAGTATCTCTAAACGACAGACAGACAGACAGACAGACAGACAGACAGACAGACAGACAGACAGACAGACAGACAGACAGACAGACAGACAGACAGACAGACAGACAGACAGACAGACAGACAGACAGACAGACAGACAGACAGACAGACAGACAGACAGACAGACAGACAGACAGACAGACAGACAGACAGACAGACAGACAGACAGACAGACAGACAGACAGACAGACAGACAGACAGACAGACAGACAGACAGACAGACAGACAGACAGACAGACAGACAGACAGACAGACAGACAGACAGACAGACAGACAGACAGACAGACAGACAGACAGACAGACAGACAGACAGACAGACAGACAGACAGACAGACAGACAGACAGACAGACAGACAGACAGACAGACAGACAGACAGACAGACAGACAGACAGACAGACAGACAGACAGACAGACAGACAGACAGACAGACAGACAGACAGACAGACAGACAGACAGACAGACAGACAGACAGACAGACAGACAGACAGACAGACAGACAGACAGACAGACAGACAGACAGACAGACAGACAGACAGACAGACAGACAGACAGACAGACAGACAGACAGACAGACAGACAGACAGACAGACAGACAGACAGACAGACAGACAGACAGACAGACAGACAGACAGACAGACAGACAGACAGACAGACAGACAGACAGACAGACAGACAGACAGACAGACAGACAGACAGACAGACAGACAGACAGACAGACAGACAGACAGACAGACAGACAGACAGACAGACAGACAGACAGACAGACAGACAGACAGACAGACAGACAGACAGACAGACAGACAGACAGACAGACAGACAGACAGACAGACAGACAGACAGACAGACAGACAGACAGACAGACAGACAGACAGACAGACAGACAGACAGACAGACAGACAGACAGACAGACAGACAGACAGACAGACAGACAGACAGACAGACAGACAGACAGACAGACAGACAGACAGACAGACAGACAGACAGACAGACAGACAGACAGACAGACAGACAGACAGACAGACAGACAGACAGACAGACAGACAGACAGACAGACAGACAGACAGACAGACAGACAGACAGACAGACAGACAGACAGACAGACAGACAGACAGACAGACAGACAGACAGACAGACAGACAGACAGACAGACAGACAGACAGACAGACAGACAGACAGACAGACAGACAGACAGACAGACAGACAGACAGACAGACAGACAGACAGACAGACAGACAGACAGACAGACAGACAGACAACGCGCCGAAGAACGGCGCCGTGAAGAACGCGCCGAGCGCGTTCTTCACGGCCACTGGCCGGTGCAGCATGCGCTGTGGGAAGTGGGGAGAGGACGCCCACTGCATTTCGACCAGCCGATTTTGCAATGCACGAAGTTGAGCAGCATATCATGCCACTAGGTAACCTTTAACATGTATTTTTTCCCGTGCTGGGGCACAACCGAACTCAATTCACATGGGTTCCTCAAGGACAGCAGACCTGCGCTTTCGCAACCTATGCCATAAATTTGCCGGGTATGTGTCGCCTCTTAATTGTCTGGACACCTTTCACGTCAATGCTCTGGCGGGCTGAGCCGCGAAGGGGACTCCGCTTTTTGCTACTCTTCAATGAACCTGCCGCCAACTTGGGACGCGGAGTACGCGACACAGAAAAGGAAGAATTCTCAGCATTCGCACGTACCAGCGCTCCACGCATCTGGTCTCGGAGGGCACGCGCGAATTACTTGGCGGTGGCACTAGATGGTGCGGTGCGCAAAAAAAAGCGCGAGAACGGAGCCAGGCTGTCACATAACGCGTTTCTCAGCGTTGGTACTCGTCGGTGCGACATGACTTTGGTAGACCGCGCGCAGGTATCGTAGCACCGCCGTTAGAAGGCGCATATCTACCATAAGAAAGCGCGAGAGAAGAGCACCACTCCAGTACGCGCCACATCCATAGCACGTTTTCACCGTGGCAATACCTCTTGTCGCGATGCTGCTTCAATGCTACACTCATGGCCTTTGGCAGTCGTCGTGGTGTGTGTTCAGCCGAATTTTGTTTAGTGAAGGTTTAATAAAGAACACATGTGCTGCTAGTACTGCCCAATGGTACTACTAGTAATATACTCAGTACGAATAGACGCGTAGCGCAAGCGCACAGTAAGCTTTCTCTTTCTTTCTTTCTTTTCGAATATCTCACGAACCTAATACGTTACGAATGCATCGTGGAAGTATTGGAATGTGTCTGACTACATTTAAATGCCACGTGCAACTAGATATTGCTGACGTTCTTTTATGTTTGTCGAAACTGATGTGCGCCCTTTGATGTGAATATTTATGTTGTGTAATGAAAATTTTAGTCAATAATAGTTGCTCTCATCCTTACGAATCGAATTTTGGAGTTTTACGTGCGAAAACCAGGATTTAATTATGAGGCATGCCATAGTGAGGGAACTCCGAATTAATTTGGACCAGCAGCATATCTGTACCATGTCTTCATTGCACGGAACATGGGCGTTTTTGCATTTCGCCAGCGTGGAAATGCGGCAGCCGCGGTCGGGATTCGATCCCGCGACCTCGTGCTTATAGCTGCACAGCACTTTCAGTCGTACGTTGCCACTGTTCAAACATACGTCGTTGAATCTACTAGACCTACATATTATATAAAAAATGAAGCCTTAGAACGCTGCAGCAAGTCATGGGATGTTATTGCGTAATTCTCACAATTTACTCTCCGTGAAGATCTCAGCAACGTTTGATGATGAGACTGGCCTCCGCATTTCAACCTCTTCTCATTTTGCTTCCAATATTCTGTGACCTTCTATTGAAGTTTTCTCGTTCTTTGTGGAAAGTCCGGCTTCCACTGGCACTTACCGGTTTTGTTTTCAATGGATCTGGCATGCGTCCACCTTGTCTCAATTTTTGCTGTTGCTGTTTCTTCATATTACCACACACCCTAGACCTAATCGGCGTACTCGCGATCAGGCAACGAGCTGTCGACTATGTGGGCTATCGCGTAGTACACTAATTGATCATGTGGCATATATGGCAATATACAGCCACAAATTCACACTGTTCATGTTCCCTGTGATTCCCATCTCTAAGACGTAGTACTCAAGAGACGCCGATATTGAAAGAAGTCTGCGCTTTCCATGGCGGCAAAGAAATGACTAAACTTGATTGGCTGGCGCGTTTAGGGAAATTCCTGCGTGTTTGACGTCGATACATAAGCCAGTTTATTCATAAGCCACATCAAAGGATGTCTTTCACTTTGCTGCACTGTATTAAACACACAAAAAAAGATTCAATCGTGCGGGTCAACATCACGACGTAGCACGCGGCTGCACACTAGAAGCCTTAACGCATCTAGGTGCATCTTCCAGTCGAGTTTTTCCTACCCTCATCGGAGGCCACGCATCCCTAGGCGGAGCTTCTTGTCAAGGTACGAGGCTGTCCCTCGCTGGAAAAGCAAGACGCAAGTGTATTAGTCATCCTCTCACGGAGTCCCTCGGACGCATCGGCGTCCGCGCACGCAAAGGAATCTCCCATCTGCTTTTTCGTTTATTGCCATATATGATTTGGCTGGTTATTAGTTGTATTGATTATATTTTGTTTGCACAAGAAGCATGGCGTGCTCGGTGGTGGCGCACGGGCTGACCGATCGAATGCAGGCCTCACATGGCATAGTAGGCCTCAAGAATCTTACTGTCGATCAATTGATCGAAAGGAAAGAAGAGTGCCGCAGCCGACATCAAATGCACGGCCACTTTCTTGGTACCATTGAGGCAAATACTCAACTCCAGGCTCCACACGCTGTAAGGGCACAGGGGCAAGATCCTGGCTTGATTAACAAGTTCGCGGGAGGCGCAAGCTGCAAGAGAATTCTGGTGCCTTACTTTAGATAGATAGCCGTTACCGACTTACACCCACCGTTGCGATGTCAGCTAGGGTTCGTCGCAGGAAACCTCGAAGTGTTTGCGAGAAGTTCACAAACAAATTTATCCCCAGTGTCCCGTGAAAAACGGAACTCCGGACGCACAAATTTCCAGTCGAAGACCTGGCCAACATCCTAGTCTTAGCCTCTACGATAAGGCAGAGAAGGAAATGGCGTCTGGATAGCATTACCGGATGCTACACAATTTGCGGACGGGCTATGATTCGCTGACGCCATCATCTTCAGTTAATGAGTGAGTGAGTGAGTGAGTGAGTGAGTGAGTGAGTGAGTGAGTGAGTGAGTGAGTGAGTGAGTGAGTGAGTGAGTGAGTGAGTGAGTGAGTGAGTGAGTGAGTGAGTGAGTGAGTGAGTGAGTGAGTGAGTGAGTGAGTGAGTGCAACAAGTCTATTCGGTCCACAATAGACGCGGATAAGCTCAACGTCACTTGGCTAGGCCCACTGGGGAACCATCAGGTTAAACATGACGGCCCTCCCGGGGGCCCTCTGGTCTGCCAGGATTTCAGAGGTCTGGTCCGGGTACTAATGAGTTTCCTCATTTCCTCTTCGGTAAAAGGGAGGGCCGGTAGAGGCGCAGCCCCACAGGACATGCTCGAAGTCCGCATAACCACCACACAGGGGGCAGTCTGGGCATGGGAGCCGTTTTTCTTTCCAATCAATCAATATTTATTTTTTTAACAAAATCAAATACAAGATGGGTATAAGTACATATTTGGAGGTCCCGAAGTAACAACTGTCGGGGGGACCTCCTATCAAGACATGAAAAGGGGAAAGTGGGATCGTGGCAAACAAGGAGTCATGTCATATATTATACAATTTCTACATCATCATCGGAAATAAAAGGTAAGAAAGAAAAAGATCTATTAAATATATCACAAGTATATTCACACAATTTAAAAGAAGAAAAATAATTGAAGAAATCTTAAGATTAACATGCAAAAATTCAAACGAGGATAAATATGCACGTAAACCTAAGAACGAGGAGAAGTATCAATTATAGGCAAAATTGAGTAAGTCGGTAATTGAACAGTACATTGCTTAATGGTAATGTGAACAATATCTAATTAATTCTAGGTTCGTTATATTATGCTACGCGTCAGATAAAGTGTTCATGAAATGCTCCTTCGTTCTACGCTTGAATGATAATAATGTAGATGTCTTCATATCAGATGGTATTGAATTCCAAACAGAAATGTCTGAGAACGCGACGGTAAATTTCCCACAGTTAGTTGTTGCTTATGGTAGGAGAAGATTGAGTTGTGCTGAAAATCTTGTGTTATAATTGATAAGGCTAGAGCGACTAAAACCTGGAATATTAAACTCGGTATATATAAGACGAAACATAAGTAGTGACAGCTTATGATTGAATAACATGCGTAAAGGTAAAACATTTAGGGAACGGAATATGGGAGCAGTGGGATATGTATGCGATTGGAATGGCATTAATCGTAATGCCTGCTTTTGTAAAACTTCTAACTGATGAAGATGTGTCGCGTATGTATTACCCCAAGATGACAGGCAGTATGAGAGATGACTGGGTATATACGCGTAATATAAGGACATGAGAATGGTTTGCTAAAAAAAGAGCGAGTTTTTATTATGATGTAAACAGCAAACGAAATTTTGTGAATAAGTGATTGAATATGCACTGGAACTTTAGGGTCTCATCTAGTACTACACCAAGAAATTTTGAAGATGCGGATCTTGAAAATGCATTATTATTTAGAGACAATACAATAGAGTCAATGTGCAAAGTTTTTGAAGAATGGAATACCATAAATTTTGTCTCAGATGGGTTAATGGTTAGCTTATTTTTTACACACCATGAATGAACATTCGCTAGGTCAGCGTTCAATTTATCCTGCAATTCAAGTAAATTTTTATCAGATGCGAAAATAGTGGTGTCATCAGCGTAAAGAAGGCAGTGCGCATGTGTTAATTACATTACCGGGTGCATTGCGGGGAGAAAAGTTTTCAATTAAAGCATCGGTTATTTACAAAAGCCAGGATGAGGAAGACAAGAAAAAAAAACGTGTGTTTCGACTTCTGCACCACCGGAGCGCGTCTCTTCGACATTTGGACCGGACTACATCTGGAGTTGTTACTGTGCGGCCTACGTGTGGCCGTCACGATAGAATTTTTCTCAACGTGAAACTGCTCGGGCGCCTCTGAGAATGTTTACTCCGAGGAAAGCCGCGTTAAGCAAATAAATGCTTAGTAAGCGCATTATTTCGCCCCCGATCCCGCCTCTAAGTCGCATACTGCGCAAACCTGTGGCATCTTTGTCAATTCATAAAAAAGTAAACAGTGAGAAGATAAAAACAGCAACGTTCCTATATTCATTTTTGTGCGACTAAGCTCGAGAACAATATGAGGAAGTGGCTTTTGATTTCAGTTAGATTAAGGTTAAAAATGTTTTGGGACCGGTAGGCCACTGCATTGCGAGCGATAAGAGTTTTCATTAGGCTCCGTATGACGACTGGCCAAAGAGGTCTAGTACTCGGGAAAATCACTACCGAAAGCTGGCACCTCAAGTGAAATCCACCCATGGCATTTTAAGGATTCTAGCCGAATTTTTAACTCTTCTTTCTCGGAAGAGCTGGAGAGAATGAGCGTCTTATTGTTAAAAATGCGCGCACAGGTCAGCTCGGAGGGTATGCTTCTGAATTGCCATTCTTTGACACGCACTGATTGCCTTCAGCAATGATATTTCCCTCAAAAATGTTTGGTGGCCACTTGCTTTTTACGCACAGTGCCAGCGTATTATTTTTAAGGTGGGTCCTCGGGCCCCACTTAACAGCAATGAATTGCCCAAGACCTACATCTAGTGACATTATTGTTCAATATATCCTTCTTTGACTCGTACAGTGATATTGTTCTAAAAAAAACTCCCCCAGTTCTCAGGCATGACGAAGGACTGTATGCACAGAGTAATTCCGAAATATTTAAAATTGTATTGTCTGAAATGCCGCATATATGGTAAACTTATATGCGAAATGGGCCTGCGACAGCTGGACAGCGGCACACGAGTGTAGTAGATTCAAATGTTGAAGCTTTAGTTAATATGAGCATCATATAATTTTGGCGATTACACAGGCAAAGTTGACGATACTTCGATGAAACGTGCTTGTCGACATCGTCGATGTCGTGGAACGCTTTCTACGCAAATAACATCTGTTTCTGTGTTTTTCAACTTTCATTCCCGTATAACGCCTCACGAAAGCTGCATAGCTTGCGCCAGATCTCGTGCATCGACTACTGCCACAAAGTCAGTGTGCGACAAGTCCAGCGCAAGAAATTGCGCAAATACATACGCCAAGCCACTCGGCAAACTACAACAACAGCGTGCGTTCCATACGCAGACGGTAATTGCTGACGGCGAACAAACTATGGTCTCTTCTGTCTGTTCAGATATGGGGGATTAAATATTCGGATTTTTCTCTTTCAAAGATGGTGTCTGGCGAACGCTTTCGAATAGCGGATAGCAGCTAGGCCTCAGCCTCTACAGAATGTACAAAAGTAACATGTCTTCATGGCAACGGCCGGGTTTTGAACCGCAGTGGGCTCATAGATTATGAACTACCGCCGAACACTAATGAATCACATAGAAGAAGAAGGAAAAATTATCTCCGGTACATTTCAGGCGTTTTGCAGCAAACCCCTTGGAGGAGTCGATGTCGTGATTCATGGTGCATGCCGATCACAGACAACTGTAGGCCCAGTTCAGACATTTGTTTTGATTCGTAACCGAGTTGTCAAACTTCATTAAAAACAGGGTGAGTGCGAAGAGTCCTATCAACAAAACGGACGTTCTCATGGGTGTGCCAACATCTCGACAATTTTTTGGCAATGGTGAAAAGAAGTTTTGAACAAGGTGCGAGGGGGAATCCCATGGTCTCAAGTCATCGACTACTCATTATAGTTCAAAAAGAACATTATTCTACGTCGTGCTAATGATAAGGTAACACGCAACATTACGAAAGGTTGTCTTCGAGAAATGGAGACGGAAGATGATTAACTTATGCGGATTTACGTGCCAAAACCACTTTCTGATTATGAGGCACACCGTAGGGCAGGACTCCGTAGGGGAGGACCACCTAGGGTTCTTTAACGTGCACCTAAATCTGAGTACACGGGCTTTTTAACCCCCCTCTGAATGCGGCCGCCGTGGCCGGGATTCGATCCCGCGATCTCGTGCTCAGCAGCCGAAGATTATAGCCACTGAGCAACCACGGCGGACGGAAGATGATCTATGAAAAAGGATAGTTGTCATCTGCACGCATGAGACCAAAATTGGTTTCTCAGGAAACATTGATTCACAGTTGAAGAATTTGTCCTAGCACGTACACCGAAGCCGCGGCCAAGGCCTTTCAGGGGCCGTCGAGCTACCACTTTACGCTCTGTTTAGCTCAGTGGGAAGAGTGCCTCCTGCAAGAAGCAGCTAGCTCTGGGTTCGACTTCAGAAGGGGATGAATCCTGATTGCAGAGCTTAAATTCTTTCTAAAGAAAGAGAGAGAGAGAGATAGAAAGGCAGAGGAAAGACAGGGACTTTAACCAGAGATTATCTCCCACTGGCTACCCTGTACTGTGGGAAGGGTAAAGGGATTCGATAGGTGAGAAAGAGAAAGGATAAGAAAACTGGAAGAAAAGAAGGAAAAAAATTTCACTTGGACTAGGGGCCTCCTTTGAAATTTGTGCAAAGTTCCTATTTCCGCAAGATCGATACGCTTACGGAAATATGATTCCGGTAAGAATGCGTTCTACCCAGTAGAATGGTAAGTGACGTAAAAAGCGTAAGACTATCATGGTCATCACGAGTCACTAAGTTAACCGCTTCTGTGGGAAGTGACCGGTCTTACTTCAGTCTTATCCTCGTGTAGGTTTATTCTAACATTAGGATTGTTAATGAAAGTGGTTGGTCAATAGCATCAGGAGTTCCTGTGGAAAGGCAAAACCACGTTACCACATGTACCTCTAAATGGTATCACAGCTGCGTTAGAAAAGTTTTAAAAAATGAAACAAGAAGTTGCCAGGTACGATTATAAAATCTATGGTATTCGATCGTCGGAGCTCTGACGACCGAATAGCATATGTCTTGTAGTCCTACTTTGTAACCAGTTTATTTCTTCGTTCTTCTTTTCTTATAACAACTTGAATAGCGTGAGCTAGGACACTCGGCGTATATTCATGGTGAACGCTAACTTTGCACAATTCCGAGCTTTGTGGCTTGGTTAAAAGGAACCGTCAAAAATAACGAGCACGAACCAAATACAGCAGGGCCTGACTACCAAATAAACTACTTCTACCGCAACTGCAACGGATGCATTTCATGGATATTTCGCTCTTATGTTTAGGTCTGAGCGGCAAAAAAGCAGTTGTCATCAGTTTTCACATTTCCTTTACATACGTACTTGGCTGCTTTGTACGTTTTGTAGTCAATTACATGGCTCCCAGATTTCCTTTTGCTCTGAATGTGAAGAATTCGTTGCCTCATAACAAGGCACATTATGGCGTGTAATTTATAGTCCAGCCTCGTTGCGGGTATCTTCAGTAACCAGTGACGCAATCAATGTATCTTTTATTTACAGTACTCAGGAACAACGTTAACGTCCGTGTGCTCGTCCACGCGCACACGTTTAACCCAAGAATACAAGGAAAACACAAAAAAGCTGCAAGGGAATATAAGTAAAAAAAATGCAATGAACAGAAAGAACAAATACGAAAAGAAGGTTCCACACACGATAATGTTAGAAAAAGGAGGCGAAAGACAGTTGAATGATGTGTGTAGCCATGAAACAACGCGAAGCTAAAAAAATAACGAAAGACCGCGATCTAGAAAAATATAGCGAGATCAAACAACACTCAGTATTCAGTGGCCAGCTCAGTGTTGGTGAATACAGGCAGTAACACAGAAAGGTCCAAGTTCTCTCCCTGGTGATCTCGCGGAATACGAAACATGATGCAACTGAGGAGTTCGGGGCAGGCTAGGGGACCGTGAAGGAGTTTGATAAAAACCACAACACCCATGCAATTACGTGCGCAGAAAAGTCAGGGTAATGTCAATGATGTAACAGCACTAATACTACTACTACTACTGCTAATAATAATATTTATTATTATAATAGCAATAACAATAATAATAAACACGTCCGATTCTAATATTTAAATAGCGTTGCCCTCTCACACTATCTCCGAAGCTCTATTCAATGGGCCACAGGGACTGGCCTACTTCTATCGGGCCAACTAGGGCCAACTAGTTTTCGTCACTTCGCCAGCAGCATTTGCTGTGCGACGCGTTTCGCCAAGTGCCCCAGTTTCCTCCATCATTCCCTAGCGGCAGCTCGCGCCTTCATACGTTAAGTGACACGGAAGCGCTTCGTGGACCATCCCATAATGTGACGGAACGGGTTGTATCGTTTCTTCACCGATACGCAATAAATCGGTCGTCACGCCATCGTAGTCGCCATCGCCATCAAAGTACCACCGAAGTCGTGCAGTTCTTTCCCCTCTTATTCCACGCGTACTCGCATCCCAAACACACAATTTGCGCTTCCTACACGGACACGTTACACAGTCCGGCAGCAGTACGAAAGCCCAAGCGATGCAACATTACCGTCCACCTGCAGAACGCTTGGCGTGACATTGATCCCCATGGTGCGTAGGATCCCCATGACCTTGGCACATTTCCTTCCTCGATGCGTGTGCACAAGCCATCGTGCAGAATGGGTGCAATATTACTTAGAGCTATGTCACTTCTTCCCCCCCCCCCACCCTGTTCTACGGCGTAAGCTGTTATGGGCTCATTCCAATAGCCGTTTCTTTAGGAGATGTCTTGCGCCGCCGCCACCGCCGCCAATGTCTGTCGTAGCTAACGCCAGGCTCCTAACCACTATGGGGGATTGGCCCAGATATGTGGAAATATTTCGTTGCAGTTGCGTTGTATTCCACCAGCTCTCCCGACATGTAGCACTTGTAGGTATCAGCGGCATGTTGCATGTATGTGGACATGGTTAACTCAATCAGGCTGAGTGTCTATTTGTCACCGCCAGTTTAAAAGGGGGGTGCCAATAAATCATCATCATGATAACCAGCATCATATCGTTGCACGGGTCAAGGAATGCGACATGTGCGCCTCGCGGTCTGCATACTTGCGTTTAGTCTTCGGTACACGCTATGGCGCCTGCTCGCAAGGTACGAATCGTTTCTGAAGAAGCGAATCATAGAGCAGCGCGCGCGGCTGCAACCAGGCAACCTTGGACTCAGCAGATCGCAGTGCAGAGAGCAGCACAAGCTGCAGCTCGCCGTCGACGTCTGGCAGACAGTTGAGATCGTTCTCGGGAAAACGACGCAGAGAGACCTCGATGACCCTCTGCTGCGTGTTGCTGAAAACGGAGCTCCTATGCAGCGCTACGCACTCCACTCCTCCACTTACGCCACTACGCACTCCACTACACTCCTACGCCACTCCTCCAGCTTACGCTGTGAATACGCTGCGTGTGCCGCGTAGGCTTGTGACTTTTGTGTCCTCTTTCTTTTTTTTTTCGCCTCGATGCTCCCTTCAGTTGATAGCCTGCGTTCGTGTTGTCCACTTCTGTGCTCTTGTGTCCTGTCTGCAAGCCTCACGTTTTTTCGCATAATGAATATTTTCATCCTGTTTCAGCGCATAGATGATTAAATACTTGCGAGGTTCAGTTCACTTTCAATAAATGAAAACCGTGTGAGGTGATGCTTCCAGGATGACACGTCGCAGTGCTGCCTTTCTTTTCTTTTTATTCATCAGGAGGCCTTGGAAGTAAAAAAGACTGCGAGCATGTCAGAGCAGAGCCTATCATGGTATGAGCAACGCTTGATTAAAATTAAACTAGCGCCAATATTATTTATCGTACTTCCCGAAGTCACGCTGGAATGAAACCTAAAAAATTAAGTTTCGCTTAATCCCGATGGAATGCAGAAAACCGAGCAAGTATTTCCTATTATTATTCTTTTTTCTCGTTCATTACAACGAAGAAGACTTGCCATATGAAATCTGTCCATGAAAAAAAAAAAAGGCAGTCTTTCCGTCGTGCACTGAGGTACGTGAAAAACAAAAAAGCATGACAGCGTAAGAGACGCCAGAAATGGGCACATATTTTAAAAGGCGACGTATTCATCAAATATTTAACCGTAATACAGAAATCCGACGCTCTCGATAAGGGTGCCGAAGCATATGCACCATTCGATTTTTTTTCTTTACTCGCTTCTTTTCTTTTTTGTCTTGCAAAAGTAATCTTTACCTAGTATCGTGTTACTGCTTATCCTGCTTTCAACCGACAGCTAGATGAGCTTTTCTGACATGGGCCTTTGAAAACTTGTTCGATTAGTTTGCATAATACTAGACTCCAACCACAAGTTGTAATTGTCTGCGACTAATGTTACCAGAGAAGGGCAAGACAACTCAATGAGTTGTTGTTTTGGACTAGTCGAATACAGTTTCGTACTTTAAAACAGAGCAAACGAGATGACGCAGCTACACAGACAACCGAATGAGAAACTGACACTTCATGAACACTCCTGCCTTTTCTAACTAGTTCCATGACGCGAGTTAGCAATCAGTTTATTTCTTTAGTTTACCAAACTTCTATGGCCATGTCGTTAGGGGCGTCTGATTCACTGTTTTAAAAGTAATTGGACACCACTGCACTTAATACAGCATTTTATTGGTCGACGTTACTATGCATTTTAGCAGGCAAGAAGTTTGGGTGTGTTGGTGGGATACGTACAAACTGGGATACATAGCGCAAAAAAGACACAGGGACAAGCCGGAACGTGGGACGAGTGCTGAAGTTGAGATGCGGGGGGTTATTGCCACCCATGTTCTTTCTAGTCACTTCTTTTTCATTATGCTCACCGGTTTCCTTCCGAAAGAAATCAGACCTTTACGTTTCTTCCTCACTGCTTTTTCATTGTGTGCTTTCTTTACAACTCTCCAAGGATCTCGATGGCGTATGTCCGTATCATAATGGACGAGTCATGAAGCGCAGCACAAGACACGCGAAAAGAAAACCGCAAGAGCAGATAGGGCGGTGCTTCACTCGCAAGTGAATTTTTGTATGATATACGGGCTATAAAAGCGTAGAATGTAAAAATGATCAGTTGTAAATAAAAATGATTATGCTGTCGGTGGAGCGCTGTCCTGTCTGCTTATTTCTGTTCGTTTTATTTATGTTTGTGTAAGGCTGCACTTAAACATCTACCTATTATAACCATCGACCTATAGACTGACTCGCCACCACGTCGTTGCACTTTACGGGCGCGTCCACGTCACCAATTATAATATCAAAATGATGGTTTAACGTACGCCTTCACATTGCGCACAGTGCAACCTAGAGCCATACGTTTTAGCAGTGGCACAATTTGTCTTAACTTAAGTATCGAATTTCTTATGGGTCGCATTGTGGAGCTTTGCACCAATGGATGAAGACTACAAAGTGTATACATTGTTACTAGTCGCTTCGGAAGGGTAGAAGACGACGATAAGCTAATTGTTGATTATGTATCGCTCACTCTATCTTGTATTCTTCCGTCTGCAAATAGTCTTTGTATGTAAACATTCTTCTACATTCACCTAACTACCTTTCAGTAATAGATTGACGGAGATGCTGGGTCACCAAGTCTTTTTTTTTTCGTTGCCATCTTTTGGCCAAACAGCTTACCAAACAGGTCCTGTGGCTTCTGCTTATGCGTGTCCCAACGGCCAAGTTCATCCTCATGGTTGCCAAACTGAACTCCTGCCGTTCCATTCAGATAGAAAATGACGTTCGCTAGCGTAAGTGTGTGATTGCAATGGTTGCAATCGCCCACCTGTTCAAACCGCGCAAGCCATTTCTCCACGTCGACGACATCGGTCTCACACAATATTGAGGGGTTCTGGCTTAATACAGCACCGCCGTTGGTGCTTTCGGACACTGCCTGAGTCACCGGATAGTCCGTTATGATGGTCATGATGTCCACATCACAGCGACCAGCGGATGGGAGCTCCGTCATCGTAAGAGGTTACGGAGAAACGGCCTTTGGGATGTCCACCGTCCGTGTCACTATCGCTGATGACCCAACTTCTGTCTTAATTACCGTGCTCAAGCGATGTACATAGCATTCATTCTTGGCGTGGTTTTCTTATCCCCCCCCCCCATTTTTTTCTTCCTTGAATGACTGTGTGACCGGTCTATTCGCGCTCGAGATGCCTCATACAACCGAAATTCAGGCTGCACCTTTGCTTCGTTTATAGCCCCTCGAACTCCTGCGCCTGTCATCTTGAGCTGCTACATGCACCCCCATGATGTCACGCCCCCCTGCTCCTGCCCCTCGTTGATGTCCTGCGGCCTAATTGCATCGCTCTTCCCAACAAGCTCGTCACGGCCAGTGAAAACCACGTCTCTCTTTTCTCAACTCCATTTTGACCACTGAAATTTTCCGCGAGGTAGACTGTCATTCGCCACTATCAGAGTCACCGAATAATGCGAAGTTTCTAACCTGGATCCTGCCTGTGCTTGAAGTTCATCCCTCGTTCCCACCGCAACCAGCTCCTTGATAGATGATTTTGTCGAGACGATCTCCGCTGACCTTTCTTATACGCAAACTACCGACCTTCGACGCAACCTGAAGCGTCGGCGGCGGCTGTGGCGGCGGCAGTAAAGTTGAAGGAAAAGGCAAAGAAAGCTTCGCTTTAAAAACGCTCGATGGTGTCTTCAGAGCCACAGATATCGTGCGTATAGCGGTCTGTCATTCCAATAGCTGTAGTGTAAGCCTTCGGCGACGTCCCGGTGGAGGCCGAATTTGCAGCGATGTGTTCACTTCGTGCAGTCTTGTGGGCCTCGTATATGGAGAGAGAGTCCAACTCCTCTAACAAGAGCGTACATGCCAGCTGGCGAAGCTGCGTCGCAGCGCAAGTGCTGGAGAGTGCAATGGCGACGCTTAGGCCTTCTCGATGCGATGCTCCAGCAAAAGTATACGCGTAATCATTTCCGCTGACTTCCCCATTTCCGCCGCAGCGGACAGGATACTAAAGGAAAAAGAAAGAAATTTGGTGGCTTTCTTTTTGTTTGCCTCTCGTGGTGTTGAGGTTTTACGAGTTCCTACGTCAGCTTTTCTTGAGATTCCCGTCGGAAAACAAACTTCATGCGCACTAAAGGCCGCTTTCAGTGCATGCATTAACCGTATCCTTTCTTTCTCTGCCTCTCTGCGTCTCTCTCATGTTTCTTTCCCGATTTTTCTCTTTTCCCCGCACGTGGCAATCATCAAGACTTTTTTCACTTATCATTCCGGCCTTCTCCCTTTTCTGTCTCTTCATATTTATGTCGTTATGGCTTAGTACAAAACCCCTAGTATATTATAACAACGTAATAAAACAACCTACAGCAGCATGATGTAGACTTACATTGCCACTTCTTTTATTTGTCTTTTATTCATTCGCATGTCATCATTGCTATGTTACGCGAATGGAATTACAGTGGGCTTCGCAGCGCCGCAACAACCCTTTGTCATCTGTTGTATGGAATGTAGTCATCTACAAACCACAGGAAACTTCTCTTGTGACATAACTTTCTCTTGTAATCATATTTTCGCGTTACACTACGGTTATGTTCTAATTCAGCGTGACTTGATTTCCCGCGAGGTTAGCTGACTTTTTGTCCACCTTCAGAACACTACTGTTACAACAAGCGCAGCACACACAACACACACACACACACACACAGGCACACGCACACATACAGACACACACACGCACACACACACACGCGCACACACGCACGAACACACACACGCGCGCAAACACACCCATGCACACACACCCACGCACAAACGAGCGCGCGCAAGGCAAACAACTACATGAACTTGTTCATCTCAAAGAGCTAGCGTTAAGACTGGCTTTCGCGGTTACTTCCGGGCAAAGAATTAAATAAAGAGGAGGAGACTTTTACTTGCCTGACAGGTCAGAATGTTCCAGCTAGCTAGTATATGATCAAAAAGTTCTTAACCTCTTTATTAGAGGTCGGTGAATACCAAGCTTGTCGAATAGGAATGGAACGCCCATAGTAAGTATCGAATATCGAATAGTCCAACAAAGCCGCATTTATTTGCCGCAGCAAAATGTTTCAAGATATATTTCGGCACCACGCTTGTGTACAATCATGATACCGAAGTGGCGTACCAGTATACTGACTAGTGAATAAAAGACGTCCAAATCCCACGAAAGATTAGAATGAATGTTAAACTCGAGATCACTATATATGGCTATAAAACAACTGCATGAATATCCTCTCAACAGATATGTAGCCTGGTTGCTAACAATCTGTCCAAGAAAAGGCATGAGCGTATCATTTGCATGCATCGCATTTTCGATGGCGCATAGCGCACTGTGTAAATGAAAAATTATTGAACGGATCGCTGCTGTGCGACTAGTTTTCTAAAAGACGCTTTTCAAAAAAAGGAGGTTTTCAAGAAAAGGGAGGTAGGCGTTGAGGGTGCACACCTTCTTCTAATGCGCGGAAGAGGAGTAGCGGGGGGGGGGGCGATGTGCACGCACTGGGAGGGGGCAAGGGGTCAGGTTTAGTACCCATCTCTTCTATTCCAGCTGCGGCTGTTGATCGAGACTGCGCGCGTCTTATCTTGAAAGCGATCTGCGATTATTAGATAGTCTAGGCAAACAGACAGATCATATCATCGTGTGCGCTGTATTCTCGAGCGCTTAGTTCGCGTCGAAGCGAGAAGCAAGCAGCGCGAAGAGGAATTCGCTCGCCACTGCTGCCGCTCTTCCTCACGCCAGCGTTCCGACAGCGAGTGGTCGGGGTCATCGAGTGAGATGTCTTCATGCCTTACGCTCTGCGCATGACAGCGTGCTTGTTAATTTAGTTAGTCATTAAATGTTTGCACCAACTTAGCCAGCTGATGAAACGACTAATCTTACTTGGTATAGCTGTCCGATAATTTTCGATCGCAATTTTCTGTAGGGAAGAAATAAGCTTTTGTTGCATTTTGCCTCCATCGAAACACGGCTGCCGCAGCTAGGAATTCACCTCGTGACCTCGGACTTAGCAGCGTCATAAAGCTACCGCGGCGGGACGCGATGATGAAGTATAAACATTGTGAAAAATTTCTTTGGCAAGTGTTCGCGTGAGCCACATGAATAAAACTTTTTATAGTGTGTGTTTAAGTACGGGCGACGGAAACTTACAACCAACTGCTCAGTAGAAACAGTATCACTGAATGTAGGGTTATTATTCTGCAAAATCGTCTGATTTTGCGTAATTTTCCACAAGTCTTCTTTCGGACCAACTGACCTTATAAATGGCGGAGGCATAGAACAGAACAGTTGAAGTTGAGAGGTAAATCACGCAAGAATCAGTGTGCATTCAGCGCACCAATATGATTATTTGCATCAATTGTTATAATAACTCTTAGAAACTTATCTTCTCTGCGCATGCGCGGGTCTTGTGCGTTCGTATTTGGTTTTGTTCCGTTTGTCTCATTTTCTGGTTACGTCGACACTATGTACACGATGAGTAAATGTTTCGTAATATAGACTCGCGGAAACACGAACAGCACGACTATTTTTTTCCGATTGCAGGGACATTGCAGGGAGAGGATTGCAGGGAGAGTAAAGAGATGCGGGTACATGTGTTTGTTTTACATATTGTCCAGATCTTGTCCACCGCCAGGGATAGCCGCAGCATCGTTTTTTTTTTCTTTTTGTTTCGAGTCAAAGAACGCTAGAACAATGGCTGCCCCGTAGAAACGATGTGGGATTTTGAGAGCAGTTGCTTTGCAAGCATAAGTGGTGCGTTCGGATGCGAAAACATCAAGTGGCCCATTGAGCGAGAAATCCGGCATCTGTAGAAGCGAAACGGCATCTAAATTGCCATTGGCTGTGACACAAGTCACGATTGCGCCTCGATAGAGCCTAGTGGGAGAAACGGTGTTGCGTAAGAGGAGAGAGCATCGCCGCGACGCCACGTCACCAGCGCGCCTCGATGGAGCGGACATGGCGACGTGACGCCGCGGTGCGAGACGGGTGCAGCGAGGCATCCGCGTGACGCATGCGTGCGGGTACCGCCGTCTCGCTCTCGAAAGCCGGCACGCGGTGCTCTCCCACCTCCGCTGGGCTAAGCCACTGCGCTCGCCAGCCGGCCCTGGTGGCCGCTGCTGCTTCCTCGGTCTTTCCTCACGCAGGTTGTCGCTGGTATGCGGTGTTGGCACCGCAGGCTCGTATCATTACAGGCAGCGCAAAAGTGGAAAGACCGCTCAGCGGCGTTCAATGGGACTTTAATGCTTTTCGCACACACAACTCATGCAGACATAGAGACAACGAACACGAACACATAGCGTGCTCATTGGCGCACGAGTCCATGAAGCTAATAACGCACGACTGGACCACGGACAAATACATAGAAACATCTATGAACATGCACTCTTCCGTAACAAGCTAGCAGCTTCACCCAAAGCCAAAGCACTCAAAGCAATAAGGTTAAGCAATGCGCTGTAGCTCCTCAAAGGGCATTCTGACAATATGCGGTGGCGACATGGCACAGCGGAGCGTACGACAGAAAAGACACGCAAGTCAAGACACACTGACCAAGTCATATCGCTTGCCATGTCTTGCAAGATATTGAGACATTATGCTTTGTCTCTTATCATGGCTGCGCTGATATATAAGTCGAATTTCTTAGGCTAGTTATTCATTGGGTCCGTGTGTGGTTCTTTTCATGCACTTAAGGGCTGCCTTGGAGTCACTAAAGACTGTCCATTCTTGCGGTGGTTCCTGATTATAGAAATCCAGCGCAGCACGGAGTTCCACAAGTTCTGCACCCGCCGACGTGACAAACCATCAGTCCTTTAACTTGATTTCTACAAATTTTGCCAGGATGATGAGTGCACCAGCAGACCTGTTGAGTTTTGCCGAACCATCTGCGTAGACATGTTGCCGGAATCTATGCACGTTGTAAATCTGTTCCAAAATTGCTTGCTTCAAAGCTGGCAACGGCACTCCAGCTTTCGTTCTGACGCAAGGAAATGTCATTTGCACTTGCGGCCGCCGCCGACACCACAATGGGTCTGACAATCCTGTAGCAGGCGTGAAATGTGATGGCAAGTAAGACTGATTTCTTACAATACCTTTGGTAAATGTTAAATGTGGCCTCTTTGCTGGCAAGCAAGCGAGATGTTGTGAGGGAAACCAAGTCAGGTGTTGGACGCCTGCTCTCAACACATCTGTAGCAGTGTAGGCTGTCAAAGGAGCGTCTCTGACAATGGCCATTGTCGCAAACAGTGACACGTAGTTCTTCGGAGAGCAAGAAATGTTCCGAGTGCTTGGGCTTTGGCACTTTGAATTCTGTGGATACTTGTAGTGCATGTATTTCCTAATAGAGGTAAGCGGGGGGGGGAGGAGGGGTGCCACACTAAGTTCGAAAACACTGCTTTATATAGTTCCGAAATCGATGGCGCAATAACGCTCCAGGACTTCCCGCCGAGAAACGTGAGTAGGCCCCCAATGGAGGCCACATGCTGTGTCAAGTATGACAGGTGACGGCTCCAAGACAAGTCTCTAGCAATGATCGCGCCAAGATTTCTGTATTCGTCTGTAAGGTACATTTTGGCCATTAATCCGGAAAGCGTACGCGGCCATCGCTTTGCTAAGTAAAATAATTGAGGGCACGCTTAGGTGAAAACTCCAGGTCTTGTTGGGACGGCCGCTGAAACCTTTAAAAGTAGTGCACGAATTTGTACGCGGGTCACTCCTGAAGCCCGTATGCAAATTTAATCTGCATATACGGAGATCTGCATGGTTTGCGGTAACCAATATGTGAGACCAACGCGCTGCAGGTCGAACAGGGTAGGGCAGAGTACACCGCCTTATGGCGTTGGCCCATCTTCAGTCAAACTAAAGAAATATTTTCCATTCAAATCAGCATGTATCATGCGAAAGACGTGTCCTCCAATACCTGTAGCTTCTAAGGCGTCGAGAAATGCATGATGATCTACTTGGTCGTAGCCACCTTTCCCATCAAGGAATAGGGCCGCAGTAATTCGTTTCAGGTGTTTCTGGTACTGCACATAATTTACATGGTCAATAACGTTACCTACTGACGAGCGTCCATGACGAAAGGCAGCCATTACCTCTCGATAGACGTTGTACAACCCAAGTACCATTCTAACCGTGTATAGATCGTTCTCACCACTACCTTGGCGACGCCGCTGGCCAGTGCTATTGAACGGTACGATGACAATTTTAATGGAGATTCACCAGGCTTGAGGAGTGGAACGAGGAGACTGCATTTCCACGTCGTACTGACCAAGCCGTCACTACATGATGCGTTGTATAGGCCCCCCATGAAGGGCATCTCTGACCTCTTCACCAATGTTTAAGTATTAGAAATACATATGCGACTCTCCATAATTCCAGGACTGTCGCCTTTACCTAGGCCTCTGTAATTAATTCTAAATGTGCCATTACACCTTCCTGTCCGTGGATCTTTAACATTATGCACCTAACGCCACCTAGGCTTGCAGCTGTCCTTCTACGGCAAGACAGAGTTGCCACTTTAACTCATCTTCGGTAAACGAACGGTGAATTTGGGTATGTTCTGACAATAAAGAATCGCGAACTTTCTGATATAGGAGAGCAACTGGACTAGCCAACTGATTGCAAATGACACAGCGGACACCTTCACATTTACACGGATTGTTCAGTTTCTTCTCTAAGCTCAGTAAGAGCAGTGGTTATTCCCGCGAAGTCTGTCACCACGAAATTCAAGGCATCGCCATCGACGGCTGCAGAACTCGCCGTCCTCCGTGCTGCTGTAGAATTCGTAATTGAAAGACCGTCGCAAACTTGGCCAATCTTCTCGGACTCCAAGGCCGCTCTCCAGTGCATCATGTTGCCATTTGCTCATGGACTGAACGAACAATTAGTCGCTGACATAGGAGTTCTTCTCACCACGCAATAAAGAAAAACCGCAACATATCGTACCAGTGGATACCGGGCCTTTGCGGTATCTACAGAAACGATCACGTAGATGAGGCCACCCGATCTGCTCATGATGGCTTCTATTCTACCATTATCCACAACAGACGCAGCTACAGGTCTTCCTTCGCTCGCACGTAAGCTCACTCTCGCACATTGGAACTCGACGGTATTTACCAACGCTCGTCTCCAGAACTTGCATCCGAGTCTACGACTACGCCTTCCGTAAGGACCATCCAAAGCTGACAAGACGCTTCTGTGCCACTTGTTGCTTGGCGTGGTCTTGAATGCATACTCATGTCGCATCTCAATGGCTAACAGCGCAACAAGCGATAACTGTAGCTGCGAGGAAACAATCGCCCACCTTCTCTTTGAGTGTCCCCGTTACAGTGCCCCCCCAAAAGAATTTTCATGATGTAGACAGTCTTGATAAACGCCCATTGGGGGAGAAATGGTTCGTGAGACACTGTGTGAGACCGACCTCAGCACA
This sequence comes from Dermacentor variabilis, assembly GCF_050947875.1. Taxonomy (NCBI): domain Eukaryota; kingdom Metazoa; phylum Arthropoda; class Arachnida; order Ixodida; family Ixodidae; genus Dermacentor; species Dermacentor variabilis. The sequence continues at coordinate 104,951,509 of NC_134574.1, forward strand.
GATGTCTATAAAAATATTGTTGCGCTTCTTGTGGAGGTCTGGTCTTATAAAGAGACTTCAAGCAGGGCCGTATTCTTTACTGTTTCCATGTTATTTTTGTTCTTTCCTTTTTATGTCTTTTCTATTATATTTTATTCCCCTCCCCCCCTTTCCTCCGCACAGGGTAGCCAGCCTGTCTGAACTGGATAACCTCCCTATCTTTCTCCCTATCCCTGCTTCTTTCCTTCCTAGTTCTGGGTAGTCAGCCGGAACTAGTTCTGGCTAACTTCCTTGGGTTTCTGTGCTTCGTTTCTCCCTCTCTCTCTCTTCCTCTCTCTGGAACGATATGGGACTGGAAATGTCAGGATAGTCTAGCACATACGGCTATTGTTACCTTGCCATAGATAATAAAACCATGCTTCATGTACAAGGAACCTCCGCATACTGTTTACAGAGATTCGCTTTACACTTCTACAATGGGAGCCGAAAAGCAGGAGCTGGGTAATATGTCGCCAACTTCGCAAATATGTTTATTTGACGCAATGGTATACCATAAAATGCGACTGCGGTGAAAGTCGAGACCAAGCTATTCCCTTGGATTCGTGAAGGTGGCGGTGCATAGCGAGGTGTCAAACTATTGAAGGTGAGAAACGTTGGGCTCATTCAGTCCTTACGAGGGCAGAATAGGTCAAAGTTATCGCCACAATGATTCATTCGTGGAAACGTACAGGCAGCCAGCATCTGCGCTGGGGCGAGGAAGTTGCATTCCCGAGCAAGCTTCATGGTGCTTTCAACGCAAAGCGATCGAAAAAAGGCAAACCGTCTGGCGACTGGATTTCCATCTAAAGCGTTCAGCTCGAAAATATCAAAAGCGAGCTAGACTAGACGGCACAAATTCGCATCTACAAGGAAAATACGCTGTTCTTCCATCAGCGCTTAGACGGCTGTGTTGCTTTCTCCCCTAACATTTAGCGTGCTTCATTTTTTAAATCTCTCCAGCTACCCTTGCCTGATGTACGTGTAGGCCGCTTGAATCTTCAACCTATATATTTCACTATTTCACCGCCTCCATCAAACCACGTCTTCAGTTCCCGATGTCTCTTCTTTTACTGCGATACCAATTATAGGGACTCTAGATGCGGTTTACATGCGTTCACTGTAGGTGGCGTCTGGATGGTCGTGCTGTCGAGGTATCGACGCGTATGCATGGCCCATGCGTGGAGCGTTGCAACACTTTCGGAGACACGGAAAATGTTTGATTGAAAAAAATGACAAAGCCAAGTGGACGCACCGTCACTCACCGCTCAATCGGATTCCGGGCGGTGGATCTAGGGCAGTGTTCTGGATTTCACTGCATGGATGAGCATTCTGCCCACAGGTATTAGCCTTCTCGCTTAGCAGAAAAGTGATGCTAGCGTTCCAGCGCTGCTTTGTCTGCGCCTACTGTGGTGCATACGCTGGTCCAGGCCAAAAGGACAGCAAAGGGGAACAAAAATTTGCATAAATGTTATTTGGGTGCTGACAGACGCGGACTGGTTTTCCTTCGGTCTCATCCATATAGTCTGAGACAACCTAAGAATTACGAGGTCATATGAACACTGCCCTACTGCAACACAAATTGCAAAGATCACGAGATAATTTATTCTGCCGTGGGCACTCGTACAAGTGTGGTATGGACACACTGTGCAGTATAACGTATCACACACGCCATACATCGTATTTGATATCACCAAAACAGATGAGCCAACAAAACGGTAAATGGCGCCCGCTTGACACTGGCTTTGTCACTTCCGCTTCTAAATCATTATTGCAGTGTACACGCAAGAACATTAGCGTCAGCCTCAAATTCGTGACTCGCAAACGACGCACACGCAAGTAGAGTGTCGCTACTATGGCAAACAGGATTTAGGCGTCATTCTGGCTGTGCAAAAACTTTGTCTCGAGAGGCGATTAGGTAAATAAATGCGCCAGCCAATTACGTTCACTCATTTGCCGGACGCCGAGGGGCTTGACGTGTTTAAAATAGCTATTTTCTCCATACAAATCTGTCTGTGTGTCCCTGGCGTCGGGACTAAACCTGAATATCTGCAGCAAATTTTGTTAGTGACCTTGACATCACTGCTCAGCCATACCCGACATTTTGGTTTGAAACGAGTGTATTTTCTTTTCTACTTAGCCAAGCATTTACACCAGCAAAGCAAAGTCATTAAGCTGTGGGTGCACTTCAGCTGGCTCGGCTCTCTTTGAGAAGTGAAAGGGAGGTGGATTGCGTTTTCACGGGAGGAGCTTGTCTGTATTTTTTAGGCTGTCACCCAATACAGACTCGTTTCTACACACTGCGACAGGAGTGTGTTTATTTATGACCCCGAGAAACTTCCGGTCATGTATTTTTCGGCACTCAGGTTGGTCAAAGATAAGGAAGTCTTTTGCCCCGTAGTATACGACAGGCACATGTTCTTGATATACATGTCGAGATATAGGGAACGTGCTTTATCCGTCGAGCTCATGTATGCTGCTTTCGTGTTCTACTGAGCGAGAAAATTTACGTTTCAGACATTCTAACTATGCAGAAAAACTGGTGGCAGTTGTGCACTTCTCTATAGGCTACTGTAACTTGTGGTGCTCCAGAGTTCTAAACAAGAAGTCTTTTGGAGGTGCGACGCCTGCAGTTCGCTACCGGTGCTCCTTATCACTTCTATGTTTTGAACAGCGTTATCGGCGGAATCATTGCCACTGATTCCACGATGGCCAGCTACAAAAACGACCTCGTGACCTTTTTTTGGACGTTATGGTAAAGTTTCGTGATTTCGTATGTCAATTGGTCATGGCATCTGTGTCGGAGAACTGACTGCGTGCACTGTAATGCCGGTTTACCATTTTCTAGGTCTTTCAGAATCAATGAATTCCAGTGCTCGACGCAGGGCCGTTAGTTCTGCCGCCGTTGAGGTCGTGACATGCGATGTCTTGAACCGCAGTATCATTCCTCGCGTTGGTATAACCACGGCACCACCAAAACTGCACGACGTAGTCGATCCATCGGTATAGATGTGCACATGGTTGCGGTACTTTTCATGGAAAAGAAGTAAGCTCAGTTGTTTTAGACCAGGGGCCAGTAGATCGGCCTTTTTCTGTAGTCCTGGAATCATTATATGTACTTGTAGACGGCTCAAACACCACGGAGGAAACGCTGGCTTGACCGCAGGTGCGTACCCTGAAGTAAACGACGCACGATGGGCACTGACAATGCCGCTAAATGTCGAGCAGGGCCTTGCAGCAGTGAGGCTAGCCAAGTGGTGGGAAGGGGTCCTAGCATAATGCCTGAGATGCATACGGATTGTTTAAACGGTTGCGTCGTGTTTGGGTAATCCTGCGCAAGGGCAATGGTTTCAGCCGTTGATGCACTGCGTGGTAAACCAAGACCTATCTTAAGGGCTTGGGCTTGAATATTCGGAATCGTACGCAGGTTAGTCTTGCAGGTGTTGGATATTGCAGGCAGGCTGTATCGCAAGAATCCAACGAACAACGCCATGAACAGCTGTAACATAGCGTGTTTAGGTACTCCACAACTTTTTCCTGCAACGAACCTGAACAGGTGACAGATAGCAGTAAGCCGCTTTTTCGCGTAATTCCCGTGCGGAGTCCAAGATAGGTCTCTGTCAATTACGACTCCCAAGAACCTGTGACTTCTGTGGTATTGTATAATTTGCCCGTTAGTAGATACGCCGTAAGCAGACATTCGCTTCCTCGTCAATGCCACCATTGCGCACTTCCCGCATGAAATTTCAACTCCTTGTTCACGAAGGTAGCAAGATGTCATTGTGGCTGCCTTCTGAAGCCGAGCGCGAAGCTGAAGTCGTGTCACACCTGATGCCCAATTGCAGATGTCGTCCGCATAGATGGAAAGTCGTATGGTGCTTAGCAGGTTGTCAACTAATACACAGAGGGTGAGATTGAAAAGAGTCGGGCTAAGCACTCCGCCTTGAGGGACTCATCGGCTACCGTAATGTTCGGATGTCGGACCATTTTCTGTGTCCACGCAGGATGGTCTCCTCTGTAAGTAGCTGCGCACCCACATATACATCTTACCACCAAGTCCGCCGGCTTCTAACGTGCTAAGGATGGTTTCATGGGTGACATTATCATAAGCCCCTTTAACGTCTAGAAACAGAGCAGCAGATAGTCGCTTACAGGCCTTTTGGTGTTGCACAAATGTCATCAAGTCAACAGCGCTGTCTGTTGACGAACGGCCACGTCTCATTCCGGCCATAGCATCTGGGTAGATTTCATAATACTCTAAGTACTATTCCAGACGTGTCAAAATCATTCTTTCCATTGTTTTTCCGACACAGCTGGCAAGTGCGATCGGACGGTATGAGGAAATGTCGAAAGGCGACTTGACAGCTTTGAGAAGTGGAATGAGGCGAGCCGACTTCCATTCTTGCGGAACCGTACCCGTCTGCCAGGAGTCGTTGTACAGGAGCAAGAGTGCCTTCCGAGCTTGGTCTCCTAGGTTACACAGGGCACGGTATGTAATGCCGTCAGGTCCTGGCGCTGAAGAACGCCTGCACAAAGCCCGCGCAGCTTCTAGTCCTTCCGTAGAAAAAGGGCATTCTATGCGGGGATCACGTGAGAACGGTGGGTGGTCGAGCGTTCTCATACCCGTTCCATCGGAATTTGCCGCGCCAGCAATCTATCTGCAGAAAGATTCAGCGACGCCAGTATCTCTACATTGTAGACGGAGTGCCAGAGATTTAAACGGGTGGCGCTGACCAAAGGTTGTGCGAAGGCCACAGCACATCAAGAAGAGCACAGCGTTCTAATTGCGCTTTCGAGGACAGACGCCGCAAGGCAGCTTTGACACCTGGCACGCAGTCTCACACTGACCGAGTGGAACTCGCCAAACTTACGACTTAAACGACTGCATCGACGAAACCCCTCCCTGCAACTCCCACCTCCACTCGGACTTCCTCGACGTGAAGCTATGCTTCTCTGTCGCCTTTTTTGAGGAGTTTCCTTCCCAAAGGCATACTCTACATTAATTGGAGTGAATGACAGTGCAGCATACGAGGTCTGTGGCACCGAAGAACACATCGACCACCTGCTGTGCCACTGTCTGCGATACACGCCTGAGAGACAAGAACTTGGCAAAGCTCTCCAAAAACTAGACAATCGGCCGATTTCTGTGCAGGTGCTGCTGGAACACCACCCCCATCGCCCGTCGGCCCATAAAGCGGTGAAGGCGCTTTTGTGCTTCTTAGGGACGACGGGCTTGTGCGACCATCTGTGACTATTAATGCAATTTCTGTAAGACCACCCCCGTCAGCGAACTTACCGCAATTTCCTTGTTTCCTTCCCTCCTATCTCTCCCTGTTATCTTCGTTTTCCCCCTTTCCCATTCCCCGGTGTAGGGTAGCCAACCGGACGTTATTCTGGTTGACTTCCCTGCCTTCTACTTGTCTCTCTCCTTCCTCCCTCTATGTTTTGAATGCTTGTCGATGCTTTCGCTGCTTAGCCTTTGGCCGAAAGGGCCGATATTTCAGAGCGTACCTCTTAATGGCCCCTTCCTGCGGCGAGCGGTTGCGGCGGCGGCATCGTAACCGAGCGAACGAGCACAACAGCGAAAGATGAAAGAGCGCACGTGGACCGGCAGGTGAAAGACGAGAAAAGGTTTCATGAGTGCTAGACAGTCTTGATAAACGCCCTTTGTCGCAGGAAAGAGCCCTGAGACAGTGTCCGAGACCGTCTTCAGCACAGAATGCTTTGAAAACGTTGTTGCACTTCTTGCGGAGGAGTGGTCTTAGAGACAGACTTTCAGCATTGACGTATTCTCCTTTGCTTTTTCCATGTTATTTTTATTTTCCTTTTTGTAATATCTTTTTCCTATTATTTTTATTCCCCTCGCCCCCTTTCCCTAGCACAGGGTAACCAGCCGGTCTATGAACTGGCAAACCTCCCTGTCTTTCTGCCTATTCCTACTTCTTTCCTTACTATTTCTGGGTAGGGAACAGAACTACCTCTGGCTAAGCTCCATTGGTTTCTGTGCTTCGTTTCTCTATCTCTACCTCTTTCTCTCTCTGCCATAATTTGACCCTCGAAATGTCAGGATAGTCTAGTACCTACAGCTAGCGTTACCTTGCCATAGATAATGAAACCATGCTTCATGTACAAGGAACCTCCGTATCCTGTTTAAGGATATTCGCTTTACACTTGGGAGCTGAAAAGCAGCAACTGGATAACAAGACGCCAACTTCGCAAATCCTTTTATTTGCCGCAATGATATACTGTAAAATGCGACTCCGGTGAAAGTTGAGAGCAAGCCATTCCCTTGGATTCGTCAAGGTGGTGGAGCGTAGCCAGCTGTCAAACTGTTGAAGGTGAGGAGCACTGGGCTCACTCAGTCATTACGAGGGAAGAGTAGGTCAGCCTTATGACCACAATGACTCAGTCGTGGAAAAGTGCAGGCAGCCACCTTTTGCTCTGGGGCAAGGAAGTTACCTAGCAAGCTTCATGGCGCTCTCTACGGTAAATGATCGAAGAGAGGCAAACCGTCTGGCGACTGGATTTCCAGCTAGAGCGTTGAGCTCGAAAATATTAAGAGTGAGATATACTAGAAAACGCCAATTCGCATCTACAAGGAGAATACGCTATTCGTCCATCGGCGCTTAGTCGGCTATGTTGCTTTCTCCCCTAACGTTTAGCGTTCTTCATCATTTAAATCTCTCCAGCTACCGTTGCCTGATGTACGTGTGCGCCGCTTGAATCTCCATCCAGCCTATATTTTTTACTATTCCTCCACCTCCATCAAACCATGTCTTCTGTTCCCGACGCCTCTTCGTTTACTGCGATACCAATTATAGGGACGCTAGAGGTGGTTTATATGCGTTCACTGTAGGCGGCGTTTCAATGGTCGGGCTGCCGAGTTATTGACGCCCGCGCGTGGCCCACGCGTGGAGCGTTAGAAGATCTTCGGAGACACGGAAAATGTTTAATTGAAAAAATGACAAAACCAAGTGGACGCACCGTCACTCACCGTTCCATGGGATGGGTGGTGCATCTGTGGATGTGTTCTGGATTTCACTGCAGGCATGAGCGTTCTGCATACAGATATTAGCCTTCTCGCTTAGCAGAAAATTGATGCTAGCATTCCAGCGCTACTGTGACTGCGCCAACCACACTGTGGCGCATACGCTGGTCTCTACCAAAAGGATAGCAAAGGTGAACCTAAATTTGCATTATCGTTACTTTGGGCGCTAGCAGACGCGAACTGGTTTTCCTTCGGTCTCATCCATATAGTCGGAGACAACCTAAGAATTACGAAGTTATATGAACACTGTCCTACTGCAACACAAATTTCATGCATCACGAGATAATTTATTGAGCCGTGGGCGCGCGTACAACTTTGGTATGGACACACTGTGCAGTATAACGTATCACGCGCGTCATGCATCGTACTTGATATCAGCAAAAGAGATGAGCAAACAAAACGGTAAATGGCGCCCGGTTGACACGGGCTTTGCCACTTCCACTTCTAAAACATTATCGCATTGTACACGCAAGAACATTATCGTCAACCTCAAATTCATGACTCGCAACCAGTGCACACGCACGTAAAAAAATGTCTACTATGGCAAACAAGATTTGGGCTTCATTCTGACTGTAATAAAATTTTGCCTGTTGAGGCGGTTCCGTATATAGATGCGCCAGCCAATTACGTTCGCTCATTTGCCGGACGTCGAGCGACTTCACGTGTTCAAAAGAACTACTTTCTCCGTACAAATCTGTCTTTGTTTCACTGGCTTCGGGACGAAACCTGAACGTCTGCCGCAAATTTTACGGATGAGCTTCATATCACTGCTCAGCCATACCTGACATTCTGGTTTGAAACGACTGGATTTTATTTTCTATTTAGCCAAGCATTTACACCAGATAAGCAAAGTCATTAAGCTGTGGGTGCACTTCAGCTGGCTCGGCTCTCTTTGAGAAGTGAAAGGGAGGTGGATTGCGTTTTCATGGGAGGAGCTTGTCTGTATTTTTTAGGCTGTCACTCACCATAAACTCGTTTATACATACTGTGACAGACGTCTATTCTTGGCCCCCAAAATTTCCGATCATGTATTTTTTCGTCACTGAAGTTAGCCAAAGATAAGGAAGCATTTTGTCCCCTACTGTACAAAAGGCACATGTTCTTGATGTGCAAGTTCAAATATAGGGAACGCGCCTTATGCGTCGTGATCATGTATGCAGCTCTCGTGTTCTACTGAGCAGTAAAGTTCACTTTTCAGCCATTCTAACTATGCAGCAAAACTGGCGCCAGCTGGGCAGTTTTCTATAGGCTAATGTAACTTGCCGTGCTCCACAGTTCTTACCAGGAAGCCTTTCGAAGGTGCGACGCGTGCAGTTCGCTGCCGGTGCTCGTTATCGCTTCTGTGTTTTGAATGGTTGTCGGTGCTTTTGCTGCTTAGCCTTCGGCGGAAAGTGCAGATATTTCAGAAGCGTAGCTCTTTATGGCCAGTTCCTGCGGCGAGCGGTCGCGGTGGTGGCATCGTAACCGAGGCAACGAGCAAAACAGCGAAAGACGAAAGAGCGAACGCGTACCGGCAGAAGAAAGGCGCGAGCCGCGAAAGGAGGAGACCATTCAGAATTCAATGACGGGTGCTCGGCAAACTGTTTTCTTCATGTCCACCCGCCCGAGCGCTCCATGCGTACTCGTATCTGCTCTTAGCTGGACCGCTCATTTCGTACCATCATTTCATCGCGTCATCTCTATGTCGCGGTTGTAAGGTAAGGCGCTTGTCTCGATAGTCATGGTTTCCGATTGCTTTGTAATCTCGTTGTATGCGCGACGCGAACTGTGTAGTGATTTCTGGAAGTCAAGCGGCACCGGTGATTACACTGGAGCCTTCGACGAGTCATGTATGAACGCCGACGCCGTTGACCTGCAGATCAGATTTTCGACAATTGCCGACTCCACTACATGTGACTCTCAAATTATTTGCCTCCGCATATCGAGAAATGAAAACACGTACAGAGCTTCGCTCAAATTTCGCACTAAGGAGTATTGTAACTCTCCGTGATTGTTTTGTTACGTCGCTTGTAGGGAGGGGTGAGAGCTTTATCACTCAGCCGTCAGATTCGCAAGAATATTTTCCTCTCCCAAACTAATCTGTGCATACTATTTTAAAGAGAATAGCTTTCTTTGGTTATTTTGGCCGTTTTCGGGGAAGGTTGCAGGTCGGTCGCAGGCTTGTTGGTGAAATTTGGTAGCTGATCGATGATCGGACTCGGCAAGCAAAGCGTTCCTCAGCTCGGTCTCCTTCTTTGTCTTTCGCTTACAATCTATCTCTGTCACTTGCGCTCTCGCTCTCTCTTTCTTTCGTGCACTCGTTCGTTCATTAGGGCTGTTCGCTTACATTGACAATCATCGTCTCGGGAAGCTCTAGTTTGAAACGTAAGCGCTTAGGAACGGTAACACTATCTGTGGCCGTGACGCAACTTTCCTCGATTCAGGCCGAATAGATCAATAGCAGAGAGAAAGTTAGATAATACAGACAGCGTACAGAAATCAAACAAAAGAAGAAAACAAAATCCACATGGTATTTATGATTGTTCTTTACTCGTGGAGTACAACAGTGGACGAACAAACTAGCGTACCTGTGAAGTAAATGCCTTGCATTTCGCCCTAGACGCACAAAATATTTTTTAATCGCTTGCCGATTGATCATTTCTGTTGAGCGAGCCTGCAATTAATGTTTTCTCAGTCCTGAAAACACGGACTTTATGATAATCGCCCCTTTCAATAAGTGGCGTCAGAGAAAAGGTTGTTGCGTGGCCTATTATTTACATGTAGCAGTGGAATGTAAGGGGACTGGCCAGTGGACAATGGGTCGAAACTTCAGCCGCACGAGGAACCACGTGCGATTTGCAGAAGATAAAAAAAATAAAAAGACATATATGCCGCGTTCTGTGTGTTAGGCACGTTTTCCTCTTTGCTTCATTGCTGGCAACTTGATATTAAGAGGAACCTTCAACTCAGAAGTCCCTACCTAAATACAAAACAATGGCGAACCTCTCTCGCGCCTTGAATACAAATTGAACAAGATTGAATCTGTTGTTCTATTTCACGGCATCTACTGCAGCAAATTTTGTGAAGTTTTCTTTCCATTTGCTGTTAGTAAATGGGGATATCCAGCAACAGTTGGCAGCTCCTTTTTAATTTGTCGCATCTCCTTCTAAGATTTGCGCAAAATTGCCAAATTAAACAAAGGGTGTGGCATCAGTAGGATGAACTGACGGTCTTTAGCTGAACATCTTCACAATATAAGTTAACATAAACAAGGCGGAATTAGAACAATTTTGCGGAGTGCTTGTTATTTAAGATGACACGCTGTAAAGCGGATCTCAATGTGGCTAGGGTCCTATAGAATCTTCGTGTCCACACACAAAAACTATCAACAGCAATAGCTCGTACACGCATAAGCACTAATACACCCGTAAACACGGAAGCCATGCAATGGCTCACAGCCCCGCAAGGCAGTGGCTACGAGCACCCAGCAAAGTGAAGCGAATGGTGCTTACATTCTTTGGAATCACGCATACAACATACAGAACTGCATGTCTAAAACTGTCATCGGCTGCATCAAAGAAACCTAGTTGGGTAGTGTTGAGCACTAATTGCGATGGGGAAGTCGCGTGGGGCTAGGACTCCCGAAGAGCAGTTCGATTGCGAAGTGCAACGCCGCGAACTTAGGCGAGAGCACAATGGCAGCGTGCGGCAAGCACCAACGAAGATCGTGCCTAAGAGGTGGCAGGCCCGACGCCAGGACGCGTGTCACAAATCGGAGATGATACGGCGAAGAGACGCAAAAGGTCTCTTCGATGTCGAAATCCGATGCCGATAGTTTCGTGGCTATTCCGTTTGCGTGGGCTATAGTCGCGATGACACTACCTCGGTGGCGGTTATCGGCGATGTCAATGTGGATGTGTCGGTACCGAAAATGGAGTGGTTTACACGTTTCGCGTTGAAGACATTTCGCTTGCGACTGCACACCGATTTGGCCCAACCGACCACCCAGCTGCGTACGTGCATTGATTTGACATTATCGAGAAATCTGTCTGAAGTTGCGAGTGTGCCGATCAGGGTATATCGTAGCGACCACAAAGTCATTGTGACCGTCGTTACTAAGTGACAATGAGTGATGCAGTAAAGTCTTCACCGCAAGTTTTCTTACCGCGATGTTTAGAACTCCGCTGCTCAATCCAACTTCGCAGGGCGGAATGGCGTTGAATAACTGCGCCGTCCTGTTTAGGCTAAGGTTTATTATGAACGCTAGCAGAAATTTTACAATGCACTTGTCTAAAACTAAGGGAAAGCGCTATCCCAATTCACTATAAGCACCGCGCTCGGGATGAGTTTGGAGCGGTGGAGCCTTCATGCAGCGGCGCCGGGAATGTAATGGCAGGTGACGGCAGGACCCAACTCGGCAGGCGCTGCTGCCAGCGACGTTGATTTAATATGTTCCGTCGTTTTTAAGCATAATATTCTTTTGGCTCCCGTTGTCGGCGACCTTCAAGTGACCTTGAGCTAAAAGCCGGAGCCGTTATCCGGGCACTCAAACAAAAACATCCGGGCAAGTTGCGAGAATAAAACGAGATCGCCCCGCCCTTTCGACAGGACCGCATTACATATGCTATTTATTCCCAAAGAAGTTACAAAAAATGTTGCGTCCGAGCCCTTCCTAATGTTTGTTCACAATATCGCTCAAGCTGTAGCTTGTAAACTGAAGTTTTACAGCGAAGCTTTTAAGCGCTAGTTCCCCGAAGACCGTGTCCTCATGTCGACAAAAATCTCGCTCCTTCTCATCCGGCGTCCACGTCAGACGCCACCTGCGTTCGTGTCGTCGAGTACCCACCAAGGTTGACGTGGTCCTACTACGTCATTACGTGGGCCCATCCCTAAGATAGAGCAACGACGGGCCGACCCGTGGCGGAGATGAAGCAGTGGTTAAGCGCTTCCCATACGTAGGTCGATCCAGAAGATAGTGGAAGATAGCGTAATGCCTGAGCGACCACCAGTGACAGAGCTAAAGCAGGCGTTAAGTACTCCCCATACGTAGTCCGATCCCGAAGGTCGTACAATACCGGGCCGAACCTCAGCGGAGGTGCAATTCGCCATTAAGGGACCCACATAGCTTTGCTAGGCATCCTTCCAGGATTGGAAGGGCACTGAGTGGTCATTTCCAATTGCGACGTTAAAAAGCCAGATACATGGCACCATACGCTTAACTTCTGGGAAGAGGATTTGCTGCGGATCTACTGCGCTCCGGAGCTGCAGGATGGCGTGGCGTGGCGCCGGAAGCGCCTACTACACTGCTTTTCCTTCATGGAAGATGGAAAAACTTCACAGTTCCACTCAAAAGGCGAAGCACCGATTGCGATATCAAATTAGTAGATAGCTGTACGAAGTAAGGAAAGTAATTTTATCGCCCGTGGGAACTTGTAAACATTCCCTTACTAACTAAATTAACAATGATAGATTATATAACTGTGACTCAATGAGGACGTAAAAAGGAACAGACACACCGATAGAGCACGGTCTGTGTGTGTGTGCTTCTGTCTACGTCCTTGTTCAGAAGCGCTTACACATTCTATTATCCATTCAAACCAACTAGCCCGTCAGCGTGTTTTCACTAAATTGGCCAGCATGGTGTCACTCGCGCACATGTAAACATCTCGCTCGAAGAGCGCGGAAACTCGCTCTGAAAATTCGGGAGTAAGGAATCGCGGCATCAGCAAGCGAATTGACCTTCATGCATGTCTCGCTTCAGCGCGAACGAAACGTTGAAAGCACAGTTATACAAAGCTTCCGGCACAGCGTGCACTTTGCAAACATCGCAGATCGCTTTGAATATGAGGCCCGCGTGGGCGCGTACTTTAGCCACGTCGCAGGTCACTTTCAACACACACCAGCTCTGGCAACGTGTCCCTAGAGCATCCGCCAAAGCGTCTACTACGGCGTCCGTGATTCGCGTGGCCAACGCCGTAGAAGACGCCGCGGTTGTCTCCAATCCATAGGGAGCTGCGGGCGAGGAGGACAACGAGGCACCCTAGCAACCGCCAGAGAAGAATGACCCAGCTGTCCGTGCCAATCACGACGTTTGGCGCGCGTACATTGTTTCTCCCTCCGAGACACCGAGTTGTTTGGTTCGTTCCGCTTGCCGAGGCGCGCATTTCGTCTTTGTGTGACTCAAGAGCGTGCCGAGCGAATGAGTGGGCGGTGCGAACGGGGTGCGATAGCACTATCGCGTTCCACCCTTGAAGGTGAAGCTCAAGCGTCCTCCAAGTTTTATTTTTTCTTCTAGCTGGACATCTTCCATACGGAGTTGTACACAGTATGGCGTGGTGCGGTGTTGTGTGCAGTTACGAACATGCACTACACCCATTTTAAGATTGTGGCTAGTATCAGTTCAACTTGGCATGAAACACGGGGATAGCTAAGAGACCGCGAGAAGGAAAGCGGAGGAGGAGAATAATGCGAAAGCGTGAAAAGGAAAGCGTAGTGCCGCGCAAGGGTGCCTTTACGGCGACAACCACTACAAGATGGCGCCAGAGCAGTGCGTCGGTGCCTGTTCACCGATCGCATGCGGCGAGCGCGTCGACCGATACCATTTGTTGAAACAAAGCGCTGTATGAGTGGTGGTCTGTTGGCGGCGGCTGCTGTGAATCACGCCGACGCTTCACCCTTGCACTGCTTCTCGATTAGCGAGGCAGTCGCGTGACACTTTGCTCCTTTTGCAATGGGCCGCATGAGAGAGGTTGCCCGCACCAGCCAATACATCGCGAAAGGCAAACACGTATATATTCCGCATTATGGAACATAATATTCGTAGGGGATTTGTTTTTACTCCAGAATGAAATGATGCAACCTGGGGCAAACCCGAAGACGGCACAATGTCTCGAAGCATCTTCGCAGAGTTCTCTTACGATAAAAGGACTGGGGAACGAGAGCCGACACAGAAGGGCGGGGGTGCAGTTTAACATGATGTTCCAAAGCCTTAGCTGCCACAAGGCGATAATGGGACCAACTGACACACTCCCCGTGGTGACGCCAGGAAAAAAGTAACTAACTCTAGCGGCTGAATGGAAGTTACAGCGCACACAGTGCTCTAGTTCGTGCTATGTGGTACGCGACGTATTCATGCCATTCGTGTCAAAGAAGTGTGACCCGTCAGCACCCGCACGACCACGGCGGGTGCGCACCGGGAGCGCCACGTTTGCCGGGTTGTTCCGCCGAGCGCTTCCGCCAAGATGTGCGGAGGACGACACAATCTGGAGGCGTTGAGGGAAGTAAAGCGTGACGTATGGCGTGACGTACCACTCACGCTGCACTCTCATTGGTGGACACGGACGCGGCAACGCGACGCGGCGAGTTCTTCTCTACTCCCAACGGTACCACGCGGCTGCACGATTTCCGTGGGTGCGTTCGTAGAAACGACGCCGGCTCCGCCCCGCCGCACGTCAATCGGGTTGAAAATCGCGCAATGCGGTTCCAGCTTAGTAAAGTCGAACGACTTCGTGACGAAGCGCTTGGGGAGCTTGAAAATCTTCGTTATACAGGTCACTTCATTGTAAAGGTCGCGCAGCGCATAACTCGTATAAGAACTGGTAATTTAATTCTATAATGTGGTGCTTGACTGTAGTTCGCGTCAGCATGCGTAACGCTCGAACATCGCGCTGCTGCGTTTCTTGCGTCTGCGTTTGAACGTCAACCTCTACTGCCACTGGAGCCAAATATTACGCTCGCAAGCCTACATGTTGGGGGTTATAACCACTGCCGTCACCCTGGCAATCCCTGCACTCTTATGACAAATACTTCTTCGTTGTATGAATAATGAGGAAACCGTAACAGTCTTCGCGCATCGCTTCAGTAGTAGCGAAAACCTCCTAGCTCAATATATTCTATGCAAAGCCCCCCAAAGAGCGCAAAAGCGATCTTGAAGGTCATATTTGGCAAGTAGGCGTCTTTTGCGAGTCGAAAAAAATCATAACGTCGATGCCAACTGTCATTTGCAAGAAAGATCACATTGTGAACGTGAACGTGTAGGTGTGATCTTCTTGCGATACAGCTGAAACTCGATATAACGAAGTGATGCCCACGCTTGAACTATTTCGTTAAATCGCGAAGCTTGTAAAATCGAGAAAGGAAGTTTTCGGTCCTTCGAAATCTAAAATTGTCACGTAGCGACACGCACTAGCTACGGCAGCATTGTATTTGCCGGTAATCCAGACACCTGTTGCATAAACCATGGAATAAATAAAGCAACCAGCGCCGCTCCTACCGAGGCGGTGTTTAGTCGGCAGGTACGTGCGTGGACGCGGCGTGCTGCTTCGTCAGAATAAAGCTAGGCCGGCGACTAGGGCGCTAAATGCTTTAACGCGTTAGCTTTAGAGAGCCGGCTCGAAGAAAAACCTGTCTGCGTAAGAAAGCGGTCATTTCTTTCTAACTTTGACTCATTTATTTCAGGAAAAGCTCGTTAAATTTAGTTCGACGAAGTTAGTTTCGTTAATCCGTGTTGCTGACAACATTGAATCCTTTGGGTACCTGACGGGAAATTTCTTCGTTAGATCGGGAACTTCGTGAAATCGGGTTTCGTTAGATCGAGTTTTAAGTATCTGCGGCGACCCAAGGTCACGGGAAAAGAGGTTCATTGAAGAGCGGCAGACGGCCTATGGCTCGTGGGGCACGTGTGCAGGGGCACACACCAAGCGGCCGCATGAGACACACGCAATCGCATTTTATACATGTGTCATACATCGTCGCTGAATTTTCTTTTAGCGCTTTTCCCTTATTAGGCAGATTAAGTGCGCGACACTGTTAACGTGCTCACCAAAATAACATCTGGAATTTAAATGCTGGCGTTTCACGTCTTAGCTTACCGCTGTGAGCTCTGTTGGCGGGGAGCACTTGCATCGTAATTTGCACTAGTCTGTTTTTTTTCTTATATAGTACCTGGTGCCATGAACGTGGCCTGCCTCGTACAAGTGGCGACATTTCTCAAAAGCAGAGACAAGGGAATGCGTTTTCCTGTGCGTCAAACCTTGAAAACCACCGTGCGAAATCACTCGAGCCACCGTGGACGCCTTGGTGGCGTCGTCTGCTCCACATGCCAGTGCTCTGACTTCTGTAGTTCGCGGCGCTCTTGGCCAGCACGTCACTGGCGCCTTACAACGGCCGTCCGGTGCCTATACGGAAATATCAACACATGTAAAGCCGCACACTTACAATGCGTTATGCCAGAGCTCGGAGTATGGCGCTTACTTTAATTTGTTAGCATTATCGGGGCAAATTGAGCACTTTAAGAGGGCTAACTTTCTATCTGTGAATGTCTCTAACC
Source organism: Dermacentor variabilis (assembly GCF_050947875.1). Taxonomy (NCBI): domain Eukaryota; kingdom Metazoa; phylum Arthropoda; class Arachnida; order Ixodida; family Ixodidae; genus Dermacentor; species Dermacentor variabilis. Next base: position 104,967,879 of record NC_134574.1, read on the forward strand.
ATTTTCCCGCCTACTCGGGCCACTAACGAGTGTTATGGTCTGATGGGTAGAAGCTCGGGCTGCTGAGTTTATGGAACCTGCTTACAAACCAACCTCAGCGTCACCTTGGCTTACTGGGTACATGCCGCTGATCAGTTAACCTATTTCACGCCAACCTGTGTTACCAGGTATGCGTCGCGGATTATGTAGCGCTCTTCAGTGGGCATCCGTAACTCTACCATGTATTACTGCGCATGCGATACTAGATCTACGCCGCTCTTCAATGATCCTATTTGTCGCCAACTTGCGCCACATGAGTACGTGCCGCTCATCGATTGCAAAAACATAATTAATGAAGATTTATCTGTTGCTTGGAAGCAGTTTATCCCGCGTCATATATGTTCGGGTAAACTTCTCCGCACGTATACTCGCGCAAGCACAAAGCGTCGCCTTGGCGCCGCGCCCGTTGAATGGCTGAGCGGATCCAGAACGAAGCGTGTTAGAGGAGCCCGGCGTCAAACACGCGTCATGCATAGCACGTCTCTGTGGTGCCCGTACGGGGTGCTGCAGTCTTGTTTCATAGACAATCACATTACCTTGAAGATTCGTCGTCAGACGGGTCCTACTTCAATGTGTTTTTTGTGATATGCTCGCTTTAGCAGCCAGGTAACCTTTTCTACGTGTGTGCTAGCGTTAATGCAGTTTACCGTGATGCAGCAGTCATGCATATCTTATTCTTCCGCAATGTCATCCTAGATGCGAGTGTTTCAAGTTCGCAATCACAAACACATCCCTAACTCAAGTATGAGCTCTGAATAAAACGAATCGATATTTATTAAAGGCCCTCAAGTTTGGTCATTTTGACAGCGTCTTCCTGTAATGTAGTGTTGTTTAACGTGTCTATCTTTTTTTCTTTTACTAGCAACAATAGTCTCAGAAAAGATACACTGAGATAGATGAAATATCAGTGCCGACAAGTAATTTTTAGTTTGAACAGCTCACTTTATTATAGAAAGGTGCATTTGCGTCTTCCGCCGCAATCTACTGTCGGAATGAGCAATCGTTTGAATCTGGAGGCCTGCACTAGGTCACTACTTTGTTAGAACGCGATTCTCCGGCATGACTTCGGTCTCTTATTCTTAAAAGGCCTCTGAGAAACTACAGCCATCGTGTATCTTTTTTCGGGTGCTCTTGCTCGCAGCCGCAAAACATTTGTCGCAACAAACATTGCGTACACCTTCCTACACGCTTGAATTGCGGACGAAACATGCGTTTCAAATCAAATCAAATCAAATCAAGTTTACTCATTACAAACAAAGAAACGGTTACATTTTCGTTTTACAGACGAGGGTCCCAAAGTCGAAGAATGAGCAATCGAAACATGAAAAAGAAAACATGAAAAGCGGGGAACGGGGAAGGTCGTAAAAAGATAGGGCTTTGCGCAGATTTATGCGGATTTATGCGGTTATGTGGCAGTTGTATAGATTAAGCTTGCATGACGTTGGTGTGCAGCCGACATTTGGTTGAAATCATTACAGGTTGTTTACCAAGCAGCGCACACCGCATCCACAGCCTCCATAAACGGAACACAATAGAACATGTTTACGAGCGGTGAACAATAACGGCTATGGTTATACTGCGAATAGTGTTCTTTGTCCACTTGAGCCGTTTCTGTTGAATCCATCCATCCATCCATCCATCCATCCATCCATCCATCCATCCATCCATCCATCCATCTATGTGTCTGTCCTCCCGTCCATCCGTGTACCTCTCAGACTGACCCAATGGCGTAAGCTGGCTACTTGCCTGGGTCAATAGTTATGTGCTCCAGAACGCGATGCCGTCGTGTTCACTCAATCGTCGTCATTACAGCTCCTTCATCGTAATCTCGTCATGCTGTCGTCCTCACGCCTCCTTTCACGACCAAGTGTCACAAGTTGGCTAACAGCCTGGGTCACTAGGTATGGGCTTGTGGTCGGGACGCGGTTGTGGAGGTAGCATCACCACTTCAGCTTAGCCATTCAAGTCTCGTCATGGCTTCATCGTAACCCCATCCTCTTCAGACAGTTGCCATGCCGTCATCGCCATGCTGTCGTTTCATCATTGCCGTCACTTAAGTAATGCCATCCCATTGTCGCCATACAGTCTTCGTCTTTCCCTTTACGTCAATGATTCTGCCCCAATCGATCGTTATTATGCTACTTCGTGATGCCGACATCGCAAGACAGTCGCTATCATGCATCCATTGTTAGAACATCGTCATCATACCGTCGTTGTTTGCTGTAGACGTCACAGCAGTTTCGTCATTCGGCTCTCGTGATACCATCATCTTCAAGCCACCTCGTCTAACAGGTTTCATGATACAGTCATAGTGACACCATTCTCATCATACAGTCGTCGTCACCCAATTCTTCTTTTGCCATCGTTACGCCATCGTGGTCATTGTGTCGTAGTCGCATAACCGTTGTTATACATTCTTTGTCATCCCATCGTCGTGATTCATTCGCGGCTGTTACATCGTTGTGATTGTAGCTTCGGCATCAGATTGTGAGTCACCGTCGTCACACACTAGTCATCATACCGTTGCCATCATGCCATTGTCGTCAGGGTGCGGTTTCACCATCTCCATCACTTAAGTAGCGTCATTTTGTTGTCGTCATGCTACCTTCACCGAACCATCGATGTCATTCCTTCTTCGGCATTCAATTGTATTCATGCTGTCTTCATTCAATCGTGATTATGCCACCATTGTATACCACCGTCATTATTGTGACATTTTGAGACAGATGCTAATATGCATTAGTTGTCACATGGTCCTCGACATACCGTCGTGGTCGTCTTTATCTGGTCGTCGTCATACCGTCAGAGCTATTCCATCGTCGTCATACTGCCCTCGCCACACCACTGTCCTCATATCGTCGTCGTCACACTCTTGGTCTTATACCATCGCCATAATAAAAAACAATCGACATATCATTGTAGTCTGGTCGTCGTCGGTACACCGCCTTTGTAGTTCCATCGATATCATTCCTTCTTCGTTGTTACATCGTCACTACTTCTACGTCATGCGATCGTCGTCATGCCGCCATGATTGTGGGCAACCTTCGCAAGCCAGTGCCATACCAAAGTGGGACGGTATGAAAGCATTTGGCATATAGGCGAAGCCGCGACAGTTTCAGAATTACCAGTACAGGTGGTAAATAAACACGACATCTGGAATACCGTTTGTCGCTGTATTTCTCGAATACTACTCTCATCACCATCGACAGCCATGGCGAGATGAGTTGTGCCGCAATTTTTTATCCTTGGAAAACACAAAGAACAAAGGATGTGGGATAGCTACTTATACATGAGCTTTTAGCATCATGAAAGTTGGACAGGGTGGAATAGAGTGCTGCTGTGTACGCGAAACTACTACTCGTGGTCTACCCCTTGAACAGACCTTTCTGCAGCTTGGAAATGCAGAAAGGTCTGCAAACAGCAGAAGAAGCAGCAGAAACAGCAGAAGACAGGGACCGTCGCTGTCTACGTGTTTTGTCTCTGCAACAAAATATATCACTATACCAATTTGCCCAGCTATGCATACTAGCTTATAGATATTTGCTATGCTCCGACAGGTTTATGCGCGACCATAGCGACATAATGGTGTATATTAAGCGCAAGGCCTTGCCACCATTGCTGTCATGTTTAATAGCAAAGTGCGGCGCAAAATGCAGTTGTCATGGCTGTCATCCATATTTTAGGCGCCGGTCTGTCACTGCGGATGCAATAGTGCTGCGCGCTTCAAAGTATTTTTCCCACAAGTGGGAAGTAATTATGCGGCGGGAGCCCCGGACATCCCAAGAACAAATCACGTTGGTTTGGACGTCATTGTTCCACCCACCTAACCCGGAGCGCAATAATGTAAGGCTATTCTTAATTTTTCTATTCCATTTCTGCATTCAACCCTCTACGATCGGTCAAAAAATCTTCGGACCAGCCTCACTGCGCCTGTCTGTCACGTGACACCACGAAAACACTTCATCTAATAAGATATGGCACACTGATAATGCATGTATAGACCAGACGAAATAAAAGGAAAAGTTTTTGATCCGAAGCATTTTCGCCATTAGCGAAAATAAAAAGGCGTCGTTTGACCATTTGCCTCTTTTGACCAAGATTTGGGCTGCACCCACTTCGCCTTTCTGCCACGCGATGTCAAAAGACCGCGATACTAACCACATCAAAGTGACATGTACGTGTTATACACGGATTATTGCTGAACAAGACTGAATGTTTTCCTGAATAGACCGAGTCTGCCCGTTCACAAAGGAATGGAAAATGGCTGCCGCCAATCCCTCTGGCACTGGCTACTCGAAAGTAACGGGGAGCATGCATTTATTTGCGTATAATAAAAGAACTGCGCGGCTGTATAACGCTGTCGAGACCTTTCTGCGCGCATACGAGATCGTTCTGCCAACTCTTCTTTGCTGAGCATCCGCTTTAGCAGCATCTGTAACTTTTCTCTGCACGCCGCCGCACTTTCATACCAGCCGCAGCAAGCTGTTTAAGAGGAAGCTTGAGCTCGGGCACGACTTCCCACGCGATCTACTCAAATACATGTAAAACGCAAAAACAATTTTCTGGGATAACCCCTGGATCGATTTTAATCAAATGTGTTGCACTTGAGAGATAAAGTTAAATTCTAGTGACTGTTGGAAGCGGAATTTCGATTTAACGCTTGAATATTGTTAAAAAGATTTTCACATATTCGGCCGTTTAAAAAAAATGGAAGCGCGAAGTTTACAAATTCATAGCTCTGCACCAAAAACAGATATCGCGGTTGTGTAAACGGCATTCATTAGATCATTGAAAGCAGACAAATTCTATAGGTCATTTTACATCTTACGTAAATTTGTTACTTTGGTTACAAGGGTTCTGCAAAAGCTGTATTTGTGTATTATAAATATTTTTTATATTCCTGTGTAACATATCAATTTTGTCCGCTTTGGATGTACTACTATATGCAATTCACATAACTGTATTATCATTTTTCGTTGTTGAGTTACAAAGTTGTAAACTTGAGTTTCGTTTTTTGAAAATTTTTGATTTTCGCAATTTTTAATAAAAAATTCACAACCTAACTGAAAAATTCGAAACCAACAGTCACTAGATTTTAAGCTTTCCTTTTGAATGCAACAAACCTTGTCAAAGTTGGCGCAGTGGTTGCGGAGAAAAACGAATTCTCCTTTCAAATGTGTTTAGATAGGAGCACCCGAGCTGAAGCTTCCTCTTAAGAGGAAGCTTGGCTGAATGAACGCACACTCGCCAACTGAAAAAATTCAAAACACGGATTGACGTTTCGGCGCCCAATACGGGTGCCTTAGGAAGCTTTAGTTCGAGTGCTCCTATCTAAATACATGTAGAAGGAGAACTCGTTTTTCTCGGCAACCACTGCACCACATTTGACGAGGTTTGTTGCATTTAAAATACAAACTTAAAATCTAGTGAATGTTGGTTTCGAATTTTCGAGTTAAGTCATCCATTTTTTATTAAAAATTGGCGAAAATCAAAAATTTTCAAAAAACGAAACTCAAGTTTACAACTCTGTAACTCAACAACGAAAAATGATACTACAATTCTGTGAATTGCATATAATAGTACATCTAAAGCGGACAAAATTGATAAGTTACACATGATTATAAAAAAAATTTACTCAAGCCCTAAATTGAAATTCCGCTTCCAACAGCCACTGGAATTTAACTTTCTATTTGAAATGCAACAAATTTCACCAAAATCGGTCCAGGGGTTATCTCATAAAAACGTTTTTGCGTTTTACATGTATTTGAATAGGCCGCGTTGGAGTTGGGCCCGAGCTAAAGCTTCCTCTTAAGGGGAAACCACGTGGGGGAAACAGACCAGTCGCAGACGCCGGCACCACCCTACTCATCGTGTTATCTTCTGTCCCTGTGCTGGCTAGGCCTGATGGAAACTCTCTCTACTTAAAAGAGGAAGACTGAGTGACAGCGTTCTCTTGCGTGCTTGGTCCCGCTGTGTTTTTGTGGTGTATTCTAGTCATCTGCCATGTTCACAAGTGCGTCTTCCATTAGAAAGCGGGAAGGCTTTCTCCAAAGGCTATTTGGATTCGGCCATCTGCCACGTACGTGGCTCCAGGTGGAAGACATCGCCACTGGAACTGTGGAGCTCCATGAGTGTACGGATAGCTCCACAGAAGAGGCAATGGAATCAGAGAGCAGATTCACGGTCTTCAGAAGTTATCGCTTGCAAAGGAAACTACGCCGAACATCACCACGGCGTTAGTTGACGACGAGTAAGGGCGCCCTGTACTTTACGATAGGGTACATGGCTGCATCAACAAGTGACAACGTGAAGAGTCTTAGTAGACAATTCTTGACAGAATTCTTCGACCCCATAGCACTAGGCAAGATGAAGGAAGTTCGCATCAACGTTCGCAAGAACGTACTTACGATCGAGACGACTAATCGAACTATAGTAGAGAATTTGGAGGGAGTTCAGATACTTGGCAACATTCCGGGGCTTCCTTTCAAAGTGTACGCTAAAGATAGCTCAATTGGCGTGATCTATAATGTAGACTCGCAAATCACGGACGACAATCGCACCAAATGTGTTATAGCAGTTCGGATATTAAATGTTCATCGCTTCGGACAGTCACGTTGCATTAAGATAGTCTGACTCAGCTTCTTTACCAGTGTTTGTAAAAGTCGGTCATGTGAGCCATCCTGTGCGGCCATACGTGCCAAAGCCTCTACAGTACCATAGATGCCAGCATGTAGGTCACGTGAGTGGAGTCTGCAAGAAGGTCATGCCATATCCACGATGTGGCAGGAGTCTACAAATGGAAGACCTTCTTGCGGATGCACCAAAGTGTCTGAATTGTGCTGGATCACATGACGCGACCTCGAAGTTGTGTCCAAAAATCTTGCATGGAACACGGATACTGAGGAAGATGGCGAGAGATAATTGTTCGCGCAGAGAGGCGACGCCATTGACGGCAAGAGCACAAGTGGGCCAGCGGTACAACTCGGCCACCTAAACCGGAGTCTCAACAAGCGTCCCGCATCTTGTGCGCACAACAGTTAACAGAATTCGGAAACGTATGAAAAGGCCAAGCAGACGCTCCCTGTATAACGAGGCCGGCTCGAACGCCCGCAGTGACTGGGCCGTGCAAGATGCTGCTGAGGTTGCCTGGCCTTCCCTACCATCGATAGGTTCTCACAAGGGTCATGTGGACGAAGGCTTTACGATCCGTCCTGCTGCCAAGCTTGATGGAGCCAAGGTCCAGAGCATGATTCGATAATTGATGAACACGATGCATGATGTGCTTTGTAGTCTACGCACACCATCATCGTTGGCTGCTTTAGAAATTATGGATACCCTAGAGCCGCTTCTCGGAGCTCTACGGTAGTATCTCAATATGGCGCTATCAGCAAAAACATGTTCTTTTGAAGACTGCATGCGCCGATCTGTTGTTATGCAGTGGAACGCGTGTAGTTTGCGTGGACGCCTTTCAGATTTTCGACAACGCATATTCAAGTATCAGTACCCTTTTGTGGTTGTTTGTGAGCCGAACATCACCCTTCCGACTATCCGGACATTTGTAACTTTGGTCACGGAAATACATTTCAAGAAGCATAGGTTCGTTGCACATACGTCGTGACATGGTGTACGCCCGACATATGGCAGTGGAACATGCTTTTAATGAATACATCTGTGTGACGGTAAAACATAATCAGCACTTGTTTTCGATCATTGGAGGCTACATACCGCCGAAAGAAAGATTTGATCGCCTACACCTGAGTTCTGTCGTCCATGTGTGCCCTGGACCACATATAATCGTCGGACACGTTCACGTGTACCACCCATTATGGGACAGTGAATAGACGGGGTGACTAATTGGCAAACTTCATGCATAACGAAGGCTTGGCAACCATTAGTGACGGCTTCCCTACATTTCTCCGAGGCGTGACATATAGCAGCTCCTTAAATCTTGAGTTCGTGTCCGGAAGCATTCTACCATCAACAACCTGGTGCACATATCTGGTATGGATGCATGGTAGATGCATGGAAGTGGCCACATACCTACATATGTACAACTTCAATGGTTCCTTCAAGCTCCTCCACGTCTTATTTGTTGTACTAACTGACAATACTATCAGACATTGGTGAAGAACATTCGCTCAGACCAATCTTTGCCGCCTGATCTAGAACGTATTATTACCACAGCTTTTCACAACATGACAAAATTCTGTATTCTTCGCTTACATGAGGCGTTTTGAGCGTATCCATCCATCCACTGATCCATCCATTGATCCATCCATTGATCGATCCATCCATCGATCCATCCATCCATCGATCCGTCCGTCCATCGATCCGTCCATCCATCCATCCATCGATCCGTCCATCCATCCATCGATCCGTCCATCCATCCATCCATCCGTCCATCCATCCATCCATCCGTCCATCCATCCATCGATCCGTCCATCTATCCATCGATCCGTCCATCCATCCATCGGATCCGCCCATCCATCGATCCGCCCATCCATCGATCCGCCCATCCATCGATCCGTCCATCCATCGATCCGTCCATCCAAGATCCGTCCATCCTTCGATCATTCCTTCCACCCTCCCACCCTCTTACGCCGTCGAAGTGGTCTAAGTTGTCTACCAGCTTGGGCCACTACGGGCCCGTGGTTATCATGCCGTCGTGGTTGTTACATCACCGTCACTCCAATTCCATTTTGTTTTCAATTTACGACATAAATACACTGAAGTATGTCCACAAAGTAAGCCGCAAGGATACTTCTATGTCTACTGACGAGGCCTTCACCCCAGAATTACATGTCTGACGTCCGGCTCAGTATCACTAGAAACATGTTGAATGCAATAGTAATTACAGTACTCATTACTCGGATATGTAAACATGAACAGAAATTGAAACACTTGAACACGATTGTTAGTAAAAAAGGTGATACAATCTCTAACAGTGCTTTTATCAATCATAGAACAAACATACCCCAAAACAGCAATTCATCAAATTCAGCCATTCAGTATGAATCATGAAGGTATTTCTCAGCAACACATGAGACACCATGGAAAAGTTATTGTAGGTTTGAGGGAGGCAGGAGAAGTAGGTTTGCTTGTATTTTTTAAACGAGGCATAGATGGCGTTTTCATTGGCGAGTTTGATTAAGGACCGGTATGCATAGACTCCAAAATTATTTGATTATCTATAGCTTTAGTACCACAGTTAGTCGTTGGTCCTGTGCCCATCAGTGAAATAGGGCGTAGGTTGTATGCCGCATCTCCGTTTGAATATTTGTTTGAAAAGGAGGTGTAATCGTGTTTAACTTCACGGAAAATCATTGCAGCCAACCAAAGCTTCTGCAACTGTGAAAACAGTAAGATGTTTAGGGTATCATAGAGGGAGTTTGTTCAAGAGGACAGATGAGAAGAAATCATTTTTGTGATTCTTGCTTCTTTCTTGTATAGAAGAAAGACGTTCAGAATGTATCTTGTTGCGCGTCCCCCAGACTAGATCACAGTATGTTAGGCGAGAGTGGATAAATGAAAAATATGGTTGTTTCCTAACACCAGCTCCATCTTTCGACTCTTGTCCTACCGTTGTCACCGTTCCGTTGTTCTCACCAGACATTCGTTGTCATAACATTGTTATGATGCCATCGGGTTCGTTTTATCACCGTCGCTCAAGCTTCGTCAATCAATTTTCGTCCTGCCGTCGTCGCCATACGCTCGTTGTCATCCTATTATTCTCTTAGCGTTATTATGACATCATCGTCATTGCATCGCCGTCATGCAGTTCTCGTCATGCTTTTGTTTTCATGCCATTATCGTAAAGGCATTGCGGTCGTTCCATCGTCGTCACGCCACAATCGTCATGCCACAATTTTTAGCGCAAGAGCTTGAAAGAGACGATGAGGGAACGAGATACGCAGGCAATATACTCATGCCTTCGTCTTCTTGCAACCTTCGTGATACCAGTGTCGTCACGCCATCGTCGTCAAGCTGTAGTATTAAAATAAGCATCACCTCTGAAGCTCCATCCAATTGTCATGATGCCGTCGTAACCATACTACCTTCATTGTTCGATCGACGTCATTGCTTCTCCATTATTCTAGCGTAATTATGATGTCATCGTTCAATTTCTATTATCTCGCATTATGCCATCGTCGTCATACCATCATAGTCATACGGTCGCTGCCATCGCGTCATCATCATATGCCATCGTGGCCGCACCATCGTTGTCACCCCAACTGCGTTGTCCGGTTGTCGCGATACAATCGTCGGTATTTCATTGTCATCATGCTGTCATTGTTACGCGGTCATCATTGTACCATCGTCATCATCTGAAAATTTTCATTTCGTTGCCGTCATGCCGCCCTCATGCTCATGGGTTACTTAGGCCAGGGAATGCCATAACAATTGCGGTACTGGAGGCAGTGTAGTCGCATATAGCGGAATAAACGGGAACCTTAGAATGGGAACTACAGATTTTAACTGTGACTTCAGCAGTGTGGTGTCTCACTGCGTTGCTTGACTGCTATTGACGCTAGCATCAGCAGTCATCGGGAGTTGGATTCTGTTGCCCTCATGCAGGACCTTACAAAGGCATACAGATCCCACGATGACAACATCCACAGACGCCTATGTATGATCGACCCAGACGGTAAAATCTGTTCACTCACGAAGGTTACGCGGAGCAAAATGTCATTGCGACAGAGGATTAGGCTGGGCGTTGCTTTCACCCGTCGCACCTCGCACCTCATCAGCCATTCGAACAGCCCTGATTGTGAACACTGCCAGACGCCTGAAGCGCTGGAACACGTTCTGTGCGATTGCCCAGCATTTATGCTGGAGCGGAGGACTTTGGAAGGTTTGCTAGCCAGCGTTGGCAGACAACCTCTGTCGGAAACGTTATCCTCGGCCCATAGCCTGACAGTGCAATTTCAATATTGGAAACCAAAGCGCTGTTAAAGTTTCTGCAGGACACCAAGCTAGACGAGCGAATCTAGCAGGACCACTGTCTAATATACATAAGCACTCACCAATTCCCTTATCATCACCCATCCCAGTACTTTCGCTCTCCTTCCCTCTTCCCCGGTGCAGAGTGTCAGAATAGAGCGCACTACCTCAGGTCGACCTCTCTCTCTTTCTTCTCAATAAATTCTACCTTCCCGTGCTTCTGATCATGGCATTTTCACGCAGTTCAGCGCTATTGATAAATAAACGTAGTAAAACAGTAAATAAACCACATTGCAAACATATCCGTGTTCGAATAGCTAACAACAGGGCGTCTTCACGAGAATAAAACTCGCTTGTGCTCAGAGAACAAATTCGTAAAAAACATACTTGTTAAATTCGCGGACTAGGAATCTGTTTTTTTCGCTTTCCTGCATAGATATTCTTCTTAGATTCACGCTACTGTCGCGTGGATTGTACACTTATGTAACTGTCTCCACCTTGCAGTTTGTGCAAAAAAAAACAATATTCTCTCAGTATTCTTAGGTTGCGTCGGTGCACTTCAGTTGACAATTTATTTGGCCTGACTATGCGATGTTTTAATTTTCTTAGCTCGTATATCGACCACCCCGAAAAGCTGTTCGTCCCCTGTCCATTTGCCATATGCGCGTAATTTGTTTTAGCTGTGAAGGTTTCCTAAATAAGAACAGCACCTTTCTTTTTCCTCGTAGCTATATGCGCCTTTCAGGCATTGATGGCATTTTCGTTTTTTCTATTGTTTAGGAATTCTTTAAAGCCAGAAGAACAAACTATAAACAAAAGGATAGGCTATACATAGACTACGAAACCATGCAGAATGCCTATAGCACAGGCAAATATTAGGGCAAAATTTTTTCTACGAAGGAACTTGCTGTGGGGCTAGTTGGTAACTCATTATAGAAATGCAAGTTAGCAAAAAGTAAAACCGCATGCATGCACATACACACACAAAAAAAAACTCCCAACACGACTAAATTTGTCTGAGGGCCCTTTTCCAGTGATTGCGTGTATGGGTGTGCGCTTTTTGTCCTCTAATATGTTTTTTTCTGTGGCAGTTTTCATATGAAAATTAAGCACTGAACAATGGTAACATTATCAGGCTCCTGGCTGCGGCCGTAATATAATATTCTTCGATCCATGAGGGCTAGGTGAATACGAGATAAAAATTGGCGTACTATTGACGTCATTTCCTTACAGTTCGTCCTGGGCTCCCAAAACATATTTTAATTCCCACCCCCCTTTCGCTGATTGATAACTTCCCATTCTGATCAGGAGCAAACAGACGGAGAATATGATAATCCTTTTTTTTTTCGATGAGCGGTATTAGAGATAAGGTCGTTTCGCGGTCGAACCATTTACAAAGAGACGGAAAGCACAAGTAAGGATACTGGCACGTTGACGATCGGCTGAAGTTTCAGCCGCACGAGAAACGATGTTCAATTTGTCCTAGGTAAAGGATGAAAGTAGAAAACACTCGTGTCAATTCTGTGTGCTGGACACGCGTATCCCTCCGTTTGAATGCGTGCGCTCGATGGCGATTCGATGTTAATACGAAACTTTAACTCGGGGGCTTCTAATTAAACGCACGGAAATTCAGAACATCTTTTCCATGGCGGATGCTGTCCCAATTATGTTTCTTTTTGTTTTAAGGCATTGTTGTTATAACTTTTTAACACTCTCGAGGTTAGTAGCTTTCCCAGCGTCCTCTTTTAATGTAATTTGGTTTAAAATGGTCAATATTTTCTCAGAGGGAATAGTATTCGTATAAAAGTTATATCATATAAAAACAAAATCGCAGTGGCATGAAAACAATATTTCACTTCAACCATTCACTTTATTATTAGGCTGTACATTTATGTTTTTAGCCGCTATCTACAGACAGCATGAAGAATCTTTGAATTCGGTAGTTCTTTTCTAGACCGCCCCTACTTTGACGTGACATTTGAAATTTTATTCCAAAAGTGGCATTTAGCCAAAGACAGCCATCGTGAATTTCTTCTAATTTATCTCACTCACAGCTACAAAACGTGTGTCGCATTAAGAATTTCCTTCACCTGTTTACCACACTGCGCTGCACAAAGCACGCTTTACAGGATAAAAAAAAGGAGGGGATGTGACGACTCTAATTTATTGCAGTCGTCACACTTCATTCCCTGTGCTTAAGAAACACGGTAGTGCTGTGGTTCCCAAATCATATATTAAAAGTCATATAGTCATATATTAAATATAGTCATATATTAAAAAGAAGAAATTTCCAACGAAGCAAAACCAGTGCATTGGCTGGCTGTCATTCAGAGATATTTCACTCAGCAGGCGATCCTCTGAAAAATATAATTCATAAAAACACTACCAAGTTCGAAAAGCTCGTTTTCATTCTTTCTATGTGTAAGTCACAAAGATATGAAGGGCTCCAAAGGAAGTTCGACGCTAAACACTATGGATGTGCGAATATTCTAGACTTTCGAATCAAGAATCGTATAGTGTCATATTCGATTCGGTCTTAGAGCCGAACACTCACTACTCTTAAATGCTAATATTTTTTAATACTTCTCCAATATTTCAAAGCGTCAATTGCACCCAATTAACCATATAGTTGGATCAAATATACGGTAAACTTCAGGCCTCGTGGGCGTAGTATAGGCATACACATGAGAACTTGCGTAGTGGGGCAAGCTACGTCGCTTATGTAGCCATACATTAATTGTTATACAGTGATCATTCACACTTTCTAAAGAGTCCTGTACATGCGAAGAAACTACTTCATTGCTCCTAATATTTCATTTGGGCTTGTAATAAACAGCGGTTCATAATGTATTATGTATTGACCGACTTGTTAACAGTAACTTTTAAGATGTGCAGATCGCTTTTATTTTAATTGTGACAACTGTTTATCGTTAGTCGAAAAGTATTCGATTCGATGCGACTCACTTCTGTTCCTATTCGATTCGTATTCCATTCAGTTCCCAAATCACTATTCGCACATTTCTACTAAACATAGATGTTGTAAACAGACGGAATTAATAGTACCTACAAGTCACTGGTACTTACCTTTGTGGTGTTTGTTTCGGAAGACGGGAATTGTTCACGTTAATCAAAGCAATTAAAGTATTTGCACAAATTTAGAAAACACAGTGCCCGTATGTCTATTGTGGAAGCATCCGTCACTCCAATAGACGACCACCTTTTACAGATGATGATTCCGTGTTTTGTGTTGCAAGAGCTAAATATGGCCAAAAGGCCACGTTTTTGGTGCGTTCCGGACATAATGTAGTATGCGCGATAGGCGTCACTGAATAAAGCACCTACAAAAAGCAGTATAGAGTAGGCTCACTGTTCCATACATAAAACACTTACTACACCAAATGCAATTACACAACTCGTTTTATCGAAAGTAATTGCTTCAAGCTTGGACTAGCAGCTTGGTTAAACAGCAGTGCATTCTTCGCTACGTTCTACAGCGTCGCAAAATTTTAGTAATTGGTTATTCAGACGTACTGCGTAATAAGGTGCTCATCTCCTCAAATCAGCTTCCGCAATTCGCGGACGTGAAATGCCGCGCATATACAGCGGATAGTTTTCCAAATCCCGCTCCGCATTTGAAGACGCCGTGCCACGTCTCGTCTGATCTCTCCTGCTTTATTCATTCTATTTCTTTTATACCAGCCAATCTGCGGAATATCCAGCCACACCTTGCACTTCGAAAGGTACATGTACTTTTCATCGTACTCCCGTGCATTTCAAGAAGGCTTCCACACATACGCAGAAAATAAATGTGCTGCGTTGATGTAATTTCATTAGTCAGCTTGCAAGAACTCCGAGCTTGCAAGTCCACTATATCGACTGAATGAAGAAATGGGCTTAGATAGCGGGTTCCCATTCACCGCCATCCTGCTATAGAACTGGGCGAGCAGCTAACCAACTCTTGCGTGTCGGATTTGGACAAGTAGAGCGCATAAACAGGTCTATATTTCTGGGGTGGAATAGGACCTAATACGACACAGTTGTAATGTGTGCATGCAAATATAAATGCCTATATGTAATCGTATGGAAATGTATGCAACACCGGGCTTATTGGAAGCTGCCCGGAAATATATAAGGGAGTCTTTCCATAGAAAGAAGGGAAATTTATTTGTGTGGGGTTTTGTTTATTATCATCAGAAGTTTGTTATAGCGTGCTATATTGCGACCAAACGAATGATCATATACAATAATAATATGTGTTCGTTCATTCTATAGGTTATCTTTAATTTCAATTTTCAATACGTACAAAATATCTTTTAGTTCAGTTTTCGATATGTACAAAGAAATCTTTTAGGTTTTCAATATGTCCAAAAAATGTTTTCCGCCTCAGCGTATTTGCGGCCTGTCGTAATTATTTCGCACATCTGTTTGTGCATTAATAAGCCCTTCACCTCTATCATTTCCATTCTGTTCCGTAACGCTGTTGCAAGATTATCAATTTTCTCTTTCTTGCTCTGGCTAAGTGCTTCGCGTGATAACACAGTGTGCTTTATGGGGTACACGGTAATGTCCGATAACTAGCGCGCTTAAAGAAATGCAATGAGTGAATAGCCTAAAAGAAGACAGACATTGAGCGCGCATGATGCTACACTGTGTGGCTGCGTGTATGGAGGCATAAAAGCACGAGGAAGAGAGACCACATCAGGCAGACAAGTGCTTCAATGATATATTCAAGTTAGCATGAATACCGAGATTTATCTGAACACTGGCAGAATCATAAACGCGCGTACAAGTGTTACTCAAATGAGTGAGCACGCTGACTAAGAATAACAACATAGTGAAAGACTAAATAAATCTCAATAAAGATAAAGTTAATGAAACATTATAAAAAAATATACACTTTAAAAGGATAACCACAAAACCGCAATAAACATGCATGCGATAGGTACAGTACTGGTGATCCTCCTCTCATTATTTTTTTTGTTCAACGCGGCGTGCCGCATCTTTAAACTTTTGAAAAGATTGAATATGCGAGCCACTTCATATCACACGAATGGACAGAAACAAAGCACTCACGCATCCGCATGTACACTAACGATAGAAAAAGATGTTCAGAAAATCCACGTGCTCGAGGACACGTAGGAAACAGTAAAGTCGCCATAGAGCAATCGACTAAATGGCCAAGACCGATGACAGACAAGGCTGCCGGCTAACACATTTCCCTTTCTTCACCTTCGTCAGTGCCGTTCTGTTTCGCCACGCTGTTTCAAGACTATTAGTTTTCTCTTTCTTGCTCGGCATCCCGCGAAAGCATAGAGTAGGATTCCGGCGATATTCGGGCGGCCATCCTGATCATTCATTTTTGCAATCTCACTTCCACACGTGGATGTTTTGGTTTATCATTGTTTCGACATTTTTCTTTCGTTACTCTTTCTTTCTCTCTTACAGCAACGCTTTCTCTCAGTCTTCCTTCTTTCCTGTCTTCTTTGGATGTGTTCCGCTCTGCATAACACGGGTTAGACATGCACTTTCGAAGATTGCAATCGCCGCATATAGCTGTAAACGCCGTCGTACAGAGCTTCTGCAGTTCACGGGCTTCCTGGAGACAAGCGTTCCTTTTTAGTCAACGTCAAAGTTACCTTAACGGGCTCCGCTCTTCCATAGTCATGTCAATTTGTTGTTTATGTGTTTTATAAGTTGATAACCATTTCTGGCAGCGTTTTGTATGATGAAAGTGCCACTACCCCTTAGACTACCATTATATATATATATATATATATATATATATAGTGATGTCGTTGTAGCCGGATTGTAAACGACCCGGGCATGTATGCACTTCACTTTGTAGCCTCCATGGCTGGTTTAGTTTTCTGAAGGGAAAGTAAATGCCCGTGGTGTTGTGTTTAAGGTGATAGCGTATGAGGGGAAAACTCCAACGCTGATCTGTAGCCATGGCTGCTTCAGGCCGCGGCAACAGATACAGGTCAAAATTTTTTGATGCTCAAATAAGGGCCGTGCACAGACGTGGGCGTAGAAAAAACAGGCTGCTTATTTCTTGTTTGTCTTACTTTACTTATTTTTCGTTTGGTTTCTTTCAATAAACAGACGCCTTAAGTGAGAAATTAATTAATTCGGAAAGATATGGATTTTAATAACTTGTTTTTATCGGAGAGCGAACCATATAGCGACGAAGGGTAGTCGTCGTCGTCTTTGTTGCAGTTGTTGTCGTTGTCGTTCTTGTTGTAACGCAGGGCACATGTTTTTTATTGATCGCGTGTCTGTGAAGAGCGCAAAAAGAAAGATATCCGGAGTTCGACGAAGCACGACGACGCGAATGGAAGACGCGGGAATGCAGTAAAACATTAAAAGCGTCTATCAATTCATTGTGGCAAGCCCGCACCACCACCTTTCCCAATAGCTGTCAGTGCGGGGTGCTGTTACGATAGCACGAAGGCGCCGTTTAAGTTCCCCGCCTCAAAGGTCGCATTTTGGTATACACGTATACAGAAGCGCTGATCCATTGTGTGCTACGTAGCTATTGATCAGTGGTTCAACTTAATCCGGAGCCTTTCACAACAGCACGCCTCATTGTTCATCTATCTTGTGTTAGGTGGCGGACGAGGATCACACGACCACCCTGCATAGTATCAGTGAGATCATGCTGTACTTAGAGAGGAAAGGATGTTATTGCAAACCGCCGCGAAAGTGACCACTTCCCGATAGTTTTAGACAATACGAAACAGGGCGAACGCTTTCTAGGCCTTCTCCGATGGAAAGTCCGCTCCGAGAAATGGGAACCGCTACGAAAACTTACACATTTAGTAGAGACGACAGTGCTGCTATTAGCACAGACTTTGCTGTGCCATATTTAAGACGTTTTATATTGGACGTTGTTGCAACAGGTATCCAACAAACTACTATACTTGATAAGAGTTGCATCCTTTGGTGAAACAAATCATGTCAAAAAGCACTCAATATATTAAAACAAAGCTTGGGGACTACTTTGGGACCATCTGACGCAAATAACTCATTATTTGCGCATGTAAAGTCACAGGGAGAAGACCACTTCTACGGGCATAGAGAGAGAGAGAGAGTTTGGTAATATGCATCTACCGCATAAATTCTTAAATCAGTAACAAGAATGTTTGCAACAACGTAAATAAATGAAGTTGCCTGTAGCCACAATCTATGTCCGTCTTAAAAGTCTAAAGCGATATCTTTTAAAATCAATAAAATATTCTTACTAAAACATTTTGAGCATAAATCTAGCGTATAACACTGCACACCAGCTTTCCTGCACTTGAAGTAACGCTCGGATCGAAATTGCGAATATGCACAAAATTAGACCTACAACCATGTATATGGTTTAGTTGAACTTTACGCATCTTTTATTTGCCGCAACGAGCCGGCACTCGATGGCACGATAGTATGAATGAGATGATTAAGTACCATCATTCTGAAATCTTGAAAATATTCATGTTTCATTTTAATGCCATATGAACGGATGGGATTAACGTTCTTGCGGTCTACGGGGCTTCACGACAGACTCTAAGAATGCCGCCCCCTACCGTTCTGTAGTGTACGCGCTTTGTTCGTGCTTCTCTCCCTTTCTTTCTATCTCCCCCTTCCACTCTGTTTCTCTTTTTATCCCTCTTAACCCTTCCCCATGCGCAGGGTAGCCAACCGGAACTACCTTTGGTTAACCTCCCTGCCTTTCTCTGCATTATTTTCTCTCTCTCTCTCTCTCTTTCCTTCTGCTTATAAAGAAGCGGTTGTCATCCCAATATATTAGGAACGACAATTCAAGAAAACGAAAGGCAATTAGTCGACTTTCCAGCTTTTTTAAAGTAGGCTATTTGTAAGGGCAGAAAACAAATTCCTACGCATTGCTTCACGCCAAAAACTCATATTATTGAATCTATTAAGGTTCTGTCACCCTCCGTGGTTCCTTAGTGGCTATGGTATTGGGCTGCTAAGCACGAGGTCGCGGGATCGAATTCCGGCCACGGCAGCCGTATTTCGATGGGGGCGAAATGCGAGAACACCTGTGTACTTAGATTTAGGCGCACGTTAAAGAACTCCAGGTGGGGTTCCGGAAGGTAAATTTCCGGAGTCCCCCACTACGGCGTGCCTCATAATCAAAAAGTAGTTTTTGCACGTTAAACTCCATCATTTGATTAAGTTATTTTTTTTTCAATTGCTGTCACATATAAAATGACGTATTGACTACAAATTCTTCCTAAAGCTACAAGTTGTATCCTATTGATTAGTAATATAAACTTTTCGAAAGTTTTCCTTTCAACCTTGTTAATTCAGCATTTAATCCTGCAAAACAACCTTTAATGAAAACAAGGTATCAGACATGGAGCAAAGCACTCAAACATGCGTGGCTCCAATCGGGTCACGTGGGAATCAACGGGCATGAAATTAAACAAAACTGATGCGGTTGTGCAGACAAAAAACACTCCACGAGAGGCATATCACCCCAGATTTGCCATCGCAACCTGGATTTCCACGCCGTCTATGTGATTCAAGCTTCACGTGGTCTTGGGCGAATTCTGCCCAGTCATATATTGACACCTGAATTTTCTTTATCTTTCCGGGTAACCGCTTTTTATCGCCTAACAAATGTTACCGCACAGCGCAGGACGTGCCAGCGTGTATCGGAGGTTTCTCGAACGTTATCGATGGTTTTATCCGCCAACTGTTTTCAGCGAACTTTGTATAATATTATTTCATGTATGCGTGACGCTTATAGTGTAGAACTTTCTGGAACAGACGCGAGAACCAACGAATACCCTGGGACCTTCGATGAGTGATGTATAAAAGCCTACGCACTTGATCCAGTGCGTAGATTTCGACGATTGCCGACCGTGTTCGCCCTATAAAAAGTTGGTATCGTCATTAACTGTTTTTGCCGCTGTATTATTCACCTTCACTACTACATGGCAATATGATGTAATCAATGAGAAGTGGAAGTCGGCAAAATTTCCGGATTTTTCCGGATCCGCCAGATTGGCATCGCTTTCATGCAAAAGCGCGTGAATACCGTCGTCGGTGAACTACCTCACTATAAGCAACAATGTAGTAATTTAGAACCACAGGCCCCAATCGGGGATTAAAGAGTTATAAAGTGTCCTCTGAGCATTATTAACTTCCACATATGTGTTGCACACGTCTGATCTATGTATTTTTGAAAAGGCTTGCGACACATGAAGGTCATTACTGCAGAGTAGCCTATTAAGACAACGAATTACACAACGCGAGGTCGAAGACGTGTGCGTTTGCTGGAAAAGACCATCTTTGAATAAAACTGAGGCCGGAAGGACTGGACTGAAAGCGCCAAATGGCACACACAGCACAAAGTGGAAATTAAAAATGAGGATAATTCAGAATTTGAGAAAGATACCCCGTTTCAACAATTAACTATACACGCTTAAACCAATGAGTTGCTTTCCGGTCGCCGCTATTGGGGCGACTAAACTAGATCCACGTCGGCTTACGTCTAGAATGCAGTCTTGTAGTATATCAGTGAGGTTGATGCTTGACGCTCTGCATCGCATAGTTGTCAGCTTATTCCTAAAGGGACACTAAAGCGAAGCGATAAATCAGTTTAGACTAATGAGGCATTGTTTGAGAACCCTACAGACAGTCATTAAAAAAATATTTTGATAGTTAGATGAGAAAATGAAGGTCCAAGTATCAGTATTTGAATTTCGCGCCGAAGCCCCAGCGCCAGTACGTAAGCGTGACGTCAGGGATCCCAAAGTATGTTGTCGCATTTGGGTTGCATTGGCTGAATAAAGGTTCCCGAAACTTGCCATGATGATGATGATATGTGGTGTTTAATGGCGCAAGGGCCAGGTGTGGCCAAAGAGCGCCATGACAAGTGGTGATGTTGGCGATGTATTATGGAGATGTGACTTGGCTGTAAAGTGGCCTAAAAATAGTTGCTGTAAAGTGCATAAAATCTACGTGATATAAAATTATGGCGATGACTAATGACGAATACTATGAACATTAAAATCCATCGTAAAAGAATGACATAGAATTGAAAGTATATGAGATGGTTAAAATAGCTGGAGCACTGTTGCCTCGCCGGAGCCCTTGAAACACAAGGGCCTAGAGGCACGTGCTATATGAAAGAACTATCACAGCGCCATCCTCTGAAGAGAGGAGGCGCTACGAACATGTGGGGCTAACAACATGCAATACAACATCTTTCAGATAACTTAAAAGTGCATTGGTGTCAAATAGCGGTTCTGGGCCGAGTAACATTAATGGGTGAAGGGGAATGTGCTGCCGATATGCTAAGGGAAAATGTCTCCTTCTCTCAGATTCGGCTTCCCGACACTCCAGGAGGACGTGGAGTACGGTCAGCCTCTCCCCGCATCTACCACAGGCTGGAGGCTCATTTCCGGTTAGTAGAAAATTATGTGTGCCAAACGTGTGTCCTATTCTGAGACGACAGAATAGGACATCTGTTCGGCGTGATTTTGTAGTAGAGGGCCAGAATCCTAACTGTGGTTTTATCAGGTGGAGCTTATTATCTGTTTCCGCGTCCCAGATGCGTTGCCAGTGATCTCGCAGCCTCCTTCGCAGGAAAGGCCTCAGATCTGTGACAGGCACCGCAGCGGTAGGGTTAACCTCTTGCATTGTGATTGACGTGGCCATCTCGTCCGCCAGAACGTTACCTTCAATTCCCCTATGGCCAGGGACCCAGCATATTATGATATTCTGGTTAGATGAGTACGCTTTGCACAAGACCGAATATAATTCATTAAATACGGGATTTTTATGTTTGCTGAGTGACATTAAGGCCTTCACGACGCTGAGAGAGTCTGTATAGATCGCTGCTTTTGGAAGTTTCGATTTTCTTATGTGCTTTACAGCAGAGAGTAGTGCGTAGGCCTCGGCCGTAAAGATACTTGTTTCCGGATGCAGTACATCGGATGCCGAAAACGATGGGCCGACGGCTGCATAGGATACCCCGGCATTTGACTTCGAAGCGTCTGTGTAGAACTCTGCGCAGGAGTGCTTGTGCTGGAGTTCTAGGAAATGCATTCGGATTTCGGCCTCAGGAGCGTGCTTTGTAACTTTCATAAAGGATATGTCACATTGTATCACCTGCCACTCCCAAGGAGGTAAGAGCTTGGTTAGGTGCATTAAGCGATGCTCGATGAGTGGGACATGCATTTCATCGCTAAGCTCCTTCACACGCAGCGAGAAAGGCTGTCTTATGGAGGGACGATTGCTGAAAAGTGTAGCGCACGTCATATCAGTAACGGTATCAAAACATGGATGTTCAGGATTAGAGCGTACTTTAAGGAAATATGTATAGCTAATGTATGATCTCTGTAGGTGGAGAGACCATTCATTTGATTCTACATATAGACTTTGTATGGGACTCGTTCTGAAAGCGCCAGTGGCCAATCGGATTCCTAGATGGTGGACAGGATCTAGGATCTTTAGTGCGCTCGGGGCGGCAGAGTTATATACTACAGCACCATAATCCAATCGAGACCGAATTAGGCTCTTGTATAGGTTCATTAAACACTTCCTATCACTACCCCATGTAATCTGGGACAGAAGTTTCATTAAGTTCATTGTTTTTAGACATTTTTCTTTCAGATATTTAATGTGTGGAATGAAAGTGAGTCTGTAGTCAAGTATGATACCTAAGAATTTGTGCTGTTTGCTGATAGGTATTCGTTGTCCACACAGTTCTAAGGAAGGATCCGGAACCAGGCCTCTCTTTCTTGTAAAAAGAACACAAGAGCTTTTGTTAGGATTGATCTTAAATCCATTCTTCTCTGCCCACATTGAGACTTTGTTCAGGCCGTGCTGTACCTGTCTCTCGCACACTGCGAGGTTACAGGATTTGAAAGCTATTTGTATGTCGTCCACGTAGACAGAATAAAAGATTGCCGGTGGTAATGAAGCGCGAAGCGTGCTCATCTTCACGATGAAGAGTGTGCAGCTGAGCACGCCTCCTTGCGGTACACCAGTTTCTTGCGTAAAAGGACGCGAAAGTACATTTCCTACTTTTACCCGGAAGGTACGACTGGACAGATAGCTTTCTATTAGGTTAAGCATATTTCCATGGATACCCATTTCTAACAAGTCTCTTAGGATTCCGTAACGCCACGTCGTATCGTACGCCTTCTCCATATCGAGGAATATGGATAAGAAGAATTGTTTGTGTACAAATGCGTCCCGGATATTTGCTTCTACACGTACAAGATGGTCAGTTGTGGAGCGCCCTTCTCGGAAGCCGCACTGATAGGGATCAAGGATTTTGCTCAGTTCAAGGAAATGGATGAGTCGCCGATTAATCATTTTTTCAAACACCTTACAGATGCAACTTGTGAGGGCTATCGGGCGGTAACTTGCCACTGAGGAAGGGTCCTTGCCTTGTTTCAAAACAGGGACCACAATGGCTTCCTTCCATGCGGTTGGAAGGTACCCTGCATCCCAAATGGTGTTGAAAAGTGTGAGTAGTGCAACCTGCGTGTCATTATGTAAGTTTTTGAGCATTTCATACATGATTCTATCAGATCCTGGTGCGGAGCTGTTGCATACGCTCATGGCAGCTCTTAATTCAGCAATACAAAAAGGACGGTTGTAAGGCTCATTCTCTCGACCTTTTCTTCTTAATGGCTTACGTTCTTCTGTTTCTTTGTATTTGAGGAAGGACTGTGTATAATTTGTTGGACTTGACACGCTCTCAAAATATTCCCCAAGTGAGTCTGCCTGGTCTTGCAGTGTATCGCCCTGTGTGTTCACCAGGGGGAGTGAATGTGTTTGCCGCCCTCTAATCCTATTAACTCTGTTCCAGGCTTTGGCCTCATCCCTAAACGAGTTAATACTCGTTAAAAACCTGTGCCAGCTCTCTCTTCTGGCCTGTCGGCGGGTTCTCCTACCTTGGGATTTTATTTTTTTAAAGTTGACAAGATTCTCAGCGGTGGGAGAAGCTCGCAGCAACCCCCACGCCTTGTTCTGATTCTTACGGGCGGTCTGACATTCGCTGTTCCACCACGGTACACGTCGTTTGCATGCCAGACCACTCGCTTCGGATATGCATTTTGATGCGGCATCCATCATGAATGATGTAAGATACTCTACAGCAGCATCAATTTCTAGAGAAGACATGTCGGCCCATGAGATGTTTGTGAGAGTTCGAAATTTCTCCCAGTCGGCTGTGTCTATCTTCCACCTAGGAGCTTGTGGAGGACACTCGTTTTCTTTAGATGTTCTTATCAGTATCGGGAAGTGGTCGCTCCCGTAAGGATTGTTCATAACTTCCCATTCGAGTTCAGGCAGTATACACGTGGAAACTAGGCTGAGGTCAATTGATGAAAATGTTCTGTTGGCGAGAGAATAATATGTGGGTGCCTTCTTATTCAGCAGGCATGCACCAGAAGAGAAGAGGAACTGTTCAACAAGACGACCTCGCGCATCTATACGAGAGTCGCCCCACAGGGAGCTGTGCGCATTGAAGTCGCCAAGAACAACATAGGGTTCTGGCAGTTCATCTATAAAGGACTGAAATTCATGTTTAGTTAATTTGTAATGTGGGGGTATATAAAGCGAGCAAATAGTGATGAGTTTGTTTAGCAGAACAACTCGCACCGCCACTGCTTCAAGGGGCGTTCGAAGCTGTAAAGGTTGACATGCTATACTTTTATGTGTGAGAATCGCAACACCACCCGATGATGCGATGGCATCATCGCGATCTTTACGAAACGTAACATACGTACGGAGAAAGTTTGCGTGTCTGGATTTTAAATGTGTTTCCTGTAAACACAGCACTTTTGGATTAAGTTTGTGGATGAGTTCTTGCAAATCATCAAGGTTTGTAAGGAGACCTCTAATGTTCCATTGAATGATTTGTGTATCCATATTTAAAATAAATTGGTGCTGTGTTTACGGAAACGGACGGGATGCCTTAGATTACAGAACCCTTTCGAGGCCCTGTAATAGGGGTTTTGTTCTTTCTGGAGCGTTCGAGGGAGCCTCGCCGCTCCTTAGGCGCTTGGTGCGCCTTGAGGATGGGTGTAGTGTCCATTGCCTCTTGTGAGGCGCCGGACACGGGCTCTTGCGAGCATGAAGATTTCAGAGGGAGTCCCGCCTTGGAGGGCAAGACCCCTGCGCCCACCAGCCCGGAGGTCGATGGGGCTCCCAGAGGGACTTGGCTACGCCGGCCGTTGCCAGCGCATGAAGGAACCTCGGAAGTTGAGGCAGCCTCGGCTGCGCCCTCCTTCGGGGTCGATGGTTCCTTCTCCTCGGTTGACGGAGCAGCGCTAGCTGCAACCGTCGCGGGGGCAGATGGCGTGACTGCCGACTCACTGCTTGTGGGTCGGACAGCCGCCGGAGGCCGTTGTGACGCTGCCCCCTGACGCGCCACTTCGGCAAAGCTTTTCTTTGGCAGGTATGCAACCCGCCTGCGTGCCTCCTTAAATGAGATATTTTCTTTCACTTTGATCGTTACGATTTCTTTTTCTTTCTTCCAGGATGGGCACGACCGTGAGTACGCGGCGTGATCCCCATCACAGTTTACACAGTGTAGAGAGTTCTTACATTCTTCAGTTGCGTGTTCAAGGGCACTGCATTTGGCGCATGTTTGGCGGCCTCGGCAGCTCTGCGAGCTGTGGCCAAAACGTTGGCATTTGAAACATCTCAAGGGATTTGGCACATACGTGCGTACACGAAGCTTGATGTACCCGGCCTCGATTGACTCGGGCAGGACACTTGAATTGAAGGTGAGTATTAGGTGTTTGGTCGGAATTTCTTTACCGTCTCTCCTTATCTTGATCCTTTTGACATTTATGACATTCTGTTCGCTGAAGCCCTCCAAGAGCTCAGCCTCAGAGAGCTCCAGCAAATCATCGTCCGAGACAACGCCGCGGGAAGTATTCATCGTGCGGTGCGGGGTTACTACTACTTGGGTCTCCCCAAATGATACTAGCTGAGGCAGTTTTTCAAATTGCTTCTGATCGCGGAGCTCCAGGAGGAGGTCTCCGCTAGCCATCCTCGACACCTTATATCCTGGACCAAAAACTTCGGTAAGAGACTTAGATACAAGGAACGGGGAGATTGTTCGCACTTGTTTAGCTGGTTTTTCAGAGTGGATCACGTGAAAACGAGGGAAGGATTCTTTTTGTCGACCAAAAAACTGGAATAAATCATCGGTGCGCCCTCTTTTCTGAGGGCGATCAGGAAGTGGAGGGAAGGATGTTGCCATAAAGGAATTGAATTTTCGGCAATAACGCCAGCCACCCACCATGGAGTCCTACAAGGGGACGCTACAGAGACTGTAAGAACAGGTCCTGTAAACGCCAGCTGTACGTCATCACTATAACCAAATATGAAATAACCTAGGTTGGTTAATCACACAAGGTTAACCCTTGCTGCCTGGAAACTATGGAAGTAAGCGGAAGGAAGGAGAAGACAGGAAAGATGAAAAGTGAGAGAAAGACGAAGGCTGGAGGGAGAGAGAGACAGGAAAAGGCAACTACCGATTTCCCCCGGGTGGGTCAGTCCGGGGGGGCCGTCTATGTGAAGCAGAGGCCAAAGGGGTGTGTTGCGTCCGCCGGGGGGCCTTAAAGGTCCAGACACCCAGCATCGGCTCAACCCCCAGGATCCCCCTTTCCCCAGACACGGCTAAGCCGCGCACGGCTACACGCGGGAGGGTCCAACCCTCGTGTGCTCGGGTACGTGGTGTCGCAACACACCAAACGCCTGCTGACGCAGACGCCCCTGCGGGGGAAACTTGCCATGTTTAATATTTGGTTCCTTTAGAACACAATGTAATCAATCTGTACCGCTATATAGAATTAGTAGGCCCTAGAAGATGCCATCAAAACTTAAGACGTCACAGCCCCAGATGCGGGAACTTAAGTAGCCGTCGTCACCCGTATGTCGTTCTTGCGCTTTTTCTGGCTTACCAAACGTCTTATCGTTGTAAGAGTGGTGTTTTTGGCGTTGTAGAACGGTAATTTACTGATGCAGAAAAAGTCAATTTTCTCTTTAGTGTCCCTTTAAGGCGCCTGCCCAGCGACAGGTGCCTTCAGGACAATCTCAGTACAAAGTCTACACGAGGAATTAGACCAAAGGTCACTTCATCTTCAAACGTCTTCTATTAGTTTTTCATACTTCCTCAAAGCTTATTCAAATCCAGATCACCCATGTCCTTCCACCATCGACAATATTTCACGAACGGTACTTCTTAATAACGGGCCAGCTCCCACGCCGCCCGCTTTGCAGCGTCATTTGCATATGTCCTGGGGAAACAGGGTCCGGTCCGTATTTACAAAGAACTGTTACTCTAGAATTGTTCGTACAAGAAAATTACAGGCAATACTTGTGCCGGACGCATCACTAGCGAAGGCGGCCGTTTAATGGCGATCAACACTTACGAACGAAATGCTTTGTCAATTCGGCCCCTGTTGTGTAAATCTTCAATAATGCGTTGAACTGTATTTTGCTTGCCAGCGCCATTGGAATGGCAGGGTATAAAAGTTGACACATCATTTTCTGAAGTACCGAACATGCTCTAACAGCATTTATTTCAACTTCAATTCAAGTACTTCGATCCAGAGTATCATACTGTTTGCATTTCGATTTCATGTTCACGTGTTCTGAGCAGTTATCGGATCAGACTTCTCGGCAGCAAGTGGTTTGAACCTCAACTAGCTTCCTGAAGAGCGTACGCAATCTTATTGACAGTAAAGTATGTCAAGAAGAAAAGAAGTTTGCCGAGCTTTCATCTGCACAGTTAAAAAAGTGTGAAAGCCTTCGATTCTCCAAGGAAACTAACGAAACGCAACATCTAATGAAATCTACTAAATTCTCTGCTCTAATTTTGAGCGAAACCAATACGTGATACGCCTGACTACAATATGCCCGACTACAAAGGCACGTGATGGCCGGTCTTAAAATCAATAGGTTCTCGAGAATGCGACACCAGTGTTCCTGTGCGAGTCAGGTTTTAAACTCAATTTATGAAAGGAACTAAGGGAGCAGTTGCGAAGAAAGTTTGATATCGAATAACAAACTCCACTTAATGAAACCGTTTTTAGGGCATTGAATAAGAGAAAGAAGACAAAGGCACACGATATTTTATTGTGCAGACGTAAAATCGGATACGTGCGTGCTGATCTTTACCTTTTGACTGGCAGTGGCCCTCTGGTTTGCAGAAGATTTTGTGATGCACTTACAGCCCTTAGTATTCTTTGAGAATGTATTGCAGTAGTGCTATAGAAATGCAATAATTATTTTTCTCTTTCCTAATGTCGACAAATCCTCTCACTACACACATTTTTATTCAGCAACAATCCCCTTTTTTATGCTAGAACAGTTACGCAATTCTAAAATTGAGTAGGGACATTCGAAATGGCATGCCGGTGATATTAAATCGTAGTATGGCATCTCGCAGAATATTGGGGGCTGTGAAATCTACCTGACAATATATAGTTCTCGCCTCTGCCTCCTTGTGCCGCTGCGGCTGCGCAGTAAGAACAGCGCCCTGCCGGATGCAAGGTGTGTCACAGCGCTGGCGCGATGACAAACGCTGGCAGCGGCGCGTTACCGGCGTGGGTCGATCGACAGCGCACCAGACGAAGTCGACGGAAAACAACGAGCGTTTACCCTCGTTCCAGGCAGTCATTAGATTAGCTTTACATCTTCTCTCAGTTTCCTTCAGACCAGTCCATTAACCAGTGTCATCAGCAGAGACCTTCTCAGCCAAAGCGCTAATATGCGGCCGCCCAACGGTCCATGCTGTAGCAGGCAATCCCATAACGCTGCACTGATTCCGGTAAAACGTATTGAGGTGAGGGTGACAGCGCCAGCCCTTAGCTTCATCTATTTCTGCAACCAAAAGCAGTGCGCGTCGCTCGTGCCGTCTGTACACGTTCAAACTCTTCACACTCAAATTAAAGAATTCGCGTTCATGTTAATTTTTTCAACATTACCTTGGGTTTGCTGCTGTCGTTACATTCACGTTTTCGTAACGCACACAATTACTCGCTTTGCTCAAATACGCTCGTCTGTATGGTTATGACTTTAGGAACTCCAAAACGCCACTGTACAGCCAGCTACCTGCAGAAGGCTTCGCACGACATTCATTCCAACGGGACGTGGGATCTGCATAAGCTTTTCCAACACAAAACATTAGTGATGAGCGTCAACAGTCGTTGGTATATCGTGCACATGCCATGTATGGGCCGGCAATCTGTCTCGTTTGCGAGCTACATTAGTGGCGAGACCACCGCCGCCTGCCATAGGAAGCTTTCCCGAAAAGCCTCGGCAATACTTTTCCCTCTCTTTGTTATTCCTGTACGCAGGTGGTTTAACTGGGCGAACAAGCACGATGATAGATAAAAGACCACACGTGTGCTATGCGTGTCTCTCTAACAAAGGCACGCGACCAATTAAACGCACAGCGATGCCATTGTGCCTACCACTCATGTCATCTCTAGAATTTATCCGTTAACTGAACTGTATATATAAAGACCTTTCCATTAGGATAACATGATTATGGTAACGTACACTGGAGGTCCACTAAATGCACATGTTCTGCAACGTCACAAGCTACTTCCGAAGCCGAACGTGGTTTCCGTAAGCGCAACCCAGAGAATCGGTTATTAATTTGCTTTTCCATTTTCATCTACCCGTACTTTGCGGTTTGCTGTTTAATTGTTGGGCGCCCAAAGTGCGCACTGCCCAAAAATAACGATGTTGCCGTCGGTGGTCGATAGATCTAGATGACCTCTTTGAGATTCCGGTATGCGATATGTCTTAGCGGTGTGGTACGCGATATCTCTTAGTATTCCTGGGATATTCATATGGTGCTACCTCCCCGATGTTCTTCCTCCAATTTGCTTTTTGCTTTGCGGGAGTGTACATTTCCTATTGCCTCAAGCATTTCGTTTTCCCACACCAACGCAAATACAATTTTTTAGCGACGCTGTCACTTGCATGGCCTCTCTCCCGCTCTTTTTATTTTTCTATACTTTCGCGTAAGCAATGTGGGCAACTTTCCAGGAGGACTTACCGCTTTGAGAAGATAAGAGAACGCAAGAATTTGGCCCGATGAAGGCGAAAACAGACGCAAAGAAGGTGACGCAATATAACAAAAATGTAATGAAACGTTTCCTTTAAGGTTTGCGTGGAAGAAATCAACGCGATATGAGAATCCCTTATGCGTTACAAAGGGGACGCCTTAGAGAAATGAAATGGCACGTAAAAAAGAACAGGGTCCGAATTAACAAAGGTTTTAGTTAAGAAGTGATGATTTTCATTGGCTGATCACCTTCGCTAATAATATGACCTACATCCCTATTGGCTGGCACGAACACTGTTAGCTTAAGAACATTTCGCGAATACGGGCCCAGATGATTTTACTTTGGTTCACTGTTAAGTGCGTTCATGCCAAGAACACCTGGAGTCACAATTTCCAAGGTGTATTCTTTATTTGCTATTTTTCTTCAAGCTTTTGTTAGCCGAGAACCATACCATCAATAATAAGTATCGTATTTCCCACGGAAGAGCGTTCCCGATAAATAACTGCCCTGGCCGGCTATTTGTATGCGTGCGAATGGTACATATGCCGTAAAATGTCTCCCACCTCGTCACCTCAACCTTCTATATCGCTTCCTGCAGATAACGCTGACGGTAAGCGCTTCCGACAAACTGGAGCTGGTGATAAGATTAGTTTCGAAACTCCGAATCAATTTCATGAAGCCGCTTATAAGTTGTACAAAAATAAAGCGCGCGCAGGCGCTTTCAAGGAAGCAGGTTTGAATAGTACTCAGAAGGAGTTTTTCTTTAGCTAACCCTTCTTGTTTTCTTGATTGAATAATTGGGGCTCTACGTTCTTAATCTGTTAATGAATCCGTTTAAGGCATATTTGAGTGAACGCCTACATAAGCGCCCCTCTAAGGCAAAACTATTCCAATCTGTTTTGATTTCATTCTCCTGACATCAAATTTACGTAACCAACGACACAAGCCTCGGATGGTGGCCTACAGCGTTGTCTTAACAGGGCAATGAAACACTCTTCTTGAACTTTTGTTCTCTTTCAAAATGAATTGCATTGCCTACATTCAGCGGTTCTTCCCGTCTAATTGGCTCACAAGAGGCAAGCAGCATGCTCAAGTGGACAGGGCTTCGATGGGGCCGAGCCAGCACAGTGAAAACAGCTAACCGGATGAAGAGGGTAGTGCCGGCGTCTGCGATTGGCCTGCTTCCCCTTAGTTAGCTCGTGGTGGTTGTTCGAAAACAACGGCGGCGTTCAAAGGAAGGTGAAGAACTCCGTTGGAACGAATCCTGAACAAACCAGCATTGGCAGAGTGATGTCGTATACATGCCGAAAGGACTCTAAAATGTTTTACTGCCATGCAAAAATATTTATGCGAAAATAAATCCATGCTCATCGACAAGTGCAACTACCAATGCCTGAGTGATCGGCTAGCAGCCATCTTATACTCCTTTTGGAACGGCGCAGTCTCTGGCTATACCGAAAAAAAATAAGTTTTGTTCGGTATATTAATCCATCTTTAACGCGTACACGTCACTTTGAAGCGGCGAGTTTGCGCGGATTTGTGACGTTGCGTGAGAGCCAGGCAAAATGGGCGCAGCCCAAGAACTTTTGCCCAATATCTGAGGGCTATTATCAATCCTCGTTCGACGCATTTTCGACAATACGTGAGAATGCGTCGAATGAGGAATGGTTTTTTTTTTAATGCGAAGCATTTCTTGGCAAACATTTGCCACTTTGACATTATCTATCTATCTAGCCGTTTAGGTCTTGGTGCTCTCATGGTCGTTTCGATAGGTTGGCTGGCACCAAAATTGGTATAGCATCACAAAAGTGTATGACGTATATGAATAATAGGTTATGACAGGAATGTCATAACTTGCGTGCCATGTAGGTCATGGAACAGCCGCCTACAACTTGGTGCTCTCATGCTCGTTTCATTAACTTGGTAGGCTCCCCGCACACTGCTTCGCATAACATCGATTGTCACAGGGCGTGGGATCTGCCAGCGTTTTTTGTTGTTCTTGTTGTTGCTGTTCAGTTTAATCATACATAATCAGTGTATACAGGTCATATCAGACGGGGGGCCATCGACGTTTTTGTGACGTCGCGTGACAGACAGGCGAAGTTGGGTGTGCTCCGAAATTTTTTTTATCAATAGTTTAGGACTGATTGCAGAATTGGAATGGGAATGGTTCGGAACCACTTTACGTTATAGCGTGCTTATATACGAGCATAATTGAAAGTTTCGTGTTAAAGTCGAAAGCGACAACTTGTCTTGGCATTGCGTTCGAATCCCTCGGAGTGTGCTCGAACAGCCTCGAGGACAGCACGTTGGTGCTAGCCAGCACACAGGCAACTGCTGCTGCTGCTGCGAGACAGAAGCCGCGGCCCGGCATGTACCGCGTGACTCAAAACGCTGGCGTGTGATGAGGAGCCCCGCCAAGGGCCTTGCGAGCATCCTACCCACATATGGAGCTCGAGATGTGGTCGAGGAATAACAAATGGAGCTTGATGAGCATTGAAAGGGTTAAGTAGTTTACCTTGACCCCCCCATTTCCGTCCACTCTACTAAGAAAAATGCGTGCGACGCGGTGGGGTATGCGCACAGCTGATCAACAGGAATGATAATGTGTTCGCGAATAACATAGGTGCCAAGGGTGGAACAGCAGAACTCCACCCTATTTCCCCTGTACAGATTGAGAGAAACGCGCTGGAGCGTTCACTTCGCAAGGTCGTTCTGCAAAGCCAAATGAACTATACGTCGCTCGCATTTCTGGTGAACGCTGCACGCGCGAGCCTACAAACGCGCCCTCAATACCGTGACAGCCCGGCGCTGATGCCGGCGACAACGGCGGCTACTGCAAAAACGGGCCTCCGGCCTCCATATGATTGCTATAGCCGTGAAACCGGAAAGCTCCGTGCGGCATTATAGCGTTTCTTGTTTTGTGTGGTTTGGCGTTCGGAAACGTGGAGCTACATGGAAGTGAAGAAGAAAATACCGAGAATTCAGTAAACAGAAAAGGCGTAGGTTCATCACTTGTGACATCTACATTGTATACATAAACTTTCCTTTTTCTTTCATCGGCTGGACGTGAAGAACTCGGCTAAAGTACATCAATATAGTTAGCTTTAAGAAAGTGCAGAATCTGGCAACAGAAGCAGCCAAGCGTCAAAACATACCTTGTTTAGAAAAATAGAACTATAGTGGGCACTCAGTGAGGAGCGCTAAGCTACATAGAAACGAAAATAAAAAAAAATAGGTCATTTGTGTGAGCATCATAGAAGGCTTCGGTTATCATCGATTACCGCATATGCGTGAGATCGGTCGATTTGTCGTCGTCGTCGTTTCAAATGCTTCTTATTTAGGAGCCTTACATAGAGAGTGGAATAAAAGAAATGCAGAAGAGGTATGAGAAGAAGCGCAGGTACCTTCAAGGATTTTGAATTGGTGTTCGCGGGGATGAAAACAATATGCCTCAGGAGATCATTGCAGTCGCCATCGGTGTGCACAAAGAAAAAGAAAAGGATTGGTGGGAGAATTAATAGAGTGCTTGTGATAGTACTCCGCGGCGTATCAAGAGGACCTGTGAAAGAAGTTCGACCCAGGTAACCTCGCGGTAAAGAACGAAGACAAAAAAACGTTGTGACAAAGACAAAGCCTATAGGTTCTACTCCATGATTTCGTTGTAAAAGGCTCCTTTCTGCGTATTGGTTTCAGTGGTGTATGCTCAGTCTTAGTCGCACTTCCAGTAATGGCCAACATGTCCAATTCAAGCAGTCACTACGACTGGCTCGAATTAGTAAAATACCAACTTGGGATCATCCTCGTGGCCTCCAAACTTGTTTGTCCTGTCCTCTCCATAGTGAACTTCAAATACGCAATGCAGTCATCTTTCGCACGTTATTCACTAGAGGGATCTACTGTAGGGAACAGCAAATCATGCCTCTCTTGGTGCCGCTCATGGCCACACAACAGTCTTGTCGTTACGATTAAAGTTGGGAATTATCAATCATCTGAACAAGAAAAGAGCATTCTTATTTTTTACATGTCAATACCACGACTTCATTATGAGGCACGCCGTAGTGAGGGACTCTATGCTAATTTTCACCAATTGGGGTTCGTCCATGTTCATCTAAGATGCGGTACACGGGCGTCATCGCATTTCTCCATCGTCTAAACGCGGCCGCCACGATATGCACATTTCGTAGCAATACAGTTAACAGAATGGTCTCAATAAATAAATGAATGGAGTGTGCAACAATGCCGATGTTATCCATGCACTGTAGGTAATAATTACAGACGCGACGAAATATCTGCGGCGCCCTCAGGGAGACTTCTCATAACGCAACAGAAGCGTTAGCGTAAGCTCTGTCGCATAATGCAGGGGTGTTACTTCCTGAAGGCAACACCTTGAGCTATCTGTAATACCATAGCAAGAGCCATCTATGGTTCTTCAATATCCCTTGAAACTTCAGTAAGGCACCAATTCTGGAATGCATCTCCAGAAAACGTGTTTCAGGCGTAGGTGTATCAAATAGAGGGCTTAACATTACTAGACTAAGCATACCCACACTGATTCATCACGTCACATGAAACGTATATGAAGCATCATTACCCGAACAATATTCTCGCACTAGTTATTGATCTTCCGGGCCACCTATCTCTCCGCATTCATATCATTAAACATATCTGATTATTATGCTAGTGAATTGTAATGCCGAATCGTAGGTGGTCCTCTCTTTAAAAAGTATCCGAAACCATGGTGAAGCTGTTTCCGCAAGCCTATATTTTTTTTCCTCTTACGTAGGTAGCAATACAAGGGTTCTAACTACAGAACTTGGAAACAGGACGCTCTCAGCTTCTCCATTTCACTTATACGGAAAGTGTAAGTTTGCTTTTAAAATGAAGAAATATTATGGAAAACAAAAATAAAAGCAAGGCCCTAGCACGCATAAACACTACCATACACAGAAGGAGAAAAACCATGAAACATTGACAAAGAACTCCAGGCGAACGTGTGTCAGTGTGCGTAAAAATTTCGCCGATGTTTCTTGAGCCGCAAATCCCCAAAATAATATCAAAAGTTTTCACCGCAATAAATGTGCTTATTACCCAGTCATTAACTGGCCACTATCCAAGTACTGTCTCAAGCTACACGCATCGATTGGCCTGAGCCCTAAGTTTGCGGCGCAGCTCTTTTCATTGCTGAGCATGTTTGTAGCAGTCTCGAAAAAACGTGGGTGTCCTCGTCTGCCGCTCGAAACACCCACGCAGGGATTGCACGATGGATACAACAAGTAAGTGCTTAGTGTGGACAACAGAAATGTAAAAGCAGAAAATAAAGGTTTCCACACACCTTTGCAGTAACTTCCCTATACAACAATTCCAGTCCAACGGCTGCGGAACACGAAGTTGGCCTTTTGGCCTCTTGCCAAAGAGAATCATCTCAGATTGCTTTTCGTTTGCACTGCTTCTAACGTCATTAAAGGATAGTAGACTTGCATAGTCATCGACTTGTTGGCACGAGCATTCTTCCAATTACTCCGCTCATTCATTCGCTACTTTGCCGGTATTGCTGACCACTCACTGAAAGAAAATTTTACGACCGCGAATTCCCGCAACGTCCGTAAGCCCTGCAATTCTCACGAGTGTATTACGTGGTCTACCTGCCTCCAAGTTGACGACAAGGAAGCTCGAGTGTTCGTTCTTTTTTCTCCATTTACAATAGTCCTGCGTTCCTCCGTGTTCCCTCGTGTCACATTAATGCGCCGCTAAAGTGTGCTGGCTCCCGCCTTAAGTCATCATTCTCCGTGCGTTGCTAGCACGGGACACGTCGGAGTGCGGCTCCAGTGCGGAACTCGCTTCCTGATGCGCAAGGAAAAGGCATCGCCCATGCAGGTGGTCGCGTGGTCTTCGGTATAATTCAGCCATTGGCCAGCGCCGAGGCTTTGGTGTGTACCGTGCATCAGAGCAAATGGGTACGCACTTTGACTACAGAAATGGTTAAAAAAAAGCGGATGCGTCGTAATTTACGTGTTATGTAAATCGGGGACGACAGGAAGGAGGATGCAAACTTTGCATGCGACGCCATTTACCAATACAGGCAGCGACGAGGCGGCAAAATGTTCTTTTTCGCGTCTGCTCTTCGCGCCGTGTGAGCCATCTCTTCGACGAAGTTTTCAGTTTTGCCTGTCGCGCTCAGAGAACCTTGGTGTGGGCTCCCGCTAACGATGACGCCCGCCATTTCTTACAGATGCAACCTTCTGGTTTTTGCCCTTGCGGCGTCTGCTCAAACCTGTGTATGCAAAAAAAACGGAATAACGTGCTTGCTGAGTTGCTGGCAGTGAAAATGGCTTGCATGTCTGATATAGCCCGATCCCACAAAGTTTTTTTAAAAATGTCTACCCCAAATTACGGCGTGGAAGGAGCCACGTGTGAGGCTGAGCTTCCTCGAGTGCTCAGATGGGAGTCTTGCCGTCGTGACGAAGAGTGGTACGATACTGCTCTTCTGTGCGCGTCAAAGCACAAAGAAAAGAAAGGACCATCTGTTACGACGAGTGTCAGCGTAAAATTAAACGCGAATATTTCAGCAAACACTTCAAAGCGTACTTCAGTTTTCAGGTTTGCCTGCATTTGTAACAGCAGCCTCATAACGATTCCAAAACGCGCACTTTATTTACTCAATGCTTTTAAACTAGCTACAGAGCAGAGACCTCGTCGCACACATGTGTAATGACGCTTGGCCACTTCTTAGTCAGTTATTCCTTGTCTGCCTTTTCAATTTATGCACAACCTGGGCGCGAGCTCTGAATTAGGTTCTCCGTTACGTCATTCTAAAGTGAAAATTTCTTCGCATACCCTCACGGGTTTGACGTGGTTGCTGCGGGGACGGTTAGAGTCAAGGTATGTTTATTTATCTAGAAAGACCTCACATGCCTATGAAGATGGATGAGGTGACGGAGGCATATGATACAAATGTATAACAAGTTACAATCTGTAAAAAGTTATCGATGCATACAAGGATTCGAAATTTCGAACAAAACGAAGAAATTTGCGTATTACAGAAACCAGACAGATGGTAAAAATATAGAAATAACTAAACAAATAAGCATAAAAAAAAGCAAGAGGGTGCATAACGTAACAGGAAGAAGCACTTCATAACCGCAAGAAGCACAGCATATAAACATGAGTAGCCGCTTATGAATATGTATACATGAGAATTCTATATGTACGACTCAATGAAAACACCAGAAAATGGGCCAACCCGACAGCCTGACCGACAAAGTAGTGCAGCAAGCGCACCTCGTGTGGCCCGTATTTACAAAAAAAAAAAAAATTATACTTAAGGCTTCTACATAAAATGTCAGCTTATGGGTATCTCTAAAGCACACCAACCTCTGAGTGAAGTAGCGCATCGCAATATATGCGTTCTTTGATTTACTACATCAATAAGTCAGCTATTTGTATTTGTCGCACGATGTGGGCTCATTCATTACTGAACAATCCTCAAAAAGAGTATGTCTCACTGTGGCACAAGAGGAAAAGAATCCCAAACTGTAGCGAGATATGTGTCATGCTTATATGTACATACGCTTGGCATCGGCATTTTTTTTCTATTAAGAACCAGAACACAGCTTCTACGCCCCGATGGCATCGCTCCATACAGATTTAATGCTGTGAATGTGCCTAATTTAACTCTTTGCATTTCGGCGTAGCTTGTGAATGCTGTAGTGCATAAAAGTAAAATTATGTTAAATTTAGCCGCAGTATGAAAGTTACAAACAGGTGTAAAGTGCTTCAGAAAGGCTGGCCTACGTTTCGATAGGTGGATCTATCTACGTGAAAGGCTGCCTTTGAGAAAGATAGGTCAACCTATCGAAACGTAGGCCAGCCTTTCAGGACCACCGTTAAGGTTAGCAATTCTGTTTCTACAGGTGATTGTCTTTCGCTAATTTGCTCATCTGTATTTTGCCCTTTTCAGACAATCTCGTATTTGATTTTTCGTCGGCTCATTAAAAAATTGTGCTCCTCAACAGCTAATATCTCCTTTCTCAAATCCTTCTGGTTTTATTGCGCAGGACAACCTTATTTTGTGTTATTTTTTTCTCTGGCTGGTGGCTATCCCAATTTAGGAAGCGCTTCATCCCCATGTCTCATGTTTTGTCCCCCTGCGGCCCTGTTTTCATTGTTAAAATGAACAAAAAACACGCAGTTTTGTCTTTCCTATACAATTCCACATTGCCGCCTTGCGTCTCCCAGAATACCCACAACCACACTTTCCTGTTTCGGCGCCTCCTCCTTTCCTCCCCAATTTCTTCTATTCAATCGCTTCCTTTCCCGTCCTGCTTGCCCTAGCTCTGTCCATTGTATGGCCCGACGAAACGGCACATTCTATCCTCTCCGTGCTTCAATCGTGTGGCTTTCTCTCGTAGGAGCGATTTGCTGGAGTGTCACGCTCACGAATGACATTCGACGGGCGTCCTCTGTGCAGCCATAGGACAACGCAATGGAACGCGCGTCGAGTTTTGGGGCCATCGTTCGTCGAGGGTCCATTTATAAGAAGCGGGACTCTGCTTTCTTTCCCGAAAGGCGCGGCCGTCTGACAGATGCTTGCTGCGACCAGCAACGTTGCTTGCTGTCTTGGTTGGTAGTTTTGATGGTAGGTTGCTGGCCTTGGGTGGCTGGATGAGTGGACCACATTTGAAACAGCCTGGTTTCGTGGTGCTTCTCAGCTTGTTAATTGTTGCCCTTTCATTTTGTTTATTCATTAACAGAACTTATTTATATACTGATTTATTTACTTATTTACTCATTTATATATTTACTTATGCTCAGGCTCTTTCCGCATTAGAGAGAGGAGTGGGTTATACAACAGGGAAGTTATACCTTACAAACTTATACGCAATATTTGCATATCATAATATGCCATGTTCTATTACGGTATAGATCAAAGTTTCATCTAACATTGTATAAGTAACATTAAGAAAAACAACCAACATTACCAACAGCATGCATGTTCATAAACATGCATGCTATTACAATGTTACCTAGTGCCTCTGGAAATGTTGCACTGTTATTAATGGAAACAGCATCACAGGCAAGCTCATTCCAATATTTTGACGTATGTGGCAAAAATGAGTAAAGATATGCCGTGTTACATGCACCAATTCTAACTTGATACTGATGATCAATACGGTGAGATAAGTCACGTGGTCGTGAGATGAATTTCGGGTGAAGAGTAAGGTGGCGATGCACCTTATGAAAAAAATGAAAGGCCAGAAATCAGTCGACGTCTTGCGAGTGGCTGAAGATGCAGATTTAATTTCATTGATGATACGCTCGCAACATGGTTCTAGTTGCAAAGAATAAAACAAGTTGCGTGGGTTTAGATTGGTTCAAGAGAATTTATTGGGTTTTCGTGAGAGGTGTCCCATATAGCTGCACCGTATTCTAATTTGGCTCTAACATAGTTTTATAAAGTGATAATTTTAGAGGTTTTGGGACACCAGAAAAAGTTACGGCGCAAGTATCCCAGTGAACCGTTGCCTTAGTTAATTATATGCCCAGCGGGATGATTCCACAGTAATTCAGATGTTATATGGACGCCTTAACACTTACACGAACTTGTTTCTAAAGCAACGTTATTCCGGTAGTACACAGGCAGGTTAAGGTGAGATCGGGGTACTGTCACAAATTTACGGTTGGAAATGCCGAGTTTCATGCGCCACAATCGGCACCACTTGCTGACGTTATTAAGAGGAAGCTTTAGCTCGGGTGCTCCTATCTAAATACATGTGAAAGGAGAATACGTTGTCCTCGGCAACCACTAAACCAAATTTGAGGACGTTTGTTCCGATTAAAAGAAAAACTCAAAATATAGTGACTGTTCGTTTCGAATTTTTTATTAAAGTCCTCACTGTTTTATTAAAAAATGGCAAGAATTGACAACTTTCATAAACTGAACTATCAAGTTTACAACATTACCTCTGAAACTGAAAATGATAATACACATCTAAAGCGGACAAAATTGATATGCTATACATGAATCTCAAGAAATCTAGTAACATGGAAATACAGCTTTTGCAGAACCTCTGCAAACAACGTAACAAATTCACGTAAGGTATAAAATGACATATTGAATTTGTGCGACTTCAATGGTCTAATCGATGCCGTTTACAGAACTGCGATATATGTTTTTTATGCATAGTTATGAATTTGTAAACTTCATTCTTCTATTTTTTCCGAACTTTCGCATTTTTGATATTTCCTTTATGAAAATTTAAGACAAATCAAAATTCCGCTTCCAACAGGCACTAGAATTTAACTCTCTCTCGAATACAACAAATTTCATCAAAATCGGTCGTGGGGTTATCTAAAAAAACGATTTTGCGTTTTATATGTATTTGAATATGCCGCGTCGGAGTTGGGCCCGCGCTAAAGCTTCCTCTTAAGCTCGGCGTGAAGTAGGGGGATGTCATGTTCATTAGTGCTTTCTCTAAAAAATCACACAGCCGTCGGCATGTAACGATGTCAGAAGTTATTGCCTAAGGTAAGTCAGTAATACAGATAAGGAATAATAGAGGTTCCAGGACGGAGCCTTGTGGCACACCGGACTGAACTTTTCCATGAGGTGAGTTACGACCATTAGCTGTTACAAACTGGGAGCGGTGCGAAGAGCGACGACGACAATCGATGTGACAGGCAAACACTGTGAGGGTGAGGAGAAACCGTATGGATGCGACATTGCAAAAAAAAAAGAAAGGTAGCGATAAATTCACATTGTTTTCATAGTAAATACAGTCGTCCGACCGTTAACAAAGAGAAGAGGTACGAGGCCAGTTTTTTAACCAAGGTATAATAATATAGCGTTTATATGCTCTCACCCCAAGTAGAAATTCGTTTTATGCCGCCAGTGTGAATGGCCATGGCGTCATTTGGTAAGCAAAACTCAAGAAAAAAATCTCGCGGCTCTCATCGGCGTCTCATGCGTTGCAGCGTCAAAGCAAACCATTGATCTAAACAATAACCAAGACAACGCTGCTACATTGTCGTAAGCTTTAGACGAGACTAAGCGATGGCTCATTTTACAATTTATTTATCTTTATTTTTTATACGTCAGGGCAGAGAACGTGTTTCAAGAGTGAGTTCAGATTGAAGTTGGCGCACTCACTGCCGCCATATTGTTGCGCAGTCAGGCGTAATCGTGCTGCGGCGCAATCACAAGTGGCCGCGCTGACTTACGAAATCTGAGCGAAGTTTTCTGGCCGAAAAACCAGCGACGCGATAAGCGACAGTGACGGATCGGCCTTCGTGAAGGCAAAACCTGTTGCTCGACGCCGTCCGTTGTCGTCGCCGTCGCTCGAAAATCGCCTCCCCGTCGTCACACTTCAGTGGTCTACGTTTCGGGCAGGCCAGTCTTAATGAGTGAGTAAAGACTTTATTTGAAAACACGGTATTGACGGATGACCTTGTTGTTAGGCAGCCACGAGTCCCTGGGCCCGGGCAGCTTCTTCAGCCCTCTCGATTACCTTGGCCTGCAGGTCAGGGTCGCAGCTGAGTAACACGGCCTCCCACTGCTCAGTATTACTTATTTCGTGATTTGTGTGATTTTCGGCTGGGCACGACGACATAATATGGAATAGATCCGCTTTTTGCTTACAATGCTTACATGTATTAGGGTATTGGTCTGGGTAATAGTAGTGATAGGCTACGTGGTTGGGGTAGGTGTTCGTCTGAAGTCGTCTCCAAGCTACTTCTTGTCGCTTGTTAAGCGATTTGTGTGCTGGCGGGTACACTGCCCTGGCTAACCTGTAGTGCTGAGTTATTTCCTGGTAACTGACCATGCGATCCCTCTCTGATCTTAGCGTGAGCCGTCCAGGTGCTCGGTTGGCAACTCCTCGAACGGTGGTGTGGGCGGCATCGTTGCCGTGTAGGGAGGAGTGTGCTGGTGCCCAAATGATCTGGATTGGTCGTGGGTGTTGGTTGGTGTCTAGTATGTGTTTTACGGGAGCCGAGACCCTACCTTTCGCATAATTGCGTACTGCTGCTCTGGAATCGCTAATAATGTAATGACAATGTGCGGAGGCTATTGCCAGAGCGATAGGCGCCTCTTCCGCTGTTTCGGAGCTTCTGGTGCGAATTGAACCACCAGCGCGTATTTGACCTGAGGAGTCCACCACAGCAAGGGACATACAGTTGCGTTCGATGTGTTCTGCGGCGTCGACATAGACTACGTCTTTGAAGGCGTGGAATTGCTGATGTAGGGCTTT
The DNA here is from genome assembly GCF_050947875.1 of Dermacentor variabilis. Lineage (NCBI taxonomy): Eukaryota > Metazoa > Arthropoda > Arachnida > Ixodida > Ixodidae > Dermacentor > Dermacentor variabilis. The sequence continues at coordinate 105,010,171 of NC_134574.1, forward strand.
GGACCACTCGGCCCTCCTTTCCTTGTGGAATTGGGGGTGCATGTTTTTAGGGAGTGGATTAATTTTGACACGGCGCCTCTGATCGTGAGGAATGTCTACTTTCATGCTTTGCATCGACTCGTTGTTGATGCCGAGATTTTGGAGGATGTTTCGCCCGGCGGCACTCTGAACTAGCTTTTCGTATTGAGATATAATCATCCTTACCGCCCTAGAACACCTCAGTGGTTAGAACAGTGCCACGTGAAAGAAAAACCGCAATTTCATTCTCGGCCCTCACTAAGACTTCAATTCCTCGTTTTCTACGTACTTTCTTTTGGCGTTTTAATATTTTCGCACGACATGTGTAAATTTACTACGGCAGAAAAACAAAATCCGCCAGCTCAAGTTTACTCTAAGAGCTACTCATTACCGTGTCGTGTTGCTTTTCCCATTCCCTGCACGTGATATGCGCCCTGGTAACAATGTTCGCGCTCGTCTTTCCGACGGAACGACTGGAAAACAGTAGTAAAATCAGCTGGCGGTGCAAATCATCATCTGCAGATGAGGTCCCGTGGCGCCATTTAGGCAATTTTATTCACGGATGCGCAAGGACAGTGTACAAACCAGTCTAATACAGCTCAATTTAAAGCTTTGGCCGGTCCAGTTCGAGGTCCCGTTCAAGAGAATATCATATTAAAACGTGCGAGGTTGCTGGCCAGCTATAACTTCTGTCTCCCGGCGCAGAAGTTGGGGTCTTTATATGTCTGAGGTTAACAAGCTAGGGGATGCCGGCGCCGAGACTGGGTAAGATTTATTCCGCTCGGCGTGTATTACCGTTGCCAAAACTAGTGGTCGTCTGCCCGTAACTCGAAGGACTCAAGGGATCGCCGTATACCCGCGTATAACTGCACGCGTGTACACGGCCTCGGCAACGCGAATTTGCATGCAAGTGAAGGCAGCGGCAGTAAATGAAGGTTGCGCTTAGTCGGGGTGGGGGGTGGGGGGGGGGTCTTTAGCAATAAAGTCGAGACAGCGTATCTAGCTTTATCTAGTACGAATCCGCCTCGCAAGCCTCAGCGAAACAAAGCAAAACGGCCTAAAGAATTTGTCAACGCTTCCTAGGAAGAGCGTCAGATTGCTGAAAGAAGAGAAATGGGACGCTAGGGCAAAGAAGTCTGGGTCACTTCGATATGGATGTTTAAAGAGTTGCCTTGCACAATACCTTGTATTGTATACGTACGACTATTTTACGTGCGGTTCGCCAGCACTGGTATGTCGCACCGCAGAAAGCAGAGAAATTAAGATCTCATATATTTGCAGCGTACAACACACGGAAAATCAACACTTGAAATATACTTCACAACTTACCGTCTTGCAGCTTGCACTGCAATATGTGAAAGTTGCAGCGCCGGCCACATGTATGCCGTCAACTTTTCACCACATAAAAGATAGAAAAGTTCGATGACAAGTAAAGAAATGTCTGCAACATCATCGCTTGCAGATGCAGAATAAGTCAAGAAATAAGCCGACTTTAGGTGATTTATTTTGTACTAAAACTGTTTACAGTAACAGCGGCAGGCTCGCACAGAGGGCCCCGCCACAATATTGTTACGGGAAGGAAGAAGCGTTCGTCTATTTACAGGTAGCTTTTAATGGCTGAGCCAACAAGCGTAGAGCATCGATCTTGCTAAAACACTTCTTCGTCGTCTCCAAGACCACCATCAGCGTCGTCTTCTTTCCACATTACCGACTGTGACATCACCCCCGTCGGAAAAAGCACCTGATTGGTGCGGCTCATCGGTCGAAGAAAGGTAAGGTTTGAGACGGCTGACGTGGATGATGTCAGAGAGGGGTGAAGGCACCGTGGCATTCAGCGGAGACACTTCATATGTGACAGGGGTCACCTGGCGAAGGATGCGGTAAGGGCCATAGTAACGCGAGAGTAATTTCTCGGAAAGACCAACATGCCGAGCTGGATACCATACTAGCACAAGAGCGCCTGGTTCGTAGTTCACGTCGTGATGGCGCTTGTCGTAACGGTACTCCTGGCGTGTCTGGGAAGCAGACAGACGAATGCGGGCAATCTGGCGTGCTTGGGTCGCTGTGGCTATTACATCCCGAGTGTACTCTGTCGGCGAGTCGAGCGTGGTCGAGAGGAGTGTCTCGAAAGGCAAAGTCGGCTCACGGCCGAAGAGGAGATAGAAGGGTGAATAGCCAGCTGTGTCGTGGCGCGAGGAATTGTAGGCGAACGTGACAAATGGTAGAGCAATGTCCCAGTCGCGGTGATCGGAGGAAACAGACAATGCGAGCATGTCCGTTAATGTGCGGTTCAGGCGTTCGGTAAGACCGTTAGTTTGAGGATGGTAAGCGGTAGTAAGTTTATGTTTAGTAGCACATGATCGAAGTAGGTCGTCTATGACTTTGGCAAGAAAGTATCTGCCACGATCGGTGAGAAGTTGACGAGGTGCACCGTGGTGCAAGATAACGTCGTGAAGCAAGAAATCAGCGACGTCTGTAGCGCAGCTGGTCGGTAGGGCTCTAGTAATGGCATAGCGAGTTGTATAGTCCGTAGCGACGGCAATCCACCTATTTCCGTCCTCGGATATAGGGAATGGTCCAAGGAGATCAAGGCCAACGCGAAAAAAAGGGTCGGCCGGTATATCCAAAGGCTGCAGCAGTCCGGCAGGAGGCACAGCTGGTCTTTTTCGGCGTTGACACGACTCACACGCGGCAACATAGCGCCGGACGGAGCGGTTGAGACGCGGCCAGAAAAACCGTCGCCGAATTCGGTCATAGGTCCGCATGACGCCAAGGTGTCCAGCGGTGGGAACGTCGTGCAGTTGCTGCAGTACAATCGTTTGCAGATGAGACGGAATGACGGTTAGGAGCTCGGGCCCATCGGGGTGCATGTTGCGGCGATACAGGATGCCATTTTGTAGTACGAACATGTGAAGGGATGGGTCAGATGGATCAGAGAGCAGGCGTTCGATAATGGGGCGTAACGACTCGTCGCGTCGTTGTTCAGCGCCGTTCAGGCTGAGAGGGAAAGAACGCAGATCGGTGCGACATCCACTAAACCGTCCGGTACATCGACGGGATGACGAGACAGGCAGTCGGCGTCCTGATGTAGACGACCCGACTTGTAGACCACAGTGTAGGTGTATTCTTGCAGCCGTAGGGCCCAGCGACCGAGGCGGCCGGTGGGATCCTTGAGGGAGGAAAGCCAACAAAGGGCGTGGTGGTCGGTTGTAACTGTAAATGGTCGTCCATATATGTAGGGTCGGAACTTGCCCACCGCCCAAATGAGGGCGAGGCACTCGCGCTCAGTAATCGAGTAATTGCGCTCGGCGGGAGAGAGGAGGCGACTGGCGTAGGCGATAACGCGGTCGTGCCCACATTGGCGTTGAGCTAAAACTGCACCGATTCCGTAGCCACTGGCGTCAGTGCGGATTTCTGTCGGAGCGGAGGGGTCAAAATGGGCGAGAACAGGAGGTGTAGTAAGCAGCGTGATGAGCTGCGAGAAAGCAGACGCTTGTTCAGAGCCCCAATAGAAAGGAACGTCTTTCCTCAGGAGGGCAGTCAGGGGACGGGCAACATGGGCGAAATTTTCCACAAACCTGCGAAAGTAAGAGCAAAGGCCCATAAAGCTGCGAACATCTTTGGCACAAGTTGGTACAGGGAAATTCTGCACAGCATGAACTTTAGCGGGGTCGGGGCGAATGCCTGACGAATCGACAAGGTGTCCGAGCATAGTTATTTGGCGGTGACCGAAGTGGCACTTGGACGAGTTGAGCTGTAAGCCAGCGGTGCGACAAACAGAAAGAACAGATGAAAGTCTTTCAAGATGTGTCGCAAAAGTTGAAGAGAAGACGATGACGTCATCCAAGTAGCACAAACAGACGGACCATTTCAAACCACGCAAGAGCATGTCCATCATCCGTTCAAAGGTCGCCGGGGCATTGCACAAGCCAAATGGCATTACTCGGAACTGATATAGGCCGTCTGGAGTGACGAATGCGGTCTTTTCACGGTCCATGTCATCCACGGCAATTTGCCAATATCCAGAGCGAAGGTCTATAGATGAAAAATAAGTGGCACCGTGGAGACAATCCAGAGCATCGTCAATGCGGGGAAGTGGATACACATCTTTCTTGGTGATCGTGTTTAGATGACGATAGTCAACGCAGAATCGCCAGCTGTTATCCTTCTTTTTGACGAGAACAACAGGGGACGCCCACGGACTGGAAGAGTGTTCAATAATCCCTTTGGCAAGCATCTTGTCAACCTCGCTCTGGATAACTTGTCGTTCAGAGGGCGACACCCGGTATGGGCGTCTGCGAACAGGTGCTGCATCGCCGGTATTTATCCGATGCGTCACGACCGTAGTTTGACGCAAAGGGCGATCGTTCAGATCGAAAATGTCGGAGTAGGACTGGAGGAGGCCACGGAGCTGTGCGGCTTGTTGGGTGGAGAGGTCCGGTGCAATCATCTTTGTAAAGTCATCGGTCGGGGCTGATGCAGAAGGCGCAGAATGAGCAGTGGTCGAAGACGGCGCAACAGATAGAGCAGAAATGTGGCACTCGTGCGTTGGTGACAACGTGGCAAGAGACATGCCTCGAGGAACTACTTGCGGGCACTGTCCGAAATTTAGGATCGGAAGACATGTCTGATTGTCCGCAACAGAAACGATGGTGTGTGGGAAGGAGACATTGTGAGAAAGCAGGACTGACGTCGCGGGAGTGAGGACATAGTCTCCATCAGGTACAGGTGGGCTGGCTAAAACAGGGATGAAGGTTGCTGCAAGAGATGGCAGGCGTATAAAATCCGCGGAACAAAGCTGAGCTGGAGCTTGAGCAGGAAGGTCAATGGGAACAGGTAGGGGTAAGTCAAGTTGTACGACACCGGCGGAACAGTCAATCAGAGCAGAATGGGCGGACAAAAAGTCGAGTCCGAGGATCACATTGTGAGGGCAACGTTCAAGCACACTAAACAAAACGGACGTGTGGCGACCGGCGACACTGACACGAGCAGTACACATTCCAAGCACAGCCGGAGTTCCACCATCGGCGACCTGGAGCGTCGAGTCGGAGCAGGGGTAAATACCTTTTTCAAGCGCGTTCGAAGCTCCGCACTCATGATGGAAATTTGGGCTCCAGTGTCGATGAGTGCTGTAACGGGCAAACCATCTACGTCCACGTCCAGAAGGTTCCGATTAGTAGGCAGGGTCAGCAGAGGAATTTCAGGCCGGTGTTCTAGAGCAGCGTCACCTCCAGGAGCTGCCCCAGTTAGTTTCCCGTCGGAGAGCGGCGACGGTAAGCTGGGGATGGAGAGCGACGCAGCTGGGGCGAACGGGAGCGGCGACTATGTGGTGATGGCGATCGGCTGGTCGCGGTGGCTCGAGCGTTGTCAGGTGCGTCTTCAACCTCGGTGGAGAGTGATGGCGGGCGAGGATGACTGTCGGGGGCGACGACGGGGCCGCGGTTGAACTCTCTCCTTCGGAAGACATGGCGGCCAGGTTACGTCCGCTGCGGAGCTCCGTCTTGCTCGATTACCCCGCACGTCCACCAATGATGTTACGGGAAGGAAGAAGCGTTCGTCTATTTACAGGTAGCTTTTAATGGCTGAGCCAACAAGCGTAGAGCATCGATCTTGCTAAAACACTTCTTCGTCGTCTCCAAGACCACCATCAGCGTCGTCTTCTTTCCACATTACCGACTGTGACAATATCCACAGCAATGTTTCTTGTGGCCTAGCATCGCTCACGCACTTTATGCGGTATTGCTTATGATCTTAGAAACATGTGTACCGACGCCACCATTCGCTGATTACGTGTGGCGAGGAAAATGTGGTACAGATGTCCGAACATGAATGTGCTGCAGTGGAACAAAGCGACGCAACAAGCGAATCTTGCCTGATAGAGTGTGGTTGAGTGTGTCTGGCTCTTAAGTCTTCACTGTTGCAAGGTCATGAGTTCGTATCACCGTGGTGGTGGAGATGGAAAAAAGTCGGAAACCAGTCTATCTGCGAAAACGTTAGTTTTTTTTAGTTTCGGGTGACTATTTTTTTTAGAAGGGTTTATTGCTACAAATACCATAATCATTATTCTTAAAACCTTCACGGAATGGGGATTTGGCTTAAACTGCGCATGTTAAATGCCTTCACAACGTGTGTTAGTTTCTAGATTTAATGCTGAACTTCGGTAAAACATGTCTCCCGGCTGTACCACCCCGATTCTTCACAATCGCTGCGTTCCTTCAACTCCGCCCACTTTAAGGTCATAAGGAATGACATCGCAATTCAAAGCCGATTATCAAGTCTTGCGAGTACATAATGGCCGACACTAAAAGCATAGATTTACAGTGCTCAAAGCAGCCATGTACTCGTACAGTGCCCTATTGTTGTCTTGTGTGAAACTCGTGCAAGAAGTGAAGCATGCTATGGGGGGTGGGGAGGGGTAAATATATAGCTCCCCCCAAAAAAGAAAAGTAAAGCGAGGAAGTAGCCATTATGCCATACGACCATCAGCTTTCACAACGGTTGAAAAAGCTGGGATGCCGGCATGGTGTGGACGCATTTGGTCTAGACACAAAGAAGGCGGGTGGTGTCGGCGCATCAGACTCCAGGCGTGTGGAGCAAGGAGCGGCGGCAAAGGATGCCTATACCTTGTAAGGCACGCTTTCAAGTTCGTGGGCTGTACCGCTTCCGCAGCCTACAGCATTCCCTTCGTGTGCCGCCCCATTTACGTGGGTCAATCAGTGCGGTGCCCTAAATGTACGCCTGAGGGAGCACCAAATCACGCTAAAAAGGCAGTCTGTTCACCCTACTCAGCAACGTATAGCCTTGACTGTGCGCACACAGCAGAATTCGTGCGGACCGAAGTTTCAATTCGCTGCGCAGAGCAACTGGCCTGTCAAACTTGTGAGACCTAGCCATAACGTACAAAGATCAGGATCAAGTTATGTTAGCCCTCAGCAGCCCTCTAGGAAGAACAAATTCCCATTTTTTTTATTACGCAAACCGGGGACAGTCGAGCTGCCCACTGCTTTGTCGTTGTATGACTTTTTATGTTTTTGTATATATATATATATATATATATATATATATATATATATATATATATATATATATATATATATATATATATATATATATATATATATATATATATATATATATATATACTCTCGGCTAACTGGTATAGCCATGATTCCGTGTGATAGCCGTTCGGTGCCTAGCAAGTGCATCTACAGTTGAAATGTGTATTAGCTCGTTTTCTCAATAAATTTTACTGTTCATAGTCAGCTGTTGTATGGTGTCTGCACTTTCCTTCGTCTTCGTTTTGAGTGTATTGCAGTTATAGGCCATGAATAAGTACAATATTGCCGAGTTTATTTTCTATTTAAATAGATATTGTTGCGGTACAACAGACTCGTGAGAGACCGACCGAGCAAGGGACCAGCGATAAGGAAGACTAAGGAGACAATCTGCGCTCTGGGCGTCAGCTCGACTCCATCGTTGTTTCTCAACGGCTTGTACCTAGAACTTCCACCACAATGCTACGAGTGGAGGAACACAGGCAAAGTAGACTATATATGAAATCTATTTACAAGAGCCGGTCAGCCAGAGATCATTATCCCTCGCCCAACGCCCAGATAGCATTCTTCGTCTTCCGTTCTGCTAGGACCTTGGGCCATTCTTTTAGAGTCTGTTGCATTCCAACAATATCTGTGTATATTGTGCGCATTTAAATTATGCACGTCGTCTTCCTCATTGGTGCACAACCATCAACATCACTTTGTAAATTCATTGTCGGTGCGCCAGCTCGTGCTTTTGGAATAAAGCGTCAAGTAAAACCATTGCTTCTCAAGTGGCGAAATTGCGTTTAGACCTACGGATAAAGATCGTCGTACGCAGGATGTTTCACGTAACTTTCCCTAAAGATCTAAAGAAATGCTTAACTGCTGCTGGGTAAAACCAACAACACGTGGTTTGCCGTCATATGGCCCTCCTCAAAATATATTTTTTTTGTTCTGCCTAATGATTTTTCACCTGAGGGCAAATATTCGAAATTATTCATACAGATCTAATAGAAGTTGCTAAGCTCCAACAGATCCTACCATCTCAATTATTCTCTGCAGTACTACCTTCGCAGCGGACGTCAGGAGGCTTGCGTCAGTTTTGAAATTGATTCATTGCACAGGCTTTCGACTACTAAACATGCCTTAGCTGCAAAGCCTCGAACATTCTTGTTTTACGGGCCCTCAAAACGATAAAAGCAAAGGATGCAAATCAAGATGAAGCTGCAAACAACTTGCGTGTAATGGTAGGGCCTATAGATAAAGTAAGGGGAACACGCTCAGTAATGGATTCGCTGCACGGAACTGAACAGTGAATGACTTTACCGCGAAGGCATCGCAATTGTGGCTGGCCAACGAACGGGCAAACAAGAGGCACAGCCCAATGTGGTTCGTGTCCGCAGGCAGAGTTGGCACGCCTTGATTGGGAAGCGTAGCTCCTGCGTTGGAGCGGGCTAGGCGAAGCGTTTGTATGCTCAGAGCGAGGAGGCGATATCATCGATGTGCCGCGCAGGCAAACAGAGCGGACCGTTGGGGCAAAAGGTCCAGTTTACCAATTCATTCCGACGTAGGCCGTAGGAAGGACACAAGGTCGCTGCTGCCTGTGGTGTACCTAGAAGTAAAGACGACCACGGTGTTTGAAGCTACGGTTTGTTAGCTTTGTTTCCTCTAACATTACCTAGAAGCGACCGTGTCTGCACCTTTCAGAAACGTGAGGATTTTGTGTACAATGACTCCACCGGAAGGACTGCGGTGCACTTTTAGCGAAAGAAAGTATTTGTTTGGACTGCCGATACGAGTTTCATTGCAGATGGCATACTGATACGACTGAGCATATCACTTAAACGGTAACGCTTAATTAACTAACCAGCCCTGCGCCTCATCCTTTCGCCATTACCATTTCCATTTATGCAGCTTACGTGCCGTCAACATGGTCGACTTACTTGTTGAGCTGTGGCAGTGGATATGGGCTTCCGGCTGCTGAGAAGGATGCCGAGGACTCAGTTCCCGCAAATAGCGTTCCATGTTTGTCGGAAGTCGAGTCCAAAACATGCTCGTGTACCGTGGCTTCGGTGCACGTTAAGGGAGTTGAGCTGCTCGAAATTATTCCAGAGCTCAAACTGCAGCTTCTACTAACAGGCAGTGGAAAATGAAGCATAATATTTAACGACCAACTCCGGACGGTTTTTAGGCTTGACTGGTATAAACAATTTTTTTTCTACGTGCTATCATGCCACTCTGATCATCTGTGCAAAATAGCACAGCAGAAAGTTACCTGGATTCACTGAATATACTAATTTAAAATTTGTCATACATGCTCCAAGATCGCGCCCACGAACGTACATCTTTTTTTGTGGGCCACCCTGTGCTTGTTGACGTCAGCACCTATTCCGCAAGGCAGACATCGGTGATCGAGAAGCGGATGCCTACCAAGGAGTGCCAGTGAGCGCATCTTTGTTCAGCGTAATCAACTAGATAACGACACAGGACCTGCAAATAAGAATGTCTGGTCATATGTAGCTCTACAGCACGCAGGTCTCTTACTAGACCTTCCATTCATATTACCAGAATGATAGAAACGGAACACATATAGCAGATGCAGGCGCCGCAAACGCCGATAGCATGAATTAAAACCCTCGCAACAACCAAAATTGTTTAACAGCAAGCTCTTAATTAAACAGCGCACGGCATTGAACGGCTTATTCTTTAATTTTTTTTTATATTTGGGGCTTGACGCTAGTTTTCGGGCTCGCAAAACCACATTAGCGTAATCTCTTGAAAAAGGACGCCCTGCCGAGCTTCTTAGCGCTAACGGAGCGCAGGCGCCGATGTCATCGCACGAAGCGACTCTCCAAGATACACTGTTAAATTTCGGCTTTGATATAATACCAGTACACAATCGAACGTTTGGCGAAAAATAGCCTCCTCGGCCGCACGTTGCGCTGCTCCGGGGTGAAATATGAAAGGGAGAGATAGAGGTGCCGTTCCGCCTACTGCCTGCAGCCCTTCTTGCACTTTTCCTTCTTTCTGTGCCGATGTATCTCGCAAGCGGTGAATAACAAAATAATATGACCGGGCGACGCAGCTGTCATACCGAACATTTTCTCAAGCACGTGACAAAATTTACGCAGATAAAACGCGTCTAGGTCATATTCGAACGAAACCAATTTCATTCGCAGGTCTGCCCCCGCAAGGTAGACTATTAAGCTTTTAAAGGTTCACGATGGAGGTGCAAACAGAAAAAGGAACGGTTCCTTCTCCCTTCTTTTTCTGACTCACGCCGCTGTGACGCGAGTGAGGGAGGGAGTGAAATAACTTTATTAGGTCCAGAGAAGACGCAGGGGAGGCCCCGCGCCACCCGGCTAGTCCCACGTAGTAACCGCCAAGCCGAGCTTGACGGCCCGATCGCGCGCACTCTGGACGGCCAGGGTTTGGTCACGGAGTTCGGGGCTGCCCAAGAGCGTAGCCCACCTATCCTCACTGAAGGAGGAGCCGATGGCTTCGCACTCCCACAACACATGGTTCAATGTTGCCCTTAGTCCACAGGCAGGGCAGTCCGCACTGGGATATCTTTCATGGTATATGGCATGAAGAACGCGAGGTTAGGGTACGCACGGGCTTGTAAAAGTCGAAGGGTAACCGCCTGCCTATACCCGTCTTGACAGATAGTAGTGTGTGGTGATTTCATTATACGTAAGCAAGGGTTCCCCGCGGGGCAGGGGGACTGCTGAGGCGGCGCGGTCAGTGAGTCCTCGCGCGGCCTCGTGTGCGCCCTCGTTAGGGTTAGAGCGAGAACCCTCAATCGACCCCAAGTGAGCGGGAAACCAAATGAGAGAATGCGGAAAGATACTTTTGGCGCTTTGGAGAATGCGGAGGGCCTGGGGGGAGACCATACCGGTTTGGTAGGCCTTAATGGCTGCCTTGGAATCACTATATATTGCCTCTCTGCGACCATCGAGCACAGCCAGCGCGATTGCAACCTGTTCGGCTACCACGGGCCTCGAAGTGCGTACCGTAGCGCAGCAAATGAGCCTTGAATTGGAGTCTACGATGGAGACGGCGAATGCCTCTTGTTGGACATATGCCGCGGCATCCACGAAGCTTGCCTCAATGTGGTTATTGCGGACACGCTCTGTGACGCGAGACCTGTGGCCGACGTGTCTGTGTTACGCGTTCGTACGCTATCTTTCATAAAGGTGACGATAGTACATTGTTTTCTTTTTTGACCATTGACCGTTTTAGGACGCAGCTCTTAGGCACCCGTTCCTGCGCCGAGCATCGGGATCACTTGTAACCGAACGAACGAGCACCGCGAAAGATGAGAGAAACGCAGCGCGCTGCGGGGGTTGAAAAAAGCGGGGTGAGCAAAGAGGCAAGAGGAGGAAAGCGGAGAGGAGGGTGCTGCGGAACCATGAGACGGAAAATGTAAAGCTCCCTTTTTTTTTTATTGATATGATATAAGGAGATGTTGGCGCACAATTTAAGGTGCCGGCTACTCCTCTTGTCTTGAGTGGTTCCGTCATACATCGTACAGGGTTCAAGGTTACATATCAAATAGTCTTTTCACACAAGCACAGGACTTATCACGCAACGTTTCCACAGGAAGACTATGACGTGAGGAACACATGGTACATACAATATACAATGTCTCCATACTTATGTAGATGAAAGTCTCAAAACTACAAAAGATATTGTCGCCTAATAACACATTGTCTAGTCAGCGGGTGGTACATACATCGTGTAAATGCATTATCACATACAGTAACAACAGAACAGTCAACATAACACAATTCACAAACAGTTGGATATATACAGTGACAATGAAATGAGCGGAACAATGAAAGCGCTAATAACGTCCAGCAATGCCGCTGTCTTCAAGAAAAGTCTTTAGTGCTTTTAAAGCGATCTTCTGCAGGACCGTTGTTGGCCAAGGACCCAAAAGTTTCCTTAAACTGAAAAGTCTGCGATCTAATTTAAATAGCGCTGATTTAAGTCGGCTTCTTGGTGTGTCGTGATGTGGGCAATCTAGAAGGAGGTGATATATATCTTCGTCTACAAATCCACAATCACATTTGGGGGTTTCCGCACGGCCAATTCTGTGTAAGAAATGCTTTGTGTAGGCAGTGCCTAGCCTTAATTGATGAATAAGGGTTTCCATAGTTCTATCTAATGACAATGAAAATTTGAATTCAATAAGTGGATCAATATGGTATAAGTCCGAGCTCTTAGAATTCTGGTCAAACCAAGTGTTTCTAGACATTTTGAGAGACATTGTCCTTATAATGCAGCGTAATTCATTCTTTGATATTGGGAGCGGTGCCGTATCATCTTTGAGGTGCGCTTGTAGTGCTGCTTCATCGGCTGCTGTGTTGCCAGGAATGTCGCAATGCCCTGGTATCCACTGGAATGCTATTGCATGTTTCGCTTCATTTGGTTTTGCGAGGTTTTTAAGTGTTTCATATATTCTACTGTCACTGAATGTTTTCCTCATTGTGTTGCAGAGTGATGTTAGAGCCGCCTGTGAATCGCTGAAAATTACCGATTTTTGCGCATCTCTTACTGATAATATAAATTTTATCGCACAAAGGATTGCGAACAGTTCAGCCGTTGTAGACGAAGTCGCACGAGATAACTTAAATGATTCTTGTTTGTTGAGGTGCGGTATAATGAAGAAGTTGAAGAGGTTGCTGTACTGGAGCCATCTGTATAGACGTGTGTTTATCCTGAATACCGCATATATATCTGGTACAGCGCTAGTTGTTGAGCAGCTCGAATGAACATGTCTGTTTTGCTGAATATCCCATCTACTGACAATTCGATTTTTGGAACCGTAAGCAGCCATGGAGGATATTCGATGTCTGAGTTCCAAAATTCATTTCTTGGCAATATGTGAAGATTTTCTTGAATTTCTTTATGAACATAACTTCTATCTCGTTTCATTATGTCTAGAGCCAATGGGTGGTTTTTATGCTGGGCTTGAAGACGGAAATAATGCCGGCATGTTTCTGTAGTTCGCATAACTGGAAATGGTGATTGGCGAGCCTCAGCTATTACAAGAGAACTAGAAGTCGCTCGTGGAACTCCTAGACATAGGCGTAGTCCTCTAGCTAAAAGTCTTTGAACTCGCTCTTCTGACGTGTGGGAAAGTCAGTGTAAGATGGGCGCGGAATACGCAACTTTTTGTCGTATTAATGCATTGTAAACAATTAGCATGGACGATACTGATCCGCCCCATGATGTGCCTGCAAGTCTGCGAAGTACGGTCACTACGGCATTGACCTCGTTTTCGAGTTTCTTTATGTGGGGTGCCCAGGATAGCTGCCTATCAAGTATTATGCCTAGAAATCGATGCTGTGTGACAATCATTAGAGGGTGTCCTTCCAGATTAAGAGTGGAATTTTTTAACTGCCTTCGAGCGAAGGGCAATACAGCTGTCTTTGCGTGTGATAGTACCATTCCTCTCTCTCTCAAAAATTTAAGCCCCTTAAACTTCGTAAGTCTCCAGGTTTCTGCCCCATATGTGAGTACTGGTAACTTACGAAAAGGGTTCTGCTGAAATTGAGGACGACGCAACGAGCTATGGAAAGAAGAATGATGGGTGTGACATTAAGGGATAAGAAAAGAGCAGATTGGGTGAGGCAACAAACGCGGGTAAACGACATCTTAGTTGAAATCAAGAAAAAGAAATGGGCATGGGCCGGACATGTAATGAGGAGGGAAGATAACCGATGGTCACTAAGGGTTACGGACTGGATTCCAAGGGAAGGGATGCGTAGCAGGGGGCGGCAGAAAGTTAGGTGGGCGGATGACATTAAGACGTTTGCAGGGACAACATGGCCACAATTAGTACATGACCGGGGTAGTTGGAGAAGTATGGGAGAGGCCTTTGCCCTGCAGTGGGCGTAACTAGGCTGATGATGATGATGATGATGATGAAACTTCGTAAAGTAGCGGCACGCTTTGAAGAATGCCGCCTCCTCCTCGCACGCTCTGGCCGAGGCCAACGCCGCGCCGCTATTGGCCTAATAGCATCACGTGGGCCCTCGCACTGTGCTTCAGCGCCATTTTCGCTCGACAAGCGTCTATGGAGTGGCGAAGACCGCATGTTGGCGCCGTTGCTACGCACGAGCAGTGTAGGCGGTGCCACGGTCTAAGAGGGAGTGTGAAACAGAGGAGAAACGAGGAGTGAGGGCGGACGAGGAGAGTGCCGCTACTTTACGAAGTTTAAGGGGCTTCAGGAAAATGGAGGCGGGTTTGCTGAAAGGTTGAGGAGGAAAGCGAAGGCCGGCTGCGGCCAGGCATGCGGCCAGCGTGGAAAGAGCCCGGACGTGTGCATCGGACCCACTGCGCATGCACTACTTCACCGGCGACGCCACCGCCAGTGTTGCAGAACGGGCAGCCCCATCGCATTCCAATTCCTTTCCGGGGAATTAGAACTTGCAGCAATTTCATTGCTTTCAATTCCTCGGAATTCAAGAACGTAGCACGTTCCCACTCCGGGATTCGCCGGGCAGTTCAACTCCATTCCTGTAATTCCTCAACGTAGGAAAGGTATCTTCGTAGTTTCATCGAGTTGCCGATGAACGCACCATAAAGCTAATATCAGACGACTTAGGAAAAAATTGGCAGCAGCTTAGCTCGGCTATGCCAGGATATACGTAACGAAAGCTAAGGGATATCATGTTTAGCCTTGGTTAATCTTGATTGCAAGTTCAGGTTAGTCTGGTTGTCTAGCTACGTTACGGCGTTTAGCCAGTCGGTCGGCGCGCGGTGCGTCTGTTTCCTGGGTGATTCGTTTCCTCTTCATCTCGTTCCGATGTCGATTCCAGTCCTGCTCCTGCTTATGAGAATTGTCGCCGTCCATACTGCCACCTCAACTGTCGTTGCGGCGCACGCGAGCTCTGCTTTTCAATCCTCCGACATGTTATCAGGCATGCGACGCAGCTGGCGAAGCGAACGGAGGCGAGCGCAACGACGAGGAACGTGGTGTAGAAAAGCGGTGTGACGAGGAACGTGGTGTGACGTCATGTGCCGCCTCGGAGCACAGCCACGGCGAAAGCACAAGTTCGCGGCAAGTAAAGCTTTCGCTTTACAATACGCAGAACACGTTGACAAGGTCGAAGGATGGTAGCTTCGTGACATATGTCGTGCAGTACAACCACCCTACTAATTCAATTTGGGCAGTTCTCCCGCTACCTATAGTAAATGCATGATCACCATGTTTTAATCGGTTGGGCTGTTTTGGTATTGTTTAAGCTTAAATGTGTTAATGATAAAATGGCGACATTGCGTATTTTTGCGAAGGTGTCCTTGCAATTTTTAAATGCTGCAATAACGGTCGCAAGGTGCGAAAAGCAGCTGTATTTTGGTTTTGCAAATTTTGCAACAAAATGTCGTGAGCTAAACGGGCGCTTCGCCATTTAGTTTTGAGAACCCGAAGTGTAGATGGCTGCTTCAACGATTAGTTCTAATAACAATGAAAGTGAAACAAAACAATTGCCTTGTACCTAACTATGTGTTACGCTTCATATAAATGAGCTGCTCGAAACAGGCGTTTGACAGCCGGTTTCTTTTAGCTGTCATTATCAGGGATGCAGTAGAAAACACGTGTTCCATGTCAGCTGCTGTCGCATTCACCGTGAAAACTGCCCTTGTGAGGCGGGAAAGTAAGGGAAAGCGGCTAGCGTTCGCTTTCCAGTAGGTCAGGGGCTTAACCTTGTCTGCGCAAGTTCCCTCTGTAAGGTAATGAGTAATTTCCCGTGCATTGAATCCAGGCTTAATTTCTTGGTGGGCATTTTTATTTTGCCTGATGTTTTTAAACATTAGTCTGCTTGGGTCTGCTGTGGAGCCTGCATTCGCGACAATTCTGGCGCTGTCCTGCCCCAAAAGAAAGGGCCCCCTGCCGAGCACAACAGAACGCATCTGCTCGGCTATCGCAGCTGAACACTAAGACGACTTAAACCATGGGTCTAGGAAAGCACCCATAAAAAACAGTGAGTCCACGCGCTGGCGAACCGCTTCACGAAGTTATAATGTCCGCCTTTGGCCAAATATTTACAAAGAAGTGTGCCTTTGCTTCAGATTTTCGCAAGAAAAACTTCGATAGTTCTCAACGCGAGAACCAAAAGCCCAGCTCTTTCCTGCCTTTTTTGTAGCTACTCCGTGGTTTCCTTTACAGGGGGGAGAGGCTCAATCAAGTATGTCGCCAGCCTCTATTCATATTTAGACACTTTAGCTTTCTTGCATGCGTGCAGAGTTCCTGTTAGGCCTGGCTGACTCGAAAAACTGGTAGCGAGCTTTCTCATCATTGGCAGTTTTGAGTTCCACCTCGACGCGTTGTAAGATTCCAAATGCAGACCGGCCACACTGAACATTTATTCAATGACCACGGTGCTCTTGAGTATAGATGCAACGATAGCACAGTATTTTTGTACCACTTCCTCGGCATTTGGGTCCTAAAATAAAGATGACCATTAGGGGATATTTCCACTGCAACTACAAGCAGAGCAAACGGCAAAAATGAAATACAATAGAGTTTCAGAAAGATTATGATGACATATGTAATCGTACGGTATGGCACTCGACGACACACTGACACTCTTCAAGACTGCTTTGGACATAATAAAGTTGCAACAGATGCAGCCGTTTCCTACAGCCCTACGATAAATTTTGTGCACATTAATGCATAGGCTGCACCCTACTGTTCTTTAGGAATAAATGTCGTGCACATAGTGCCATGGTTACGGCAACAGGGCTGGTATTTTCCTAACGAAATTGGCTTCGTAAAGTGAGCCTCTAGAGTCTGAAGGAGTACGTTTACTTAGGTCAACTAATAACAGGGAACCCTGACCATGACAAGGAAATTCACAGAATAAAAATGGGTTGGATCGCATACACCAGGCATCGTGAGCTCCTGACTGGAAGCTTACCTTTATCATTGAAAAGGAAGGTATACAATCAGTGCATTTTACCTGTGCTTGCATATGGGGAAGAGACTTGGAGACTGACAAAGAAACTTGAGAACAAGTTAAGGACCGCGCAATGACCGATGGAACGAAGAATGCTAGGCGTAACTTTGAGACATAAAGAGAGGTATGGATCAGAGAGCAAAAGGGTATAGACGACATTCTAATTGACATTAAGACAGAGAAACAGCGCTGGGCAGGTCATATAATGCGCAGATTAGATAACCGTTGGACCATTGGGGTGACAGAATGGGTGCTAAGAGAGGAGGAGCGCAGCAGAGGACGACAGAAGACTGGGTGGTGCAACGAAATTACGAAATTTGCGGGTCCTAGTTGGCATCAGTTGGCACAGGACAGAGGTAATTGTAGATCGCAGGGAAAGGCCTTCATCTTTCAGTGGACATAAAATAAGCTGCTGCTGCTGATGATGATGATGCTGATGAATTGAGATGATATGAGCAGCAAAATTTCGGCTCCTTGACTGGTGTTAAATACCAGGCGACTGTGTTTACGGGCAGAGCTATTTGTAATAGAAGGAGCGGCGCACGCAGAATTTCATTTTCCCAGGGCGCGTGATGGGGTGGGGGGGGGTGGATGTGTAATCCAAAAGAATGGGAGGGAGGATCCTGAAATGAGAAAATAACAAGGAGCACAATACACAAGACAAAAATAGCTTGAACAAGGAATCAACCAAATCCAAATCTCTTAAACTGTAACTTCGCAACACTATTGGCGTTCTTTACATGATGTGCCAGTTTTGTTTTTGTTTGTCTTTAGAGGTATTTAAGAACGGTAGATTGACGTGGTGAGAGTAAACCTCGAATTCGCGTAATCTTGGTGCCTGGCCTACGGCAGAGAAATGATCCGCGGCTACTATTTGATGGGAAGCAGAGTTCATGACCTCGGCCATGGAAGGAAATGCACCACGAATCCACAAGATAAAATGTGAAGCATGCTCGAAAATTTGGCTGAACATGGGCCTACTCATGACGTGAGCGTGCAAACCCTTACTTTTCAAACTGCAATTATTATATTCATCCATTCTTTGTCAGTGCATTCATGGCAAATTATTTAACAAAGCTTGGCCCGAACAATTGCTCATGAAAATAGTAATAAATGGATGCCGTATCAACGCACATAAGATGAAACCAATATGTTATTTAATAGCGCATACCTGCCGAATTGAGTCTTTTACGGCAAGCTGCAGGCTGTGGGCGGCGCAGCCAAATCGAAATTGCGCCAACTGACGGGATTCGCTTCAAGGCTCCTTGTTTAAGCGTTCCGGACAGTCGTCGAAATTGTCATAATCATCGTCGTTGCCAGTCTCCCACCTAGTAAATGTGCCTTCATCATTGATGAAACGTTATCTGCCACCACCCGAAGGACCTGAAAAATGAAATGAACTGTTAACGGAGGCGAAATCCTACGAAAATAGAAATTCACCCTCTCAGCGATGTTCCACTGTAGGCACGCTGCGCCATACTCGGAGCGGATCCGAGCAGCTGTGTGGCTTCCCCTCAGGCGAGTGAAATTGGAGAAGTACGTATGAGCCGTGAAGTCGCTGTCCATGAATGTTACTTCAACAGCCAAGAAGCCCTCCGTAGACCGGGACATCTATACGTCTAGTGTAATACAGACATACTGCGCTCCCGCCAAAGACGATGTTATTTCGGCCTGCAGCACTGATGCTTTCCTGGGCAGGAACACCTCCCTGAGGTCATCCCACGATGGCGACATGTGGTCCGGGACGGTGACCTGAATCTAAAAGAATACAAAGCAGTTAATTTGATGAAAGGCTGCTTATAATATTGTCAAACTTACCGTTACGACTTGCTTGCATCCCTCCCTCCCGACAACAGGAAAGGGCTCGATGTCAGTGCAAATCATGTTGATTATAGCGTCGTCAAGAGCAGCGTTTCAATGAGCAGGCACAGAGCTGCACCCAGCGGCCAAGGCCGACGTTATCTTCGGCTGGCTTCCTTTGGTTGATTCCATGCTCTTGTCGCGTGTACTCACGGTCGCGCTTTATTTTTACTTGTCGAATAAAATTAGATGAAGCTCCGACTACAGCATGTATAGTTTCGGAGCAAATCTTGCAGCGTGCAGCTTGTTTGTTTGCTTCGGGGGTAATTTTAAAAAAAAGTGTTTCCCATGTGCCATCTGGCGGACTTACGGCGTACGTGAGCCGCTGGGCGCAGACGCTCTTGTGGCAGTGTATTAAGTAAGCGCTTTTTATTTGCAATAGAATGCTCCAAACGAGGGTTGGGGCGGTGGCACCGAAATTCGAGGGGGATACTTCAAAGCAGTATCTAGCATTCACAGTATGAGCGAGCTACTAAAAAAAACCGTTGGACTTCTCTAGCTGCCGCCATAATCATCATCATCATAATGAACGAAAAGATTCATTGGTTTCTGCAGGAGCTTTTGATGCAGTCCGTCAGGGTCTTCTTGGACGCTTTTGATTGGGTTTAGAATGGGTGGGGTTCTTTGTTAAGGGCTCCAACGGCCTCAGCTGCGCGGCGTGCTGGCTTCACGGGACCAATTTGGTTCTAGCATCGGTCGCTGGCCAACAGTGCGTCCCATTGCTCCGCACTTGGATTTATGACCTTGGGGACTGCTGTTATAAGTTGACATTCCCATCTGTTGCGATACAAGATGGGCTTTCGACCGCACCCCGCGCATTTAGCTTCGTATCTGGTAGAGTACATCTTACTCAGTAGGTTTAATTTGGGGGATCGTTCCTGTCTGGAGCTGTCTCCAATCAGTGGCCTCCGCCCTCGTGAGTGATTTATGTGGGGGAGGATATCGTATCCTCATTCCCCTGTAGTGTGCCCATAAAGCCGTGTATTCATTTGGAACAGAAGATAGACTTTCAACAGGCGCCAGCGCGGCGGTGGCACAATGCGGGTCTTACCCCCTCCCCCCCCCCCCCCCCCCCCCCCCCCCCCACATTAGAACAAAGCTCCGTAGAAAAGAGCGAACGTGGGTATTTTTCGGCGCGAATAGTCGCGTCGGGGCTCGGGGAGGCACCGCCGTGGTCGCAGTTACGTGACCTCTCCTGCTTCGGCTGGCTTCCCGAACCAATGCCTTCCAAAATTTAATCTCTCTCTCTCTCTCTTTCTATGAAGGGAGAGGGCACACAGTTCGTCGTGTACGACTGTGTGCGTTGTCGCCATTCTATTACCACTCCATTGCGTAGTCGCGAAAAATGTAAAATGATTCCGGACCCATTCCAATTTCTGATTGGTAACTCCGCAACACAGTGGCTGCCGCAGCTAGAGAATGCGCTGTGTGCACGCCATGCGTTTCCGCGTTCGTGCTTTCGTTCTGAACAACGAGTGGCGCAACCGGTGTGGAGAGAGAGCGAGAGCAAAGACAGGAAAGGCAGGGAGGTCAACCAGACGAGCACTCGACATGCTACCCTACACTGGGGCTGGAGGAAAGGGAATATAAAGAGGAAGATAGGGAGAGAGTGAACACTGAGTGCGTGTGGGAGGATGCGCAGGGACACTAGAAGTGGTCTTATAAGCCGATGCACTTCAAGTAGTGTACTAGTGCACAAATCGCTTTTCGCGCCAGTGACGGGTGTGGTCGCGGTCCGCGTGTGTTTGACTCGGAGAACGCTCTTGAGTCTAATCTGTTTAATGTTGTCCTCAGAGAGAGGCGTTGTACGTGGTAGCGAGGACAGGCAACCGGTGGAAATGCTTCGCCTGCCGCTGCCGCTAAACGAGATGCCCGAGCAGAAGCCCAGCGCCACTGCCGAGTGCGCCCTGTCGTTCAGAATCAAATTTCTTGCCACGATATATCGAGAATTCCAAACACCGAAACAGTTGACCTCAAAATTAGCATTAGCGAGTATCGTAATCGTCGGTGAAACTTTTTTGCATGTGGTGTGTTCAAGTTGCCGTAGCCGCAAGAAAAAAAGAAAAAAAAGTTTGGCAAATCTGTGGAAAATGATAATTCCTGTGCTTAATTTTGGGGGCACACGTCGACTCTAGCAGGTGATCTAATTTCTTTGAAGATTTTTTACAATACTCCATAGGCGGAAAGTTTGCATTTTCGAGGGAGGGAGGAGGGGCCGGCTAGCGCCCGGACAGCTTACCGAATCCGATGTGTGTGTATGTATGTATAGATATACACAAACGTTAATAACAGTTGCGCTTGAAGAAACTTCGTGTGACCTCAATGTATTATTTATTGAAGTCACGGCCATGTACGAGCATTTACGAGTCCTGATAGTAGTAGACAGTTTATTTTCACAGCCCGAGTCTTCTCGCACCGCCAACAATCTGGCCTCTCTCAGTAGTGTAATCTTCTTTCGTGTAATTGTCATGAACTTCGCTATCGCTTATACTGCTTCGCCTTTCCGGAGAAACTGCAGCTTCTCTCTCTCTCTTTTTTTTTGCTTTTTTCTGTAACTGAGTTTTAGTACAAGCGCTGCTGGGCGGCGTGATTGCTGTTGATTCTGATTTCGAGTGAATCCGACTTTGCTTCATTTCGGTTATTGAGTGAACCATACATGGTGTCCAACTAACATACACAAAATCTTTAAAAAAGAGCAATTGCGTTAATTGAAGACAACCTATTGCATATTCTTTCCAACCCTAATAAAGGTTGTAAGTTATTGGAAGAGCCTCTCTTTATTATTTTTCATGTGTCGGTAACATTTCTTACAGGAAATAGAAGCAATACTGAAGCACATTCACGTGCATTTCACACGCCGTTGATAAAAGACTCTGCAGAAAGGGTCACTGAACTATGTACATTTTTTTTTCAGGGTCAAAAAAGCACGCAAAGCAACTTTAAGCAAGCTGAATACACAGAAACATTCATTTTCTAGACATAGGCTACCCATACCTTTAGAAGTAACTGTTAATTGACTAACTGTTCTACTTTAAAAAATATATTAAACTTTGTCCTGTGTGTATTGCCCAGACTGCCCAGAACTTTCTTGTTCACTCTCGCACATGCTATGGCAATGTAACGCGTTACCAAAGGGCCCTCTCTCCAGCCAGCCCGAATGGCAAGAAGCCCTCAAAAGCCCGGACCTCAAACTCCAACTCAAGGCCGTTCATAGGGCCCAAGAACTGGCGGAGCGTCACCAGGTTTCCGTCCCGACTTGGGCGTCGCCTACGGTTTCGGCCGGCGGAGTTCCCGGCGTGGGATCTCGAACGGCTTGAAACTCCTCAGGACTGCAGTAAAGTTCTTGACTGACTGTCATGTGTGTATTCCTAAGTATGTTGTGTATCTGCATGGTGCTTAGTGAAAATTTATAACAAATTTGAAGTGAGAAAATATGGATGAGGCAGCCGTCGCTGATGCTTCTAATGCGCTTCTGATCCTATTGTCAGGAATTTATGAAATAAAGCGAAATTATTAATTAAAAGCCGCGCACATCAACGCAAACGATGAGGCAGTAAGCTTTCAGCCCCAATGAAATGTTTGGTGAAATGGTAGCGGAAAGTTAAACGAAATTTCGAATGATGTGGGGGACAAAACTGTTGACATTTTAGGCGTGTGTATGTGTGTGTGTGTGGTGGGGAGGGGAGAGGTTTCGGCCCTCCCCCCCAGGAATGACTCCTGAGGGGGCTCCAACCCCGAGGCCCCACACGTAGTCGGCGCCTATGCGATACTCTATGCGTTTATCAATGATAACGCAATCAAGCTAGCGACTGCGATTGACACGTAATATTCTCGGGCTCACGTTTTCTACATGAAAGGCATCGATGACGTTTTTTTTAATACTGGGTGTTTGTCTCTCTTTAGTCTTTTTTTTGTTCTGGTTGGACACGCTGTCACACATTTAAGGGGGTGACGTATTAATACAGCTACGTGTGTTTCACATAACTAGGAGCGAGTTCTAAATTTAGCGCGGTGCACATTATACGAATGAGACCAACGGTATATCATTTCGTATTTTCCTAAAATGCTCACACTATGTTATTGTCTGCCGAGACCTTGAGATAAAACGGCCCATGTGCGTTCGTCCCACAATCATTATGAGGTTGAGGCAATCATTAAGGCGAAGGTTATGTACTCTGGGGTGACAGTTATTTGTAAACAAGACTGACGATGTGATGCGAGGTGTCATAGCACTCGTCCAAGTAAGGGGGACGACGATAAGCGCTTACCTCACCGCAATTATTTACGCGCATGACAATTCTCATCACGGAATACCAACGGGCTCATTTGCTGGTTTGTCTTCAATTATTTGAAATATAGTTCGGTGCTCGTTTAGAAATATTCTCTTATGGCTTAAAAGCTTCACAATTCTGCAAATTACTTCGTTAGCCAAAAACAAATACTTATCTAGGAACCGTGTGTCACTGCGGTGGCCTAAACGAATGAGTTTTAGAATGCAAAGCAGGAGAGAATGGCTTGAGATGTATCGATTTGTTGATGTAGAGTAGAGTAGGCAGTTGCCATGGGACTTCGTCACCGCGCTCTGTTTCCACTTATGGGGAGGCTCTACTCTGAGCTACTGTCGTTTCTGTCGGAGGAGTTGTTCTTCCTTGGAGAAGAAGAGTTCCTTCGACAGTGGTCATGTCGTTTCCTGTAGGTGGCTGATGGACGCGTATGGCTGAATTTTCATTCAGCCTGGTTCTTGTAGCCAGACCATCAGAAGTATTCATTTAATGCACATAGAATGCAGGTGCCCGTAATTTCTGTGTGTGTGTCCTCTCGTATACATGATCATTTTTGTATATACACATCTCGTGCACATCACTTAAAAATTGTGCAAAGTGTTCTATCACATCATCATTGTACGTAACCATTGTGTAAACTGTATATATTGAAAATCATTTTGTACATGTGGCATTTAGTTTATGTGTAACTGTGCCTTTCCGTGGGTATACGTGTTTATATGTTGGTGCGTGAGGACTCGGACATTACTTACGTTGAAAACGGGCTGTGTTTCGTTTCATAGATGTTATCGTCCCGGTGGAATTGTGCCGTGATTATGACTCAGTGTTCGTATCGTCTCTTGTCGAAATAAACTTTTTCTAAACACATCCATAAATTGTCTATGGTATATCATCCCTTTTACGAACCTTATTTTCGCGCATTCAAATACTCGCGTTACGTACCGTGCTTGCGCAAAGGCAACCTTTATTGCGACAGCAATTTTAAATGCAATGCTTTTTGAGGGAAAAACGTCGGATGGCCCATTGAGCCAAAAAGCCGGTGTCTGTCATTTGTAGCAGCGAAGTGGCTTCTAAGCTCTCATTGCCATTGGATGTGACCCTAACGTCAGGAGCGCGCCTCGATGGAGAAGGGCACCGGGCGTCGCGTCATGAGAGAGGGCATCGCCGCGACACAACCCTCACTCTTGCTCTCTGCACGAGGGCTAATCAACGGAGCAATGCGAGGCGTTGGCAGAGCGCGATAAAGAAAACTCCTGCTGGTGCCTTAGTGCGCCAGCTGTTGCGTGAGGGAAGTGGGCAACGTATCGCCCGGTGGGCATCGCCACGTGCTTGGCATGCGGCGTTGGCACTGCAGAATGCTGCTGCTTGCTAGCTCGGGCAGCACGTATACCCCTATGGTACATTACTCACAGCAGCGGGTACTATCGTAGTACCAGCAGGGGCGTTCCTCAAGGCGGTGCTCTCAGCCCGACGCTATTCAACCTCGCTCTTATTGGGCTTGCTGAACACTTGCCAACTACCACCAAAATTTCAATATACGCAGATGACATCTGTGTCTGGACTTCGGCAGTCACGCGTCCTCAGATACGTGCACGGCTTCAAAGAGCGGCTACTTTTACAGCGAGCTACTTGTGTGAACGAGGTCTGAACATATCGCCAGAAAAATGTGCCCTAGTGGCATTTACTCGCAAACCAATGACGCCTTATGTCATCTCAATCAATGGGCGGACCATTCTTTACGTCAGAACCCGCAGATTTCTTGGCGTAATTATCGACCGCGACCTCAGTTGGAGCCCGCACGTGGCCTACATGAAACGGCGCCTGACAGCAACCTCCCAGTTGTTTAAATACTTGACAGGAAAGACGTGGGGGATGTCAGTAGACGCAATGCTGAGACTCTACAGAGCTCTCTTCCTCGGTTTTTTAAGGTACAGTCTACCTGTACTGAACAACACCTGCAAGACAAATATTCGTGTTCTGCAGGCAGCACAAGCTCAAGCACTCAGAGTTTGTCTTGGTTTGCCCAGATGCACGTCAACTGAGGCAACTATTGCGATTGCTCGGGACCATCCAATGCAAACTCACATCACGGTGGAAGCGCTGAGAACGCATATCAGACATTTTGCACGTGCCCCCTATCACCACCTTGCAACACTACCTTCAGACAGGCACCAAGCATCATTCTCTAAAGCTATCGTCAAGTACAACGACAAACTTCCCTCGGGCTTCACCGCTGCATCTAAAACCTCGATACCCCCTTGGTGCCTTGTCAGCCCCACAGTCCATCTCAGTGTACCAGGAATCGGGAAAAAGTCTGATTTGTCGTCGCCTGTGCTGAAACAACTGTCTCTGCTTCATCTGCACGAGAGGTACGCGGACAGTGAACATATTTATACAGATGGTTCCACAAACATCCAGTGTTCGTCCGGTGCTATGGTCGTCCCAGCAAGAGGTATTACCATCAGCTTTAGGACTGACCACCCAACGACATCTACATCTGCGGAACTAGCTGCTCTTCGCGCTGCACTTTGTTTCGTCAATCGGGAACCACCTCGACAATGGTCAATTTTCAGTGACTCAAAGGCAGCCCTACAATCTATGCTATCAGCTCTGCGTCGCGGGCCATTCGAACAGCTCGTGCTCGATATTAGATGGCTCCTTCATATATCACATGAGAAAGGACATCACGTGACGTTTAAGTGGCTGCCAAGTCACTGCGGCGTCATAGGAAATGAAGACGCCGATAAAGCCGCTCGGACAGCTCTTGAAGACACACAGGAAGAGGCCATACCACTTTCACGGTCCGACGCAGCCAGAAGCCTTCAAGTGCTTGCACGGGAGATCACGCTCTCTCTATGGTGCACACCAAGCAGCCAGACCAACCGCAGCAATCATCAACACGACCTGCCCTCATTGATGCATCTGTGTATGCCAACTGGACTCCGCCGAAGTGAGGCCACCCTGCTTTATCGCTTATGGCTAGGGGTGGCCTTCACGAAATCCTACTCGTTTCGCATTGGAATGGCCGACAACGCTCTCTGCAATGCCTGTCTTTGCGAGGAGACGCTGGAACACATTCTGTGCGACTGTCCTGAATATAATGTTCAGAGACAGTCCATGGCGTCCGTTCTAGCGCACCTGGACAATAGACCATTGTCAGTTGCAACCATTTTCACATATCGCCGACAGAAGACATCGCAGCTGAAGGCGACGCAGGGACTACTTCGGTTTATGAAGGATACGGGATTGGACAAGCGGCTGTGACAGTGATGTCGCGTACCGCGCAAGAGCGACGGACTATAACTGACGATGTGTTTGCTGTGTTATGTGCTCTCTCTCTCTCCTCCTCCCATCTTTCATCCCCCCCCCCATCCCGCTCCCATGTGTAGGGTAGCAAACCGGTTACGCTACACTGGTTAACCTCCCTGCCTTCCTTCTCCACTTTTTTCTTCCTTACTCACAGCACATAACTCGAAGGACTGCTCAGCGCCGTTCAATCGGACATTAGTGCCATCGCATTCACAACTCATAAGAAGTGCTGAGATGTCCTCGCATTTTTTCTTTTTTTTCGCTTAAACTCGACGATAACTTTCTGTGGCAGCACACCCAAAGCTATGATGACGCCTCGCATGGGCGGAGCTTCTGCTCTCGCGTTACTACGCCAAGTAGTGCCGTTGTTTTGCTAGCGGTGTAGCGCACTACTACGTGCCACAATGGTATAAACAGAAAATACAATGCCGACAAGCCCAGCACACTCACGGTGTACAAGCAGTGGAATTAGCGGAATCAGGCTACTGCCTGATTGAGCGGACTCGGCTGAAGATATAATTTGTGGACACCAGGCACCAGTGTCTGTCTGGTTTTTCTTCGCCCACAAATCGGTGACTCCGGACTTCGTGTCCTCTCTCCCGGTTCCGGGTGCCTCAGCCGCTTCGCTGAGCCTACCACCGCAAGGCGTTCGAGCCCAGCTGTCTTCGCGGTCCGCCTCCTATCCAGTCAGTTATGTCCTCGGATTCTCCCGATCAAGTACTGCAGTCAACGCCCCTACCCCGCGAGCTCGAGGTCTTTGCTGTCAAGCTCCCTGCGTTCTGGTCGCCGGACTCGGGATTGGTTCCTTACCATCGAATCCTTGCTCCGTCGCCACCGCCTCCATTGACAGTTGACCATGTTCGACCACGTGGTTGGAGTGCTTGCACCTACTATTGCGGCGATCGTTCGCGATGTTCTACGCTCAGCGCCCGTCGACCGCACCTATCACCACCTTAAAAAGAATGTTTAGTGCGGGTGCTGCTATCTAAATAAATGTAAAAGGAGAATTCGTCTTTCTCGGCAACCACTCCACCAAATTTCGCGAGGTTTGTTGCATTCAAAAGCAAAAGTTAAAATCTAGCGACTGCTGGTTTTGAATTATCTATTTATATCGTCAAGTTTTATGAAATATCTGCGCATGCTTCGTAATGTGGCCCAGACCTTTCAGCGTTTCGTTGACATGGTAATACGTGGCTTGACGTGCTGCTTTGCCAATCTTGCGTACATCCTCGTCTACAACACCAGTGCCGAAGTTCACAAGCTCCATATACGTCAAGCGCCTGCCGCACTCAGCAAGTTTAGTCTTGACGTTAATGGTCCGAAGAGCCAGTTCGCCGTAACGGAGTCCCGTTTCCTCGGCCACTGCGTCAACACAAGGCATTCGCCCACTCCGGGCCCGCGTCACAGCCGTCCGTGAGTTTCCTCAGCCATCCACCACCAGGCAACTGCGCGAATTCCTTGGCCCCGCCAACTATTACCGCCGCTTCATTCGTCGCTGCGCCAATATACTGCAGCCTCTACACGACCTTCTCTCGGGCCTCAAGACACCGAATACTCCCGTGGCCTGGAACGACACAGTTGACTGTGCGTTTAGAGGCATCAAAGAAATCATTGCGGTCGCGACGCTCCTCGTCCTTCCCAAATCCGATGCCACAACATATGTCATGGCTGACGCATCGGATACCGCTGCCGGTGCAGTCTTGCAGCACTTTATCCTTGGTGCTTGGCAGGCAATCGCCTTCTTTTCGAAGAAGATTGGGCCCCCTGAGCCCCACTGCAGCACGTTTGGCCGAGAGCTGCTCGCCATCTATTTGGCTGTGAAACACTTTAGACAATTTCTCGAGGGACGCTCCTTCCATGTCCGTACCGACAATAAACTACTGACTTCCACCCTAACGTCTCCCAACACCTCCTAGGCGCCCCGAGAAATCGGACAGCTCGCCTGCATTTGTGAATTCACCAGCGACATTCGCCACGTCAGCGGCAAATCCAACACCTTTGCGGATGTACTTTCTCGCGCCGCCATCCATGCAACGGACCACGGCCAACCGGTCATCGACTTCACGGCTTGGGCAATCACCCAGAGTGTCGACACGTAGCTCCAACTGGTTCGCACCAGCGGCACCTCTCCGGTTGTTGAAGAAATCTTCCTTTCTCACTGCGATGTGCCCGTCCTCTGTGATACGTCGACTGAACGTCCTCATGCTTCCGTGGCCGAGTGGCCCTTGATGCCCTCCATTCTTTGGCCCTTCCTGGCATTCGCGGAACACAGTGACTCGTCACTTTTTGTTATGTGCGGCCCAATATCAACGTAGACGTTCGTCGCTGGTCACGCGCGTGCCTCAACTGCCAACAGTGTAAAGTGCATTGCCACACTTCGACCGCCCTTGGCATATTCCCCTCCCCGCACACACACTTCAGTCATCTGCACGTCGATATTGTTGTCCCCCTTCCTCCCTGCGAAATCCGTCGCTACCTGTTAACCTGCATTGACAAGTTCATCAGATGGCCTGAAACGATGCCGCTCTGGGACCTAATGGCAGAGTCAATAGCTCGAACACTCATCACATTCTGGTTTAGCCGCTACGGCATCCCTTCCACCATTAAGACCGACCATGGCCGCCAATTTGACTGAACATAGTTCGCCAATTTATCTCAGCTATTCGTCGTCAATCATATCAAGACTACCTCTTACCACCTCATATCCAATGGGGTCATCGAATGTTTTCGCCACCAACTGAAATCTTTTGTCATGGTTTTGACTTCTCCATCATGGATAGAGCGGCTTGCTCTCATTATGCTTGGCATCTGCACCACTCTTCACAGTGGCACTTCCACTAACGCCGTCGAGCTTACGTTTGACACCACTCTACGGGTCCCTGGCGAATTTTTCGGCGACTCGCCCACCCTACCTGCTGACGTTTGCGACTACGTCTACAGTCTACGCGGCGCTATGCGTACTGTCGTGGCCCCCAACAACGACATTCTTTCCGGTGTGTATACGTCAACCCTGGCCTTGAGAACTGCATGCACGTCTCTATGCGCCACGACGCTGTGCGTTTTCCGTTACGGCCCCAGTATGATGGTCCGTTCAATGTACTTAAACGTGTCCCTAAACACTTTCTATTGCTCATCAGCGGCCGGTAAGGTACGTTCTCTGTCGACTGTCTGAAGCCAGCCTACTTAGACTCGGACGCTTTAACTGCTTCTGCTGTCACATTCCCTCCCAACCAAGCCACACCTCGCCACGTGAGTTTCGAACCACCGCCATCCGCGCTTCGCCAGGTGTTCAGCTCACGCCTTCCTCGCTAGAAGGAGGACCCTGTACCGCACTACAACGCGGCACAATGTTCCGGACACAAAATACGGTGTGAGGAGACGTCCAGCACGCTGATGGTGGCCGAGCAGTGCAATCGGCGGAATCAGGCTTCCGCTTGATTGAGCGGGCTCGGCTAAAAATATCATTTCTGGACGCCAGGCGCCAGCGTCCGTCAGGTTTTTCTTCATCCACAGTGGTTTACAGAACCATGAAAACCAGGTATGGACACCAGCAATACAGAAAACTAAGAGCAGCAAGAAACGCAAATACTCTTCCTAAGCAAGCTTTCTATTTTTTATGAAATAAATCTTGACCAGAACATTAATTATAATTTATACTCATTGCTTTAAGCTACCTAGATTTCCATTATTTAAATTCGCCCACTACATTCGAATTAGCAGAAAGAAAAAATGTGCTTCCCCTCCATAGCTTTGAATGCGCTGCCGCAAAATTTTATCACTGGGTGTAGTGGGAGGGAAGGAAACGCGCAATGAATCGATGACATTCTGATGATGATTTGTCTGAAAAACCTACGCCGATCCAAGAGATAGTACACTTTGAAAATTTATGCATAATGTTAAATAACCCTTTATGGACGAACGTTATTGCCTAAAGGCAATGCAGCAAAAAAGGTTTTAAAGCGCAGCTCTGCGTCCTGTCCTGCGGCGAGGGCCGGCGTCGTCCCTCGGCGTCTTCGTAAGCGAGCGATCGAGCACAGCGAAGCACAGCCGATGAAAGCCTGCGATAGCGAAGAGAGCGTGAGGAGGAAAGCCGACGAGGGGGTATGGCGAAAGCGTGAGAAAAGAAGCATACTGCCGCGCAAGGCAGGCTTTGCGGCGACGATGGCTATGAGATGGCGCCAGAATTGGGTGCGTCGCCTGTTCAACGATGACGCCACCGATACCACATACGGAAACAAAGCGCTGCATGACCGGAGGTACGTCTGCTGCGGCTACTGTGAATCGTAACCACCCGATTCGTGTAGCAGCCGCGTCACACCTCACTCCGTTTGCAACGTGCACGCGTGAAGCATTGTCCGCACCAGCCAATATATCGTGAAATGAAAACACGTATGGAGCTTAACTTGAATTTTTCAGTAGGAAGCGTCGTAATAGTCGGTGAATTTTTGTCACCCAATTGCAACTGTTGTCCATATGTTCCTTGTCGTAGCAGGCGTCTATTGTATTTGCATATTCTGAATGAACGAATTCTGGCGTTTTAGGCCCCAAAGCTATGATTTTATTATGAGGAACGGCGTAGCGGGGAACTCTGGATTAATTTTTACCAACTGGGGTTCCTCAACATGCACCTAAATTTATGTACATGGGCGTTTTGCTATTCTGCCGCTATCGAATTGCGGCCGCCGTGGCCGGGATTTGATGCCGCGACCTCGCACTTCGCCCGTACGAAGCATGACCGGGCGGCGTCAGTCGAAGGAAAGTGAATTGCAAGCAAGTGTCATTTTGGTATTGAGATCGTATAGGTATACTGCGTATAGAGGCAAAAGGTGCGAAGGTTGTGAAAGGGTAGCATTGCAAACGAAAGTAATTCGCTTGCGTAAAAAACACCCGACTCACTCCCAAAGAACACTAAGATATGAAGAAAAAATCTGATTTCCAATACTTCCCCCACTCCCACACCTTATTTCTTGCACTTTAGGAGCACAAATAGAGGGGCGACTGCGCGTTTGCAAAACAGCTTGGCCTCAGTCGACGCGATAGTATGCTACACACACACAGGTAGACACTACACAGGCTCTCAGCCAGACCATGCTAGATGGTTGCAGAATGCCTTATACTCCCACTCAAGAAAAATACGTGGGTGCAAGGCCTGTTGTCAGTTGTTCAGAAGACAGAATTTTCGAGGTCTTGGTTTTTCAGCTCCTCGGCATTCTCTTTAGCCCGTGCTGCCGGCGCAAGCAGATAAAACACTGCAGTGTTATCAATGTTGGCAATCGCTCGTCGTGTTTCCAACAAGCGTGAGTAGCGAAAGAAGGCATATGCTGCGGGGTCATAGAAAGCGTCACAAACTTTTCCCGCTAAGATTTAATACAAGCCATACTGTCACCACGGCCGAGCTGCTTTTTACTAACTGCGCCACAACGTCAGGCGCGGCGACCCATGCCCCAAAAGTAAAGAAATTATTTATAATAATGTCGGGGTTCAGAGAATGCGCTATAGCTTGCCCCAGTAAGATTGAGTGCACGCAAACCTGACTGAGTTACACGGCCGACCTGCTTTTCGCTAACTGCGTCACAACGCCTGGCGCGGTCACTGTGCTTCAAGAGTACCCCAAGAAGTAACTAAATTAGTTACAATAATGTTGGGGGTCTGAGGAAGCGCCAAAACATGCTTCAGTAAGATTTAGTACACGCGAAACAGCGTCACACGGCCGATGTGCTTTTCGCTAACTGCGTCACAAAGTCGGGTGCGGTAAGCGCGCCCAAAAACTACCGAAATAAGGTACAATAATGTTACGACTCATAGAGTGTGTCGCAAACATCTCAGAGTACGGGTTATTAACTCAAATTATCTACGCCAGGACGGCCGAGCAGATTTTTTTTTTTTTTTTTTGCTAACTGCGTCACAAGTGGCGGTTCCGTGCCGTCAGGCGCCTAAATTCCTTGAAATCCGCCACAGACAGTCAAGCAATAATTCTTACCTTGCCGTAGTCGAATAGTTCAGTGGTGCCATGTCTAAGTGCAGATGGAACGCAAGAATACGCCGGGAGCACAGCAAACCGGCTACGTCCAAAAAAGACGGGTCGCCCAACAGGCAGAGTTCACATGCGCAGCCGGCCTCGCTCACTTTTGTCGTGTTTGGCGCCTGACGCATGCATCTGGCGCGTCTGGCGTGCAGTCATCCTCTTGCTAGGTCATCATCATCATCATCATCAGCCTGGTTACGCCCACTGCAGGGCAAAGGCCTCTCCCATGCTTCTCCAACAACCCCGGTCATGTACTAATTGTGGCCATGCCGTCCCTGCAAACTTCTTAATCTCATCCGCCCACCTAACTTTCTGCCGCCCCCTGCTACGCTTCCCTTCCCTTGGGATCCAGTCCGTAACCCTTAATGACCATCGGTTATCTTCCCTCCTCATTACATGTCCTGCCCATGCCCATTTCTGTTTCTTGATTTCAACTAAGATGTCATTAACTCGCGTTTCTTCCCTCACCCAATCTGCTCTTTTCTTATCCCTTAACGTTACACCTATCATTCTTCTTTCCATAGCTCGTTGTGTCGTCCTCAATTTGAGTAGAACCCTCTTAGTAAGCCTCCAGGTTTCTGCCCCGTAGGTGAGTACTGGTAAGACACAGCTATTATATACTTTTCTCTTGAGGGATAATGGCAACCTGCTGTTCATGAGTGGTGGTAACGCAAGAAAAATAAGTCGCAACGTACAAGCTCATTTATACGGAAAGCTTTTTGGTTTTACTGGGAAAAAATATTAAGAAAAAAATAACACGTTGTCTGTAAGTTCATTTCATATTCTATTTGTCCAATGCTATCGTCAGCTAACGGGTGGTGTGAACACTAGGAGTGACGTGTTTCCTGTTGCCCAGGTTTTCATCGCGTGTCGCCTATTGTTGAATTTCTTTATGAGGACACTTTTTAAGAGGCAGATACTGACACGTGTACTTGTTTATCTTTCTCCGGTGACCGCTTTTCACCGGCTAACAAAAGTCAAACGTTATCTCTCGCCGAAGGACGCGCCTGTATGTATCGAAAGTTTCTCGAATGTTATCGATGGCTCTATCCGTTGTCTCTTGACAGTGAACATATCATCTGATTGCATGTGCTACGTGACTTGTGAAATGCTTTCTGGAAGGCCCACGCGCACCAGCAATTACGCTGGAGCCTTTGTCGAGTCATCTGTGAAACCCGATGTGCTTGACCCGTTGATCAAATTTTCGACGATCGCCGACTTTGCGCGCGGGTATTGTGGTGCTTGAGTGTTACTGATTTTGCTGGGCACAAGTTTGCCCAACAAGTTGTAAGCTAAATTTATAAGTTGCAGTTTCTACCTTTCTTCACCATCACTACAAACTCACACTGGTTTTGGCACGTAAAACCCCAAATATTATTATTATTACAAACTCACACTATACACAGCGCCAGATAAGCCGCGTTCTCACTTCGCAGAACAATTAATCTTGCAAACGGATGGAACGATCCCTCTAATTTTCTCCAACGCAACAGTGCAGAGATCAAAAATTGTACTTAGTCATGGTGGAAGCATGATTCCCCTCGCAGCAACATAGGAAACGCCGACACCCGTTTATAGCCCACAGTTATTTTAATTCACAGAACGCCCATGCACTACAAAGCACACTTGTCCTGGAGACTTCTCTGCACACGAAGCACGGTACAAACGCGCAAAACACTGTCAAATATACTTGCAAACAACGACATTACCAGCTATTCTGGCGCCATTTCTGGCGCCAAAATAGCTAACGGGATGTTTACAACTGAGAAAAGACCCGCCCCTATCCGTTCCGTTCGCTTGCAATCCCTAGCTTTTGATGACTTGGGACAACTGGTGCTTTCTTTCCTGCGACGAAAATTGGTCTCGGACTATTCGGCGCGACAAAGCATTTTTTTATTCGTGTGACCTAACGTGACGTAGACTTTTCTGTTGCCGATTGTGTTGCCGACTGGAAATTTCTCGGTGCGAACAGAGCACACGAGAGCACGAGCGATTATTCTGGAATGTACTTTCATACCGGGAAAATACGCACTGAATTGACTCGTGCGATCAGATTTCTACGACCGACGATTGAGGTAGCCACTGTCACTGCGCTTTCCATGATTTCTTTTTTCGGGAATGAGCTCGGCCCAATTAGAATTTTGTGTACCGAACGGGAATTTTTTTTCGGGGGGGGGGGGGATGTATCTTGTAATTTTCTGAGCTCTGTAGAGAGTCTGAACTTCGTTAAAGGGAAGCTGAAGAGTCTGTCGAATTCAATAAGACGCTCATATACGGATGCGGGAACCTTATAAACCATGTAGGTAAAATTTCGGGGTTTTTTTTTTCAATTAGGAGCGACGTAATCGTCGGTTGAAATTGCGCTGTAGCTCCGCCCCCCGTCGAATGCCGCGCGCTGCTGCTGACGATGCGAGCGGAGACCGGAAACCGCGGTGTTGTGACGTCAACACTAGCGTTCCGTTCCTTCGCAGCCTCCGCGACCGTGCTTGTTTCTGCGTGCGTGCCATCGTAATCTGCTTCGATCGACCCTGCATTCCTTTGTTGGTGCGTCTGCGCGTGTGTAGAGGGGTAGTATACGGCCATCCCTGCAATTCGGCCTGCGCAGTTGCTGTATATGGCCACAGAATGAGAGAGGACTACTTGTCACTAGCAGGCTTTCTAAACGTAGCGCGAAAAGATCGGAGCAACGAAAACAAAGACGGCACGAGTGCGGACTGACTCATGATAACTGGTGTTGGAAGGCCTTATGAATACACGAACTCGCTCAAACCTGGATTTTGATTTACTGCGAGCTCCTTCATGTTAGCACGCTGAACGGAAGGTGCATGTTTATCTCCCGCCCTTGACGCAGGCTTCGTCGCAAAGCGCCGCGAATTTTCTATTTGCACGTGTGTTGTAAAACAGCCTGCATGCAGCTACCATAACGCAGTGCAAATGTAGAGTTTGCATGTGCTGGAAAGCCGGCGCATGCCAGGACGCTCCCCCCTTTTCTCACGCACAGCGAGAAACCGACCGTCTCACGTAGCCGACGGAATTCGCCGCCTTTACGACTTCGGTTACGAGTAGTGTGCGGATGGCGTACAGATGAAGGTCACTACACGTACTGCATGAACCGGGAAGCTTTTCCCGCGTTTAAACCGTCTTTGTAGATTGCCGACAGCTTTGGACAGCGCACAAATGCCGACGATCGCATCCTCGCTTACGTTCCACGAGGAGGCATGCAGGAACACAACACTACAGTTGCTTGACCGGAAACGAGCTCACTAGATCGGCGAAAGATCGGCGAGATCACCAGATCGCTTTGCAAAAAACATACTCACCAAAGAGCATTTCCAACACGAGGAGATCCCAAGACTTCGCTTTCGTTCGAGTCGAAAGCACTGCTCGCACCAGCATCGTTTGCTTCTTCGAGAGGCCGGCTCTTCGCAATCGGCTCGTACATGTAGGGAGTAACGCCGAACTCCTCACAAAAACGCAGTCTCCCTAAATTTTTCATTACCGTCTCAGAAAAACAGCACCAAACTACCTGGCACCGCGCCACCGCGCTTCATGTGTAGCGGCAGCGGTCGGTTCGGACGAACGCCAGTGTTGACGTCACGAGGCGCCCGACCAATCACAGGCGGAATCGAGACGCGCGAGCAGGGCGTGTCCGCTGCTGCACTTTTCGTCAAAATAAAATATATTTGCGCTTGCTTTCGCTCAATTTCGATACGATATTCGAATTCGGAGGGTTGAAAACCATAATGTACAGATGTTCACTCATTTTTTCCGGAAAATCTTTCAGCTTCCCTTTAAGGTGGACAGTGCAGTATTACATCAGTATCCCTCGTTCATGGAGCTAAGCGGTTAGCTCCTTTCGTACACGGTTTCATCAGGGTGTATGGAACTGCGCTGAGCGCAATTTTTGCTTCGAGTCAAGAGGATATAACTAGAAATCTACGGAGTTGCTTACTCGGCAGCATTATTTTTTTTTTGCTTTCGTGAAATGATTGAGAGATGTTATAGGTATTGGGCTGAGACAAGTCTTAGCTTAACGAGAACAAAATACTAATAGTCGCACGATGAAGCCTGCCTTGTGGACGATGAGTCAGCATGTGCCCTACGCCTTAACTTCTTTGCTATATTTGAGCTTAAAATGGGGCCTGGTTTTAGGCATGTTCAAATGTGATAATATTGAGCGTATATTTAAGAAAAAACAAACGCTATGGAACCCTTTGCTTACCTTCTTTGCATGAAAACGTCATCTAGAAGCGACGACTCTCTCCGTCTTGGTCAACGGCGAACTGGACCTTTTTTGTAGAGAGCCACCTGTCCGTTCTGCCAAATCCGATCGTGCAGTGAGCGCGGCTGGTGGTCTCGTAGAAGGGTTTGCACAACGTGCCTACTCGTAACTTCAGCTCTCGAACAATCCCCGGCCATCACGTGTTTTTGTGCTACAAGTAGATGTGCCATGTCGGTCCTACCAAATTCAATCTTGCAGCGTGCTCGGATAGCGTATTCGTTCATTCGCCTGAAGAAAACGGTTATTACGGATAACTTCATTTGCCAAACGATCCCATATCACACGCTTTAGTGTTAGCGTATATTTGTAGCGACGGTGCCCGAATTTAAAGCGGTTCTGCCAAAGCGACGTG
Organism: Dermacentor variabilis; assembly: GCF_050947875.1. NCBI lineage: Eukaryota > Metazoa > Arthropoda > Arachnida > Ixodida > Ixodidae > Dermacentor > Dermacentor variabilis. The sequence continues at coordinate 105,047,305 of NC_134574.1, forward strand.
GGTGCTTGAACGTCGTCTGTGTTTGTTTGCCCATTGTAATGATGGATACTCTGGTTTCTGCCAGTTGCTAATCAGGCGAAAAAGAAGAAAAGACTGTTCTGTGTTTCTCATTAATATAAGTTCTAATGAAGTCGCATTTGAGGGGGGGGGGCATTAAAAAAAAAAGAAAAGGCTTACCCTCTATTGTTAGCGAAGAGACGTCTGGAAAGACAAGGCCATCCGCAGAGATTGAAACAAGTTCATGGTGAACATGTTGTCATGTAAGCATCAGCCTCTAGACCATTTTCATGCTTACAGAGTCTCTTTTCATGCTTACAGAGTTCCCAATTCGATTCCTTATTTCCCGTCCCCCAGAGTAGAGTAGCCAACCAGAGGTTTTTTCTGGGTAACATCCCTGCCTTCTCTCTTTATTTCCTCCTCCTCTTCCTCCTACAGAGTTCCCAGAAGGCTTCCAGTTAAACCCTCAGGAACAATGCAAGTAACAATTGCCTATAAACTTATAGGAGCCTCCAGCTGGCACCTGTTTTGCCGCAGTGTTACAGTGTTTGACAAATGAATTACACTGTTAAATGCAACAAGAAAAGGCCATTGATGAGCTCAACACACGGCCCACGTTCTCTATACCTGAAAACATCAAGAATATGTGCCTACAACATGCCATGCTACAAGATACTTCTTTTTTTTTTTTGCTAACTGGACTGTTGGAAATGGCTGACCGGAAGTTCTCGGGGGTCATGCACGCACTGCTTTCACATCTAGGATGCAAAGGGATGACATATTGCGGCACAATACGTTAAGTAGCAATTTGCTGTCGCCAAACACATCTTCCGTATTTTGTTTTTATTTCATTCCAAGATTACGTTTGTTTTCCGTGTCATCATCATCACTAAGCTATGTTCTCTCCAATACTGGTCGAAGGCCTCACCCACCGATACAAAATTACCTCTGTCATGTGTCAGTCACGATTACGTTACGAATGTCATTAACGCCATTGCTCTAGGGGAAAATCCCATATTGTCTCCCAAGAGCGTAGCCTTCCTACGCACCTGACTGCATTGAGTATATTTGAATTGATGTGAGTAGCAGCTTTTCACCGTGCATGTTCATATTAAATTTTACATGATGGGTATTAGTATATCACGTGAGTGGGTATTTGAAAAATGTCGAAACAGACCATAGCGAATAATCTATAACTTTCTACAGAAGAACTTCAATTTGGCCTAGATGGTTTTTACTGCATATCATACTGACCACAAATAAAGACGGGGATCGCGGAGGTGAACACAAAAACGACACGAGCGACATCCCATCTCAAGACGGCAGGGTTCCCTTACTCGGTGGTAACGCCAGCGGTGGAAACCCTACTGCAGAAGGTAAAATGATCTGGGAGCAAAGCAAGGGTGAGGACGACTACTCTAGCCGTTAGACCTGAAGTGGTACCGTATATTATCAGGGTAACTAACAACCTAAGGAAGGTGGCAGGCAGGTTTGCAGTCCCCCTTGTATTTTCAGCTCCTTTTAGGCTCGCGCGGCTCTGCCCTCGCACCTCTCATGATCCTAAAGGAAGGCAAGGCTGTGGCAAGAACTATACCAAGCCGTCTGCGAAATGCACAGTAGGAGTTGTGTACGAAATCCCCCTGGCGTGTGGCAAGTCCTACATAGGGCAGATGAGACGGTGCCTGAATGATCGAGCAAGAGAACATGAACAAAAGTTAAGGAAAGATGAATTGGCGCACTTGCCTGCGCATTGCAATGTCTGCCCCTGTGCACCACTATTTAAGGATATAATGATTCTGGCGCGAAGCCAGGACTAGACTGCACGCGAAATGATGGAGGCATATCACATAAAAAAGAAAGGCCAAGACTGTGTTAGTGATACATCCATTAGGTTGTTTCAGTCGGAGATAGATTTTTTTTTTAGAATTGGCTGCCCCGCCAGGCTGCTGAGTGCTCTTGTTTGCTCCGTTCTGCACATGTTCTATTTGTCTATATATGTCCACGCGTTGCCGTGAATAAACCAGTTGAAAGTTACCACTCGTGTTGTTTTTGTGTCCTCTTCCGCTGTCCCGGCCTTTATTTGCGGCCAATATGATATGTGTAACTTTCTATCTGTGCAAAATTAACATTGACTGCGGTTGGTCAAGACAGCATTAACTAAGGAGCGACTTGCATAGTTAATTAGGTTGAAGATGTCTTAATGGGCTAGCTGTAATCGCATGTCGTACGAAGGCATCAACTTGCCCACACTCAGATTAATATGTAATACGACAGGTGTCCATCCAAAGGCAACGGAATGTCGCTCCTTTTTTCACTTGGTTATTCTTGCTATGACATAAATACAATTTGTAAGCACGAGGCCAGACATTGCCAAGAATGTGGTCTTTGTTTCTTTATTTCTTTCTTTTGTACTTCTCTTTTTCTTTTTTTTTCTTTATTTGCAAAGGGGTTTTTGTTATCATCACTGAGACGCCTGTAAAGCGACTTAACCCCTGTACTGCTGAAATACAAATATTGTGTTCGGCACGTTATTCATTACTCAAAAAGAATGATAAAAAGGGTCCCCTTCTGTCTCTTTGTTCATATTATGGTCCCGTAAAAGGAAAGTATGGCGTCTCATGGGCTTCAATGGCAGGTGAAATTTTTAAACCTCCTCATATTTATTTGTCCATCTCGGTTTCCCACGCTTCTGGTGACGGGTCTAGCTTCAACCGCACCAGTCACTATAACAGAGTTGAGAAAATGCCCCTGAGGAATTTTTTACACAGTTTCCCGAGTTATTTGGATTCTCATGAAGTGGCTAGGCAACCACGCAACGTTTTCTGCAGAAAGTGTAAGTTCCTAGAAGTGCACTTCTTCCGCGGCCGTCCGGGTAGTCAGCACAGACAGCCCCGACTTCCGAAGGTACGGCGACGAAACGACAAGAAAAAAGACGGACGCTGTCGTTTTATTGTTCAACCGGAATATAGCAGTACGCTTTCTTTTTTTTTTTTCGCGCGTGGCCCGGTACGCGGTAAAGGAAAACGAAGAGAAACACTGAGTGACCACGGGCGAAAGTACACACGGCTCACTATCGACAAACGCACTGGTGGTGTTGAAGAAGAACAGCGCAACGACACCTGGTGGCAGCAGTCGGCTGAGAGAGCAGACAGGGTGGTGTCAAACGGGGTCAAAGGAACAGCACACCAGGCACACACACTCACATCGATGCTCGCACACATGCGCGCAAGCAAAAAACTTGCCGGCAGGCATTGGCGTCATCGTTTTGGCATAGCTGCGCAATTGGGTCTCAACAGGGAGGCAAATGACCACGTGCGCGAACACGTACACATCCACCACTTACTCGCGGTGCCGGCAGGTGTCGCGACACTGCGGTGCTACTGGCTTATTTAGGGCCATACGAAAGAATTGCGGAAGAGCACTGCAACAGTACCAACAACAACATCAACGACAACAGACTAGGTAACACGCGCTGCCACTTTTTTTTTTTTGTTCACGTTCGCTACCACGCGACACATTCAAGCACACGTCTACTCAGAAACGAAAACATACGCATCCACGTTTCATACGTTGCGCTACTCAAGGAAAAACAATGCACCTTACGCCGCACCCATCTTTAGCACCGCACTCGCTCTGTACATTGCAATCGCACCGTCAAAGCACATCAGTTGTTGCGCCTTTCTTTCCAGCCACCATTTCTGCATGCGAGTGAGGTCGGGTCAAGTGGGAGTGAAGCTAAAGGTGATTACAGACACAAGTTACCAGATACAAGTGGTTCCACGGAGAAAGACGGCAAGGTCACCGCGACATCTGTAGGAAGGACATCTGAATGGTCCAGCATTAGTTCCGTTGAACGTTCACTATTTGGGCGCGTAACACAAGTGATCGTGACGAGAGTCAGCTCAACCTCGTCGAATTGAGGACAGCAACGAACAAGATTGACCATGTGCATAGAATAGCAAAAGCACAGCTCGGCATCAGTATCTTATGTCTAAGCCACCATGCATATGTTTGCACGATACTAGAAAATTTGCGTGTGATGGAGATATCGGCCACGTAATGAAAATGAATTCGACTAAAGTGGCGCAGCGGATGGGACTCTCATGCAACTCTTGAAGATTTTGCTACCGCACTTATGAGATCACTCATGACGCATGTCCGAAACCCTGGAGCCATCAGGTGGCACTCGCAGGTAGTTCTATCGCTAGCGCCACAGATAAGGGTGTTGAGAATGTAAAACCATCAAACACCCAGGATATTTCCGATGATAACCGTAACGCAGAGGTAAAATTAGCGCATGCGTATTGTCAAACATCGCATTTAAAGAGTGGGTTAGTGCTATTCACAGAATATAGCGAGATAGCACGAAGGAGGGGCATGGCACGTATATATTTTCTGTGCAGTCACTGGTTCTCGACAGGCCGCAGAAAAGTCTCAATGATAAAGAGCTGCTGATTCTGCTAAGGTGGCTTCCAGTCGTGCATTTTGGTGCCTACACTTTCTGGCTCCAAGAATATCGTTGGGCCTCAATAGCACGTAGCGTTTGATGAATGCAGTGATGGTTTGCTACAGTTTTACCCACTTACCGTCGCCACTGGGACTATCGAGTGTTGTTTCATACAAATCAAAACGAAATTTTTATTTATTCATAAATTCAATCAATCGAATTCACAATCGTAAATATAATAAATATGTACAGCTATTTTTTTCTGTGGCAGGCCGAGAAGACGCTCGAGCTTTTAAAGTTAGGCGGACAATTGCGGAAAAAAGGGGGGTTGGGCGCTAGCGAAAACAAAACTTTCCACCGAGTTGTACAACTTGATGTATTTCCAGAAAGAGTGACCGCTGGAAACAATGCGACCCAGTTAAATCTTTTCCAACAGTTCCTGAAAGGTGACCAAGAAGTTCCTTTTAGATCATTTTTGTGCCCAAAAAGTAAAAATAAAAGGACGCCTACCAGCCGTCACAAAAATCCTGGAAGCGGTGACTGGAGTGAAGCGGTGAAAACTCCAGAATACGTGGTCGAGTGAGCACAGAGGACGCTAATTTCTAAGCTCGCAGGCTTTGAGCAGCGCGCTTATGTTCGCAGAGTGCAGCTAAACCTGACACAGTTTATGCCTCGTTAAACTGGAGGCAAGCTGTGGTACCCTACGAGAACAGAGATAGTGCGCGAATGGATGCCTTGCTTGGGTACATTGCTGCCTGTCGAATAATCAAGCACTTGCTCACTAGCGGTCTTTTTCATGCTGCAGCTCTCGAAGTTGTGACTAAGAGATCCAAAGGGGGTTAGCAAATTGCGAGGCATGCGAAAAAAAAAGGGTAATCACAACGAGATGACTGGCATAGATCTACACAATGTTTTTTTTTTATCGCTTTGGGCATGGTCGCCTTCTGAAGTGTGGCTTGAGCTCACGCTTCATGTTCCTGAAAGAACCGCAGTTGCACGTTTACAAAGACACACACCAGGTTTTAAAAATACCGTGCACCTTGACTAAGTTATCCCTCGTTCTCGCTAAAGTGGAATACGCGCAGATGGTGGCACTTGGCCCCCTGTTGTATATAATAGAAAGCTCTCTTTTTGGGTCCAAAATCTGATACGAAGAGGAGCAGGTCTATTCAATAGTGCCTGGATTTTGAGCGGGATAACACAGTACTGTTCACGGCATTTTTTTTTCTTCCTAAGGTAAAACTGCGGTATTCAACGCAGAAAATAGATATCATAGAGGTCGACTGGAATGCGAGATAAAAGAAGAAATAATGGGGTAACGCAGGGTGCCGAAACAAATGCACTTTCTGACCAGACTTTGCAGAGTTCGTTCGAGCTACGAATTCGCACCAACTTGCAGATCGACGGCTCTCATAGTATCTGCCTCTGATGCAAACGCGTGTGCTCACTGTGGTCACAGTTTTCATCTCTTTTTTTTTTATACTGCAAGCTCAGAAATACTCATCTTCAACATTCGCGCATCTCCACTAAGCCACACAAAGACTTACGAGACGAATCTAGAGACGAAGTCACACGTTAAAGCACTCCCCTTCGATAGGAAATGGGCTCTGACTGTTGGACATTCTCGTACCGCAGATCTGTTCTGACGGCGTAGCATTTTGCGAGACCATAGCTAACCAGCGCCTCTGAAACATTGCTGTCAGGTCTTGACGCCACAAGATTGAGTAGTCACGTGACACAAGAGATTTATAATAGGGACACTCTAGATTGTGGAGTGCGAAGAAACGAAACGCCCCGATAACGGCGTCATGAGTGTTAGTTAAAAAAAAGTGCGGAAACTCCTACAAAAAATCTGCATCCGCACACAAAAAAAGCATTTCTTTGCTTTTAGGTAATTTTCCTGATACTATTGCCATTTAGATGCCCCAAAGTTATAATCGTTTGCCTGGTAATCTTCTGCTCGCGCGTGAAATCGATCGGCAAATGTATCAATGTAAATAAGATTACGCTGGTCGGAAGACAGATTGATTCTCCTCTTTTTTCTCCTTAGAATATTAACTCACATAGATGAATACGAGAGTTATTAAATAATCTTGGACAAGAAATAGAAATAGGAAACGCAGACAAAAAAAAAGACATTGGAAAAAAAAAGACTTCCTAGTGGCAGAAAGTCATCCGCTAAAGATAATAGTGCGACCACTTGATAAGTACGATGAATCACATCAGGAAATAGAAAAGAAAGCGACACAGCGAAGATAAATGTGGCGCTCTCTTTTTGCGTCTGTTTCATATTTCCGAGTCCAATTTCCGCCTGAGTGTTGGGAGGAAGCTCGTCGGAGATGACGACTTATTTGATCCTCTTGAAAGAGCCGCGAACTTTTCATTTTTCTGTCAGCCGTAGTGCTGCGTAAATTTTTCTTTGCTCTGTTTTGTGTTCAGCGCTATTGCACCGACGTCCGCGAATTATCGCAACGAAGCGCGACGGAAAAGCGGAGAGCGAGCGTGCCCGAAGGTATTACGGCCAGCTCTAAATCTACTGCAGATACTTTTTCTTTCACGTAAGCTTCAGTCAGTTGTATCTAGTCAAGCTCGCTCTCTGTACGCTTCAAGTTTCGTTAAGTTCAATCTCGAGCGATATTCGGCTAAAAAGGAGAGAACTGAGCCTGAAAAAAAAATGGGGGCACTAAATCTTCCCAGACAGCTCTTTCTTCGTTCTGGCAACAGCAATTACTTGACCAAATGTTGAGTGAATAGCAGTTGCAGAGACTAAAGCAGTCCCGGCTCTAAGAATTTTCGATTCAAGAGAAAAAAAAAAAAGATGGCAGAAGAACAACAGCTGGAACTTATATGCTCCAGAGGGAACTATTTACTAGATTTCCGTCAGGCTATTCCTACGGCCAGGCGCATGCTCATGAGCATAGCCAGAACGTCTCAAGGGAAAACCGTAGTCCATAACGCGACACATCGCCCCGAACTCTCCAAATAAGGGAGCCTCTTTCTGAGCAAAAGTTTGTCTTGCTGAGTGATATTATTTGCCTCACAGGGATGAAACTGTACTTTCATGCAACTGATTTCTTTTTTTTTTTTTTTGCTTTGAGAGTCCAAGCTACGATCCCGTGGAACGATGACACAGCCAATGGCATACTGACTCTTTGAGTGCCAACTGAGCGCGTCCAAAAGCACCTCGAACATCTTCCCTGCACTCAGAAACTCAAGCAGCAAGGATAAGGGAACGTCGAAGACACGGCCAAGCAGTCGAACTTACGAAAGGCGAGTTTAAAGCATGACTTCCCTCGTTTCCCGCAATAAAACTATTCAGCACAGCATTCACTCATAAACGCGGTGCAGTCGAAGTTTGCTGGACAAGACAACGACAAAGCGAAAGAACATCACGTTGCGCTCAACGAGGTCAGGCATTCTGGCAGGATGCAGTAGATCAAGGTAGCGATGAAGAAACTGCGGAAACCCTAATACTTCCTTGCACATCCTCCGAGAACGCTGCCATCCGCGACATTTTCGTCGGATCTAATCCCCCCCCCCCCCCAAGAAATAAAGATGCGCTTCTTTCACGATGGCCGCCACTAAGTCAAGTTGGGTGCCACATAAACGGTTGTTTGTGCAGCATATATATTTGTGGTTTTAACTATCAAAACCTTATCGAGGCGACCTAAGCCTCCACAATGCCGGATTCAGAATTCTGCCAATATGGAATGGAATAAACAGCACACAAATCTGTGTAAACGAAAGGTTTTGAATTCGGAACTCGTCGACACGCTGCTACAGCAGTCGAGAATTGAACCCGGCAATTTGCGTTCACCGACACAGCGCCATAGCCAATAAGTTTAAAGGGTGGACGTAACCAATCATTCCAATAGCTCCGATCACAGCAAAACTGTTTGATTCGGCGGGTGCCATACTGAGCGATTCGAACACTCCCTCCAGGCTTATGGCTCTGAAAATAAATAATGCTAATCTTTTAGTCCACAGCAGAATAAGCATTTTGCATAGGTTAGGTTCTGCTTAGGCTCTAATTTTAATCTGTGGAATAAATAACGCTCATAAACAACATGATTCCAAAAGAAAAATAATCAAGGCCAGATCAAACAAAGCTGGCATCTCTTCTACAGCGGCCGTCACGCACCACTATAGATCGCCAGCTTCAATCTAATACTCACACGGTCGCTCCATTTTAGGGCAACTGAATCGATACACCGCATCACTGGCTATCGCAGCGCTATGTCACGCGTACTTCCTGGCCAAACTTCACAGAAGTTTAGCGCGACTCCCCAACTTTGCTGTAAGAAAGACAGTCGTGTAGCAGAGCGCACGCACCTTGATTCGCTGCACCCTGTCAAGCATTTCCCCTCATTTCCCCTTAAAACACACAGAAAGACTCTCAAACAACGGATTCCTCGCGGAGGTGCATATGTAATAACACATACAGTGGCTAACGAAGCGCGCAAACAGGTATATCAATGTGCAAACTTCCCCTTGTATATCTGCTCGCGCAATAGGGGGCACACGCAATCTTGTGTGCGCACGCGTCATCGAAGTGGCTCGACGATTATATATATATGTATATATATATATAGTAAATTTGCTACACAATCAGGTACAGAGAGACAGTTTAAAAAAGACACACTCACATGTGATCTGCTTGAGTTGAGTGTTTAATCACCGAGACCACGGCCCCTTGGCGCGCACAGGTGATTTTGATTAGAGACAAAACACTGTACTCGCTTATACCCATGGTACGACTATACAGCTGCTAAAGAGTCATGCGGAACGCTCTGTTACACTGTGTCATGGATATCTCCTTTTTTTTTCAATAAATAAACAAGCACAGCACTGACATCGCCCGCGGCTACAGTCTAAACGCAAAAAGAGGCGTAGTGGACATGGGATATAAACTGTACTACACAACAAATTATCCAATCGGGAAATCGGGAAACAGTGCGCTAACTTCAAGAGGCCTCATCACGTTGCCACCATAGTTATCAAAAGTTCCTTAGGGAAAAATCGCATTTCGAAATAACTCAAAGTAAGAATGAGAGGACACTTTAAAGGTAAAACACTCTAGAGCAATGATAATTCCTTGAACCAGTTACGAAACAGTCATTTTACCGAAGACGATTTTACTGAATTAGCCTTTACATTTTGCCTCGGTATGCAAAACATAATCTTACAGCTACGCATACAAACTCCGAGTCCGTATATGCCGTGTCGTATTTGGCTTTCCTGTCATTTTTGATGGCTGTAGTTTATGAACTTTAATCAATGTTAACGAAAAGATAGATTTGTTTATTTGCTTCAACGGCTCTCAGAAATAATTAGGTAGAGCTGCAAAATCAATTTCTTCATTTCAAGCGGCGGGTGGCTTGGAACCGACGCTGGCTTTGTCTATACAAAGTGAAATGGAAGATCCTTCTGAGAAGCAACATTGATATCACCAAATTTAGAAACGTGCTCATGGTGGTAAATGATGCCTGAGTCTAGTGACACAGTCAGGCTTGTGCAGCTATATCAAAGGAAAAATGTGACGAAATCAAACGCGAGGTCTGTGTGACGATATAAATCGAAAGTTATAGTTACAGCAAGAAAGCTTCGAAGGGGGGGGGGGGAGGGAGGCGTAAATTTACACGTAATTTGCACATTCTCGATGCTCTGTTGTTCTGGTTGTGTGCTCGCCACACCTGCCTGCCACCACGCCACGCCAATAAGATGGCGCTTTTGTTTGTGCTTTGTAAAGAGCGCCGCCTGCGAGTGACAGAAGGCCTGAGCACTGCACTTACGATTCTCGGGACTGTTTAGGAGAGCGGGACGCCATTAGGCCGATGGCTTTAGGATTGCACGCTGGGCCTGTAGCTTTATTTTTCGTGCAGCTCTCAAGGAAATACACAGAGAGAGAAGCAATTAATTAGAGTGGCCTAAGAATTCTGGTTACCGTTCGGGCGACTCTCTCTAGGAGCGTGACGTCATTAGCAGGTACGTTTTATGGGTGACGACTCAATTTGTAACTTTCCTTACACAGCTCCAAAGGGAACTCACTCACACTCACTGACACTGAGGATGCTGAGAATTCACGGCAGTCCTCATTCGCATATATGTCACGGTCTGGCGATGCCCAGAACGAGACTCTCAGTGAAAGGTCCCCAGATAGAGTGACCGACTGATGCGTGGCATTATGCGTAACCACAACCACCACATTTTGTGGCCCCTTGGATCCCCATAGGGATAGGTGAGAAAGGCGAATCGGCCCGTGATTTTGCGATTCAGCTGTGCTTTGGGGCTACCCTTCCACTAGTGTTTGAAGTTTCTGCCTTTGTGCATAGCATAAATACGAATCTTTACATATATTCTCGACTCTTAAGACGTACTCACGTGACGAAACAATTGACGCCATGAGAGAAATGGCGCAGGCCTTCCGCACTGAGGTGGCGCTGGCTATGTGTGAAGTGCTAGTCGTCATATGCCAGCGGCAAGGTTTTACGTCATTGTTCCAGGAAACAGAGTGAGGTCGTCTTGTGGTGCGCGTGAAGTCGTGGCTTCGTGTCTATCTGTGTCTGTGCAAATCTGTTGCGTGCTTATCTGAAATGCGTCATTCGTCGTGCGCTCCCGACCTCCTGGCCGTCCGACACGTGCTGAGGTCATACCTAGATTCAGGTTTCATGCTGGACTAGCTCGTAGCTGTAATGCGACTGCAGAGCGCATGAAGCTTATTCGTTGCCGAAAGACGTTTCCCAAGCCACAAAAAAACAGATAACTTCGGATGTGGCGCAGTTAAAGCTCTTCGACTACAATAGAGGTCTTCTATTCGTCTTGTATACGTCTTCTATTGGCTCCGTCCCCGGTCATATGGCGTCCCTCCGCGATTTCTAAAGCTCATTAAGCCATCTGATCATCTGCCGTGCGTTACCGCATTTTCTTCATTTTCCGATATCTTGATACCTGAAGCACCTCGTCGACGCTGTTGTGCACGTGATTGCACCCAACGCGCTGCCCCAGTTAACTTCTTCCCCTCAATTTCGGTGCACGCTCATTCAATGTTTTATTCAAACCGCTACCTATCAAACACAACACCACTGCTGCTGTTTCATTTTAGTAACTAATCAAGCCAGGTCTAATAGCGCCAGTCGAGAAGGAGCTTGTCTTTGTCTGAGAAGACGCTCGTAGTGAAAGTCCATGAGGAAGAAGGCAGAATAGTCGAGGCTTCTACCCTGTGTACTTCACGCTTTATTCCTCCCAACTCACTTGCGCTACGAACATCTCTTATCACTTATAAAAAGTCCAAATTGTTCTTAACTTCGCCTTGGTCTCTTTTCCGTCGTATGCTCGCGGATGCTCGGAGGAAATAGTAGTTCCTTTATTATAACGTTGCTCATCAGAAGATGACCAGAGCAACATAGCAAGAAGTACGTGACAGAAAACGCCAATAACGCACTGCCGGCTCCGGAGATCGACGGCCCAGCGTCCATATCGCGTACTTCTCGTTACGCATTCCGTCTATTCGACGCTTTCCAAGTTCAATAACCAAACCTCTCAACCACTTTACAGAGATGTCGCACCTTGGATGCAACGGTATCGCATGCTGGTGAATGTTCGCTACCGAGCACGCACGATGTTTGCAGACTTCTGCAGCGCCAGTAGCCGGACATGCCAGGAGGCCGAGTCTGCACGGCGAATGTTGCAAGCGGTGATCGCTGTCGCAAGGATGACAGTGCGGAACGGGGGTGCGCGTGGTTACCACAAGTGTGTCACTCCGAAAAAAAATAAAGAGGTGAGAGTGAGAGCACATCATGCGTGCGGGGGCGACAGATCTGGTACACACACCGATACACACGTATTCTTCCTACGGGCTCTGGACAAGGCGTTACAAGCTCCTGACGTGTATCACACTATAAAAAAAGGGAAACCTGAGCCGAGAATGTTCTGCGGCACCTAACCGCGCCGTGACAAGTTCAAAGAGAGTAAGAAGAAACTAAAATGTACCCCGGGTTCATCCACAGTGACATAAGAAATTGCACAATGACTATGCTCACATATATATACATCATATAGCAATGCGCAAGGTGCGACGCCTGAATTTCGCGGCGGCCGCGGAGTAGAACGCATCTCATCGGTAAGACGGCGTTTCAGACGACTGGACTTGCTGTCCAAGTTCTAGGCGTGGTTTGGCCTCAGTGCGCTACAGCGCGCCGCGATGCACAACTTCAACGCCACAAACATTTCGGACAAAGTTAATGGAATTATTTGACCCGCAGCTGAATGAAACACCTCACAGGGAATGAAATAAGCTGACTAGTCTGCTATGAGCTGCCACAATGATGTTACAATAGGTAAAATAAAGGAACGTAAAGTGTAGAGCCGCCTGGTGTTGTATCCTCAGTCAACTGCGGCCAAATAACGGTAAAAAAACAAACGGCAACCAATGACAGCTGCAGCACATCACGAACTCATCACCGTAGTTGTGTCTCTGATTACGACATTGCGGGTTAATCGTTTCTTTACCAATTGCTAGTGTACGGTGGCTTGCAGCATCGACAGAGTTTCGTCTGTTCTGGGCCGTGACAAAACCACTCACCGGTGCACCCGCCACCATAGCGCTAATCATATACAAAAAAAAAAGAAGCTACGACGGCAACATTTTCTGCTCTAAAGCATGCCGTAAGAAGCAAAACCCGCTAACCACGACATGCTTTCAGGACTAGATGGCATGCTGTGAGTGATGCGATGGTTCCACTGGTTCCACTCCGCGATCGCCGCCCGAAGCGCACTGCCATACGCACCGGGCGATTCCCCAGGTCCACATCACGGCGGTCACAACAGTGCCGAGTTTGGGAGTTCCAACAATTCCGGAGCAAGGAAAAAAAAGAGGGGCTCAAAACAGACGGGGGGATGTTCGGCAATTGAACCGCAAGCAAACGGGTACGCAATGCGCGTTTCAAATGTAAACACGCATGAGCATAAGTACAACTTATCGGATGGCGCACCACGTGGACCTATTATTACAATCTAGCGAGACTCTGCGCAGTGAGGAGCCACGGTTTCACGACTCCCCTATGCGATATATACATATAACGAAATCAGCGCGTATCTGCGAGTGTTAAGAGTCGGAAACGTGTTACCGATGCGACGCGTTCCGCAGGCTAATTGCCTTCGTAATAAAAACTTTTAATCTCTCCTTTGATCTTGCTGGTGTTCGGAAGTGTTCTCGCGGCAATAACGACGTCTTTGATCGTAAGAAAACACGAAGGGAAGCCTTGGTCTTTTAAAAGAGCACGAAGTGACGTGGTCAAACAGTGAATGACCCCGGAAGGGCGACTCACAGTGACCTCAGATGCTCCCGGTCAAACCGGCGAAACAGAGGGTTCGCTTCAGTGCTCCCGAATCGCTAAGCCCGAATGCGCTTGGCAATGATACCTTTCAGCGCGTGTTGCCATCTGCGGTTAAGCACGAACGCTGCGGCTACGCTTTACCTGAATTATAAATGGGTTACGACATGGGTATCTATGCGATGCAAGCGACGGCTCTCACACTTTTCTAAAGCGTTTATTATTTGCGTACGTACTTTGATGAATATATTTATCCTGAATTATGCGCAAATGACTACTCTTCATTAAATCTCAGAGTGTTTAGCCACGTCCTTACCTTGATGTCACTATTTTCACTGCCTTCTTGAAACAATGGAGTCACGAAGCAGCCAATACCAGCTTCAGCAAACTTTGGCACTATCGCAAGCTGCTAGGGAAACTTCGGTGAGTGTATATGCTTTACAACTTGCCAAGTTACAACGCAAAGCAAGTCAGTAATTTTCCACATATACAGCGGTGAGTCTCTCTTTGTTTACAAAATTTAAAGAAGAACTTTCTTAAGAAAGTATTTCAAAGGACAGTGGAATTATTTTGGCACAACAAAGATACCGCAATCAAGATGCGCGTATGACTTGCAGAAGTAGAAATTATGTTATTACGCACGGGTATGTCTGGCCATTTGGCATTTATTAAACCCAGCTGCTGACCCTGTTCTACCGGGAGCACTCGAACTTACTGCAGACAGTTCCCAAAGAAATCATCAACCTAGTTCTGGCGACAATTGTCGAGACGCCGAAGCGGTGTCATCGACCCACGTATCAGTCGCTGCTTCCGCCATAGAAACTAGCAGAATGCTGTACAGGAAGGTGCCAGCAATTGCCCAGCGTTACATCGCGCACGTAAGTGCACTCTCACGAAATCACTGAAGCCACTTACGCAAAGATTCACCACTCCAGCTGTCTTGTGTTCTCGGCCCGGGATGTGTTCGACTTATTCAAAGTTCTTCAACTCTCGCTGCTACAGCAAACACTAAGCGTAACAATCTGCACCACTCCTGAGATAGCAAGGGTTGTGCGTAACTTTCACAGTCGTCGCGAAAGGCGTAACCAAAGTCGCGAATGCAGAACCTTTACAAACTCGACTCCGCTGGAGCTTTGGTACAGCGCAAGGTTTGCGACAGAGAGAATGAGGCAGAAGGCCGCATTCCCCCGAGGCAACAAAGCCGTGGTCTTCGGAAGAGAGCCAGAGAGCGCCAGCGATCGAGGTCCCACCCTTCAGGTGAAGTAGCCGCGGTTCATGGACCGCTGCTTGTTGTGCCACTTGCACGACAGGATGCGCATGTAGGTCCGGCGGAAGTTCGCGTTGCACAGCGCGTAGCACAACGGGTTCACCGTGCTATTGATGTAGCACAAGTAGTAGACGAAGTTCCACAGGCCCGTCGGGATGCAGTCGTCGCACGACGAGACGGTCTTGATGAGCACCAGCACGTTGTAGGGAGTCCAGGTGACGATGAAGGCCAGCAGGATGGCGCTCAGCGTCTTGGCGGCTTTTTTCTCCTGCTTGCGCTCCTGTTGCTTGCGCTTCTTCTTGGGGGCCGCCCGCTGCTTGGCGACCACCTGGCGGTGCACAAGTTTGGTGTTGAGCGGTATCCGGATGGTCTCCAGGCCGGAGTCCCCGGTACGCATGGCCGCTGACGAGTCTTCGGACGAGGTCCTGGCGAACGCCGCGGCCGCGCCGGATGACGCCGTCCCGCTGCCGGCCTCGTGCTTCTCGGCGTCCTCTTCGAGGATCATCTTGATGGAAGCCTGCAAGTAAGCGGCCAGAGGATTCACTATGCAAGAAAGGTGAGGCGTGCAGACAGGACACAAGAGAAGAGGAGTGGACGACACGAACCAACACGAACCTTTCCTTACCAACTAGCTCAGCTTTCTGTCGGCAAGGGGAAGCGTTTCAGACACTTGTTTGCTAATGGGGTTGGACGCGACAATGGGAACACATTTCACCCACTCTACGCGGACTCTTCAGCTGCTGAAAGTCATAGATGAGTCATCAACTTAAAACTCGGCGTGCCCTGTCGGTGACTATCGGGAGAGACGGAAGATCACGGTTAGCTTGTGTAGGCTGACAAGAGCCAATACATTCGGATTCCGATCTAGAGATCGATCCGTACAACGCCGAAAAAAAAAAGCATGACGCCCCCACTAAACGTAACGTTTGTACCTCAACAATGGCCTCCGAGATTGCGCGCTCTTGAGGTTTTGCTACGGCCGTCCCATTCGACGCTCCCTATCACAAAAAATGTAATGTAGTGCGTGAGGTCCACTGCCACGAGATGGCGCTGCTAGCCGAGGGCTTTAGATACCATGGAGACGTCCGTACAAGGCAGACTGCGCGAGATCTCAACGCGCGTATTTTGTCTCTTTTCACGTTTAGCGCAAGAATTTCGCTGGCTATATCCTCAGCAATTCTTTAGCTCAGCCTCGTGCTCTCCCTCGAACACTTTGCCATTTCCACCGTCTAGTTCATTCGTGCCTTTCTTTTTATTCTGTACGTCTCTATATGATTATCCCTTCGTTAAGTAGTATTCTGTACTCATGATAGGTTAGTTATTGCAGTTTTCTAAACAAATACTGTGTGCGCTCGCATCCCATTCCTAGTCTCCTATTCCTATTCCTAGTCCGAATCGAATAGTCTCCTATTCGATTCGGTCTTCGTATCGAATCGTCACAATTCGCAAATGCGAAGATCTTTCGAATACTTTTCGAATATTTCAAAACACTAGCTGCGCTCAAATAGGCATTAAAGTGGATCAAAAGTGCAGTGACGTTTCACTTTTGCGGGCATAGCAAAGGCATAAAACATGCGATGTAGCCTTGTGGAGCAGGCTACGTCGCTTAGGTAGCCATACTTCACTAGCTATACAGCAATCATTCACGCTCACTGAAGTGTCCCCTGCGTGCTAAGAAACTATAGTCGTTTGCTCCTAAAGCTCCATTTGTGTTTTTTTTCAATAAGCAACGCTTTATAACGTGTTAATAAATGAAAGCTAACTTCGCAAATACTGGGATGTGAACATCACTTTACATTAATTGTGATAACATCTCTTCATCGTTCAAAAACTATTCGATATTCGATTAAATTCGATCCGCTTTCGAACCGTATTCGTATTAGATTCGTTCTTTAGATTCACTGTTCGCACATCTCTGTTTGACAGCACCTCACGAAATGATAAGCACACATCTAATCCGCAAAACTGGCGCATGATGAATTTTAACACACATATTCGCTTCGACGCACCCACGCAAAATCGAGTGAGCGTGTGTTCAGAAAGAAATAAGCGCATTTGAGAATAAATAGGCACCAGAGCGCACGTTGCTTTTGGTTGACCTTTAGACATCATTATCAAATCAGTAAAGGAAACGAATCTAGCAGGGTGAAATCGCTTTTTTTTCTAGCCTCAGCCAAACGGCAGCAGACGTAACGGAGCGCCCGAGTGCCTCCTCTGCGCATGAAAGGTGTAGCGGTGCCGTGGAGCGGTGAAAACACCGGTCACACCCACTACTGAACGTACGCTCTCTTCCTGCGAACGGCCGGAGCAAAACCTGCCGGCGCGCGCAATCTCGGAGGCCATGTGTCGACCGATCTCATTGAAGATTATGCAACTGGACACATTATCGCGAGACAATGTCCCGTCAGCTGCAACTACTTATAAGTGAGCGAGCATGCCGAATTGTAAATTTGTAAGTGCTGTCGACGCAAGCGTATCTCAGTTTGGCCATGCCTCCGTTGCTCCATATGTCAACTATCGAGTTACGGTGTTGGCCCACAAAGCGGCAAAATTCAATGTTCGCAATCGGCATGTATATAGCCAGATTGTGACGAGAACTTTTCCGCCGCCATGAGTTGTAGAACACATAACGCCTTCTCGAGTAGAACGCGTGACATCCCAGCGCCATTAGAACAGGAACACTCGCTGGGCGCATCGTTACCGCACCCTCAGCTGAGATAATCAGGGAGAGAACGCTCGGCCGACGTCGCCCTCAAACGTGTGCATGCAACAGATTTCCAGCGCGCTGTACCGAAGTGGTGAATGAGGCATCGAGGCACCAGCTAGGCTCTCTAGATTCAGAGGTCGCCTAACTCCGCCTGGAGTGCAAAGCATGAGTCTAACTCCAAGACTCTGACGGACTAAAGGTGTGCCTAAGTGCGTACGTTACTGTACACGTCACGTCGCACTCATCTGGCTGAATAAACGTGTGGCCTTGTGGGTGCGTCATTGGACACGTGACGGTGCCGCCAATGGGAAGAAGGTGGCGCCATGTTCCGAGTGTATAAAATGAGCACGTTGAAGAGGTTCCGAGGTCTACAAACGGTATAATGACTTCGCATTCCCGCACGTAAGCACGCTTAGGTGTCGCTGGCGAATTTTTTTTTGATCTGTTGGTGCCTTAGTGCAAGATATCCCTAGACTTGTACGAATTTCTCTTTCTTGAGTAAACAAAATTTAATATCAGTAGATCTAGACAAGGTTTTCTTGGAACTCGCCACCCTGGGATATACCAATCGCGGACACCAGTCCTTCGCGACATTTTGGTAGTTTGGAAAAGAAAGAAAAAAACATATAGCGCGTTTTTCTTTCTTGCGTTCAATCTTATCATGACCTGGTAAATAATGCACTGGGTTCGTTGTGCGATATCAACTTACATTAAGCAATATTTAGAAATAGCGGTGGAGCAGAGCCACTTATCGTAAATATATATACTTCTCTGCGCACTAATCATTTAACACAAATCGCGGATATAATGAAAAAGAAACAAGAATACAGTATCTTGAAATACTGTTGTTGCAGAAATTTGCTGTTTTGCGCGAAGGGCGAAGCAGTCACTGCAATAGCAAGGTTTGAGCACTGCGCTTGAGCCTCTCGGACGATGTTCTAACGAAACGCGGGTCCTACTAACGCAGGTTCGACACAGGTGCTCCGAAATTTCTGGCACCCTTAAAATCTTTAAGACGCCGTGTATGGCCCGTAATCACATCGTAAAGGTGCCACCATACGCTGCCCGCAAAGAATCGCGCCAGTAAAGCGTAATTAATTTCAGCTATGAGCGCCGTTACTGCGGTGCGCTCTTAATATTTAAAAGTCTGAGAAGAGTTGTGTGAAGAAAGCAAGCGCTGAGAATAACATATTTCATGACATTTGTTTCTTGGCTGCCATTTTCAAAATTCTGAGGAATAACGTAGTCAAGAACGTAAGACACTGCACGAGGAACTTCGGTAATTGAATTGCGTACCAATATAAGGCGCATTTAGCGCATAGATAAGCTACATAGCATACCCGTATCTAAATATAAGCGGAACCCTACGGCTACACCGACTGTGGAAATTTGCTTGGGGTGGGTCTATACGAGTGCTATTTAAATAATATCGTAATCAAAAGAAATGTGTGATTGACGGGAAGTTCGACATGTATACGTTCTCTCGTGCACCTGCTTTCAAGTACAGTCTTAAAAAAAAGGCTTACAACTTCGGGGCTCATCTTGTTCCACAACGATAATCGTCACCTACCTTTCCAAAATTTCCTTTCGTTAAGGCTGCGAGCCGGGTATTTCCAAGTCGTGAACGGCATGCATGTTACCAGCGCGACATAGCATTCTCGAGAGGAAATCAGCGAGCGCAGAGTTTTCGAGAAAGGAAACGCAAGTCAGACAGATGACAATTATCGTTGTCGGACAAGATGAGCCCCAAAGGGTGTGAAAACTTGTTTTAAGAGTGCAAGCATTCCTTTCATGTCGTAAATGATCGCGATATTTATTATAGCTGATTTTACAGAACTAATATACAGGTTTCATTATACGAGTGGCATCTCGATAAAGAGAACGACGGAGAAATAATTGAATGCACTGGTTGTGCCTGCCAAAACCACGATTTGATTGTGAGGCGCGCAGTAGTGGATCTTCAACCTGCCCCGATGCACGAGACACGGCCGTTCTTGCCATTCGCCCTCATTGATATGTGGCCACCGCGGCCGGGATTCGACCTTGCGACCACGTGCTTTTAACAGTGCACTACCATACCGCTAAGCTACCTCAGCGGGTAACGACCGAGAAAGAGGCCATAAATATTGTCCTCGTTTTTATTGCGCTAACGTTCACATAATTAATCATTACAACGTAACCTATACGTCGCATTTTTTCTCAACAATTTGATTAGGAGCACCAAAAATGACATAAAATTATGGTCACGCTCGAAGCCCAACATTCTCTCTGGATCGCGTATGATGTTTTGGTTATAACACGCAACTGTGAACCGTTCGCCTCAAACTGATGACAGCTCAGCAAACGTAGACGAGCATCGCATGCCGAGACGCCACTTCAGAATCAAGTAGGAGACCGCCGTCGAGAAAGCGCTAATTTACAGGGTTTCGCCCGTGACCCTTACCTGCGATGTCTCGCCCTCCAGCGACGGCTGCGTCGGCAGCCGGATCAGTATGGTGTACACCGAATCGGACGAGTAGGAGCGGGACGCCGACGTGGGCGCTGCTGCTGCGCCAGTCTTCTCGTTGCGTCGGAGGCCGTTGCGGTCTGTCATGGGGATGCTGACGCTGCCGCCGCCGCCGCCGCCGCCACCGCCACCGCCTCCTATGCTAGAGATCGCGCTGGTAGTCCCCGTTCCGGCGCGCCCGGCCGGGTTCAGCTGGACGAGCTGGTCCGCCCGGAAGGTCATCGAGGCCGACTGCACCGGTGTCTCGATGGACGCCGGCGTC
This sequence comes from Dermacentor variabilis, assembly GCF_050947875.1. NCBI lineage: Eukaryota > Metazoa > Arthropoda > Arachnida > Ixodida > Ixodidae > Dermacentor > Dermacentor variabilis. The sequence goes on from NC_134574.1 coordinate 105,067,823, forward strand.
TGGGTGCCGGGCGAGCCTCCATGGCTGGTGCTGTCGTCGTCCTCCTTGTCGTTGTCGATGCGACACCACGACAGGAGCACGTCGCGAAGTCGGCGCCTCTTGGGCGCCGCCGGGGGCAGGTACTTGGAAGTCTCGACGCACAGCGAAGTGGGCACGTACGTGGTTTCCACGTCCGGCGGGCAGGAGTCGCTGCGGCCGCGGCGGAAGTCCTCCGACTCGGCGGGGTCGTCGCTGGACGTCGACTTCCGGCTGCCGCCGGTCTCCTTCCGGCCCGCCTGGAGTTGCGTCAAGTCCCTCTGGCGTTTCTCGGTCTCCCGCCAGATGCGCCAGTAGAGGATGCACATGACCGTCACCGGCACGTAGAAGGCCGCAAGGGCCGTGCCGAACGTCACGTATATGTTGGTCTCCAAGAACTGGATGTAGCAGCGGTCCAGCGGAACGCTGCGTTGGCCCTCGATGTAGGGCCAGGAGTAGATCCACGGCGGCCACAGCACCAGGGATATGACCCAGGCGCTGGCGATCATGATGGCGGCCCTCTTGGTGGTTCTCCGGGCCCGATAGGTCAGCGGCCGGGTCACCGAGAAGTACCGGTCGAAACTGATTATTAGCAGGTTGAGCACCGACGCGTTGCTGGTCAGGTAGTCGAATGCGAGCCACGTGTCGCATATGAAGGGACCGAGGGGCCAGTGGTCGTACAGAGTGTACATGGTGAACAAGGGCATCGAGATGACCCCGATGGAGAAGTCGGCGATGGCCAGGCTGAGCAGGAAGTAGTTGCTAATGGTCTGTAGTTGCTTGTCCAGTTTGAACGAGATCATGACCATAAGGTTGCCGATGATGGTGACTGCGCTCAACAACGCGGCCAGGAAGGCTATCAGTATCACCTCGGGAAGCGAGTAGGGCGCCGAGTGTCCGCCGCTGTCCGAAGCCACGCTGTCGTTTGTGGCATTTCCGCTTCCGCCAGTGGTGCTTCCGCCTGCAGAGCCGTCGTCGAGCACGCCGTTCAAACCCCCGCTGCCTCCGGCCTCGGTGGCGGCGAGCAGTACAGAGGCGTTGAGTGCGGCTTCCAAAAGACCCATGCTCAATGCCACCGCCCGTTCACTTCATCCTGCCGCAGTATTCACCTGCACATAGGAAGAAAACGATTTTGTTTTGCTTAGGCAAGAATGAGCAAATAGAGTTAAGTTGTAAAAGACCTCTTACTACTGAGGACAACCTTAAAAACTTGATGTAATGATCTGACACGAAAATGCTATATGTTGATAAACCTTAAAGATAATGTTGAAACTGCAACAAAATAGTAGTAAGCGTGTCGCTATATGTAGACTAAAAGGAACAACATGACGACTAACAAAGCAGATACAGCTTGGAAAACTTTAGCTAACTAACGAGAAGTGGGTAACGAACAGGAAAGATCTCGGTAAAATTTCACCTTTTTAAACGGTGTTAACAAAGCGATAAGAACATTGGGGACATGTGGGGCTCTGTGAATATGTGAGAACCGAGGTGATACATTCTGTAACGTTTCTAACGGCTTCAGTAAAGTCAAAGGGCAATTCCTGCGACAAACAGAACCGAGCGAGACTCGCCATCTACTACAGAGCAAAGTTACCAAATGTCGTATAAACCGCAAGTGAAAGTGACGAAGCATCTCGTGAGCTTCAATGATGGTATCTTGATAATGAGAAAGCCCGCGCCTCGTACGCGAAGCGCATTGTTGGCCTCCCTCTAAGCACTCTATGGTGGGCAGCAATGTAAGGTTGCCGTCTAACGTCATATTGGGCATCTTAAAAAAAAGTTGCCCGTTCTTGTAATCGCACCGCGACCTGCCCGAAAGCCCGATGCTCTTAGCATCAGGCAACACTCCCCATGTTTGCACATATCGTGAAAACGCCAGCATAGTTCTTTGATGTCACTGGCGAGTGTGTCACGTTGCATAGAACACGAGCCTGAGCATGTGCACCGGAGAACACGTGTGTGTGTGCGGGCCAGTTTCCTTTAGGCTTCAATCGCTTGAATAAAACACGCGAACAAAAGGCAATCTGACAACTCTCTTTCGAGCGCGTGGCCTCGCGCCGTTCTACCATTCTGCCCTCGCTGCAGCCACAGCGCTTTGAGACAATGAGCTAGATTGCACCGTCTTAAGGATTGACCTATATTTCTCACTTCCGTCCTTGTATTACCTACAGCACTACGTAGACGCCGTGCTACGTTGTGGCGCCTTCAAGGCCACTCTAGGTAATGAAGGAGATTGAAATCTTTCTTCGCCGCAGTATAAATAAAGAAAAGAACGGCTGTCGTACGATTGCCGTCACCGTCGTCTACAGCTGCATCCTTCGCACTTGTCGTATGCACAAATTTGATCGCCTTACGCCAACATGTTGGTCCACCTGGTAATGCTTTGTCGAAATTCTTAACAGTGTTTCATACCGTGTTACGTGTAGAATGTGACGCATAAGATCGATCCCTACAGTGCCCTGGACCAGCACTTGTTCTCATGCGAAGCCCTCTATTGCTCATCCCGGATACTTTGCGCTAGCTGGACGGGTTCCTGTCTCGCCTCGTACCGGACCACTTGAAGGAACAAAAAAAAAGGAATTGAAGTTTCCGATGGTATAAATTAAATTCTAGAGTATTCCGTGCCAAAATCACAGTACGATTGCGACAGACAACGCAGTGGGGGACTTCGAATAAATTTTGCCTAAGTGGGATTTTCTAACTTGCTCCCAATGTACGGTACACAACTTTTTCGAATACCGTTGTCATCGTAATGTGGCAGCCGCGGCCGGGATTTGACTCGCGGCCTTGTGATTCACAGCGCAGCGCTAAAGTCGCTGAGGTACCTCGGCTGGCGCACAATGTCAGGCGAGGGACTTTGAGTGTAGATGGCGGGTTCTAGTGAAAATCGTAGGGATGCGTTGAAGAAAAAAAAATTAGGGGGTGTTACGTGCCAAAGCAACTTTCCGATTTTGTGGCACGCCGTTTTGGAGTACTCGGGAAATTTGGACCACCTGGGATTCCTTAACGTGGACTTAAATCTAAGTGCACGGGTGTTTTCGCATTTCGCCCCCATCGAAATGCGGCCGCCGTGACCGGGATTCAATCCCGCGACCTCGTGCTTAGCAGCCCAACATCATAGCCACTAAGGAACCACGGCGGGTGATGCTTTGAGGAAAGAGTACCGCGGAGTACCAGGAAATGCAGGTGCAGCCTTTCTTTTTTCAGCTACGGTTTACTGGTAGCCAAGACGCACTGAACTTGGTCTTACAACACCTTCTGCTGAACGTTAGCTCGCCCACAGGAGCCAGGCAGGGAACGTGAATGCCGAATAACTGAAAATATTTGGAGAAATCTTCGCTCTTGTAGCATTTTACAAGAATGAACACTTAGGAATAGAAGTGTTTTAGGAGGCGGGGTGTTTTTCCAAGCAGGACTTGCAGCTTTTCTTCCCTGCCTCCCGCAATCTCTTGGAAATAAAGATATATTCAATTTTCAATTTTACTTGGAACATGGTGGCTGTGTTCGGCTAAACTTGAAATCATCGATCTGCTTATGCCAATGCATGTTTCCGAAATTGTTCTTTTTTTTTTTTTAAGCGAGGGAGGTCGCGAGAAAGCTTAAGGCCGACAAGCACGCAAAACCCGGCAGCCGATAGACTGGTATACTCACGAATTATGCCAAATAAATGTTTTAATTTGCGCAATTAGCGCAATAATGCAAAGGGTGGGCGAGCTTGGCAAGTATTGTCAGAGTATATTCTGAGTAGTAAGCAGCCGTGCCATGGAGTAAAATTGTTATCGTGAAACTTTATTTTTATTACTGGTTTCTAAAAGCTTCTCCAACACAGTTTCTTACCACTTCTGATTTATACACGAGGCATATATATCTCGGAATTTAGATTAATCTCGGTGCTTTGCGTTATCCGTCCCCGAATGTTTCCGTAACAAAACGGTTCGAGTTGATTGATTATAACTTGACCCGATTTTGGTCTTTTTATAGCAACGAGATGTCTGTGATGATCACTATAAACAAAGTTCTCATGTGACGATAACGGCACCGCTTGACCACAACCATTTCAATTTGCGAGCGCAGTTCTCAACTTATGGATACCATCTTTAGACGCACCACATCGTGTTCAATGGATACTACAGCCAATTTAGCATCTAAATCGACAACCGGAAAGAGTGCCAGCCAGAATTCAACTGCACATGCTAGTCCCTGCATGACGCCAGAAAAGCTTCGCAAGTGTAAAGCAGTCACTATAAAAATTAACTCAAATGTTTTATTTGTGGAGGAAATCTCGCCACCAAAGACCCCTCTCGGCCATTAGGCAGCGAGCGTGACCACCCGTTTTCCTGTTCAATGTTTAAAAGTTTATTGCTTCAAAGTGGTTACACGTGTTGATAGATATAAAATGCAAAAGGAGGTCCCATAGTCAAAGACTGTATATGGACCTCACAGTATAATGCCCCCCCCCCCCCCTCCACCCCAGTTAACCTAAATTGAAGTTCATGTTACAAATCGGTAGCAATCGCCATGGCCTTCACATAGAAACTGCTATTGGTTATGAAACTAATTTTTCAAGGGCTAAAGATCTGACTAATGCTGTCACCATAGAAGTCTGAGCACGTACGCTTTGGAGAATAGAGACAGGGACAAATATAGCGGTGCTGCGGCTGAGTGACAAGTCTTGGTACTCTGTTAATTCAGGAGATGTGTTTCAACCTATCACGCACTGCAGTGCTTATTTGGCAAAACAAAAGCAGAGCAATATTGCATGGTGAACTTCTCTCAGTAGCAAGCACTTTCCAGGCAGGGGATAAGTAGAATCAATCGGTCACCTTTACAAACGAAATTTCTACTATTTCCTTTCTCTCCCTCTACTTTTTCTAGTTCGAGATAGCTTCGCCTGCAGTTTTCCTTTCCCCGATAATCTTAGTACCGCCGATGTAAAGCGCGTACAGACAGCGTCAAAAGCAAACGAGATACGAAGTCCGCGTGAATGTCAAACGGCAGCCCAGCTTTAGCTTGCCGCTATTAAAAACGTAGGGCACCATACTGGTCCTGTAGCAGATTTAAAATTGAGACAGTGGCAAAACCTACGCTGTGGAAATATTTTCCTTTTCCTTAGATCGCGCATCCCGGAGTCTCTTGTCCCAGCCAGCACGCAAAAGGTTCCCGTTACAGCTAGCTTAACTCCTTACACTGGCTTTGTTTGCTTAGAAGTGGAAGTACCCCAGGCACGGGCCACGAACTGTTACAAAAAAAAAAAGAAATAAAATGTCGAAAGCTCCACAACTACTATAGAAATACAATACAGTTGGATATACTGACGCCCATTCAGAAGCAAATGCGCGCCATCGTGCAGGGTATTCCGCAGAGGTACAAACATAAAGAAATTGCAAATGGTAATAAAGGCCACACATTGAGGAAGAAAACCAAGCTAGCTATTGTCTTCTTATGGGGACACGAAGCCCTCCTGTCCGCTTACAGGAAAAAATAGGGAAACAGACGAGGAAGCAGAAGCAAAATATGGGGAAAAGATATAAAGGCATATACCACAACGCATAGCGTGAGACGCAGCTGTATGTGCACTGTAGTCAAAACTCGAGCACCGCTGTTGAGAAGAGTTCTGGCATATGTTTATGAGTATCCTATCAAGTTTAGCATTAACCTTTCGAAAAGCAGAACTCATTGAACAGCAACGCAACCGTACATACAATCGAGCGAACAAAATAAGCCCACCGCTAGCAATAACTTACGCCCGCGTTAGTTTTGATCGCACCGGAAGCGGCAGCTGACGTCGCTGTTTGCATGCTAGGTAGCACTGTTTTCATATAAGCAACGAAGTTAACAAACAAGCACTAATGTGGTGCCAGCTTGCGCGCTAGTGCCGCGGAAGGGAGCAGGACTAAGCTTCTTGTTTTTTTTTTCTTTTTCTCTTGAACAAAGATATTTCGGCGCTGGCTATGGGACGCAACAAAGAAATGTACAAGAATGCGTCGTATTTACGTTTCGCTCGGTGACAAAAGTGCAGCCGGCCGATTTGCTGACCTAGGCTGTTCGAAGCCGCTGCCCCAGTCACACAGGAGTGCTATACCGGAAGGGAACGCGACGCCTGCCAGCTGGGACGGAAGAGTTGAGAGAATCCCGAGCCTCGGCGAAATGCAATCGCATGCGCTGCGCGTTACGCACAACTCAAGCCGCGATAGACGACAGTCAAGAAACGAAGAGGGCGTTGCGGCCATAAGCGGGCGAAAGGGGGGCGGGGGGAAGTGGGGGGGGGGGGGAAAGTCCTTCAGATGCGTACTAGAGCGGCAGAGGGTTTGAAATGAATGAGAACGGGAGGAAGGGGCTTTTGTTTATCGACCTACCACCCCCCCCCCCCCCCCCCCCGCACTTGACAGTCGGCGCCTTGTCGCCAAGCGGAGCGCGATTTATAGAGGGATCATTACGACAGTGTGCTGCCGTCGGCGGCTTTCCAGTTTACGTCGTCCTGGCACCGCCGTCGCATCGCAGTGTCTGCGCAGGAGGGCGTGGGTGTGCGTGGGGAAGCTTCCAGCACGGAGCTCGCTTAAGCGAGCTATCGGTGCAGCTGTATCAGCTAGTTGGTTACGCTTCTTAGTTTCACTGCAAGCTGTGTAGTTGTAAGGTAAAAAATGAACCGGCGATGCTCCGAAACGGACGTGATCGAGGCACCTCGCAACAACTGACCATTCCCGTGAGTTTCAAATCTGGGCTCAACTTTGCGTGGTGAGCGATGGGAGGGCTATAGTTGCGCGAGCGCGCGATCTTGTCGAGGCACGTGTCTGTATTAACGCGAGCTATCGCTTCGCTAGCGCGTTCCAAGAATGAGAAGAAAGCGTGCCAGGCGCACAGCTCGTTCCATCAAACCACTTGCGAAACTTCCCAATTAATCCCAAGCTCCGCAATGGGGACACAGTGATTGGCGAACAACATGGGTGTTTGCTGACTGTTCGGTTACGCGCGAACAAAAAAGAATTAAATATAAAATGCCACTGTAGAACATGTATAGAAGCACCACAAATGCATAACATCGTGATAAGCATTCTAAACAAGGCCGCATAAACAAACAGCACCCTATGATCATTTATTTTGTCATATTATCCAGTCTAATAATTTTTTCGCGGGGAATTCGTGACGAGGGGTTTAATCTAATTGGTCAGTGCCAGCCCGTCACCCAATTCACCGTCCTCAGGTAGGTACGAGAACATGCTCGGAATTGTAAGCGCAGTTCACGGTTAAAGAACATTGCAAAAAACGGAAAGATGCCTCAACGATCGGCTGGAAGCAACCTCGGTATGTGTCTCATAAGGTCACACACACGCCTAATATCTAACGTACCGTGGCAGTCAGCTGTACACGATACGCGTAAGAAGCGAGATTTGAAAAGACAGAAAACAAAAGAAAAGAAAGACGTAAGAATTACCTTCTCGTGTGCTTTAGCTTCTATTACATTGTATGGTTCTGCTTAGGCGTATGGCATTTTTCTTTGTGTATTCCTTTCTGTTATTTCTGTGGAGGCTCCGCACAATGCTGTCAAGTTCAGATGGGTGTCTTGAACGCGGAGCAGTCGGTTTGCTTTAAGAAAAACACCAAGTTAACCCAGCAAGTTTCTTTTCAAAGACTGTCAAAGCCTCGCTGTACAATGGAAGTATAGCTTTGCAGAATGACTGTATAGGTTATTGATGTAGCATAGTTTTATTGTTCACCAATCACCGCGTTGGGCACCTTGTCAAAGAAAATTTTTGAATATTTTTGAATGTTGTTGAAAAGACACTTCTGGAAATTGAAGATAGCTGGAATATACGTGTCTTCGTGAACGTCACTTTGATTTGCACTTTCCGCTCGTTAAATTACGATTTTCATCCGCACCCTTGAAAAGTTACCGCGCTGGCAAGTTCGCAGTTGCTGCTAGTTGGTGGCCTTACGCCTCGAAAATATGAACTTGCCTTTTTGTCCTTTCAGGGATAGAATGCATTTCATCGAGTCCACTTCACGAAGATGTACCGAGGGTAGTCACCATCATTTTCCCGATGCTGTCACCTGGAAGTAAAAAACAGGAAGGGTTTGGTTACGGAACTCCGAAAGATATTTTTTACATCCTGCTTGCTTACAAGGAGCGATAAGAGACACAGCATGTAATGTTGTCGGGGGCTTTTCAAATCTGCGAAGAAAAATAGCAATTTCTATTCGATTAAAATTTTTCGGGGGGTGCGCAAAACACGACACGCTTACGAAGGACACAATTGTGCACAGAAAGTGTTTTACTTTTTCCGTCTTGTGAATGTTTCTTTCGCATAAAATTGAAAAAAAACTTGTGTTCATTCAACAGCACGATATTATTTCTGGAAAAGTTTTTTGAACTGTCATTCCTCTCCCGCATACCTCCAGTATAGGGGGAAATGTCTTAGGCAAGAAATTCACGCTATTCTAGACAAATACATAAAAAGGAGGGGAATACGTTTTAAAGTGTGCATATCTCTGTGCATATTTCTGCAATAAACCTGCCGAAACGTCTCGATACAGACCGTTGAGGAGAGGCCAGTAGCGCACATGGTTATCACATTTACGTCATTAAGAGCTGAACAGACAAGCAATACCTAAACACACCAGAGATCTCTTTATGTTCCCTGAAACTACCTTCCTCAGCAGGGAAAGATCCTTGAAATAACAATATTCTTTATCCAGGAAGTCAGGGAAACCCTGAAGCACCGCCACCTTCGTTTCACAAACGCAAATTACCGAGCAATAATTTAGTAATGTTTGCCGAAACGTTCGATTATGCTAAGTTTACGAACGTATAAGGGGCAAAAAAATGGGAGGGGTGTGGCTTTGATACCAAACTAGAAATGCGAAAAGCAGTTAACGAAGCGGGTGAGAGCACGAAGTGGAAGCACCACGTGTTAGCTTCTCGGGAAGTCAGAAGGCTCCTATTTATTTGCATTTTTCTACACGCAAAATCAAACAAATAACGCTAGAAGTTGTCCCCGAGTCTTTCCTTGAAACGCTACGCAGCTCTTTCGCTATGCACAAACAAATATCTCGTTTGCAGACATGGCTGATCGTATACGAGTCCGAAAAAAAAGGAAGAGCCAATATATCTAATCTGGATATAAGAGATTCGCCAGCAAGGGACAAGGAATGCATCAATCAGGGCGAACAGGCGGTGCAACGGGAAACGACAGCGGCCATCCGGCGACTTGAATAATGAACGTTGGCTGGAACCGCTTCACTATGGCACCTAACGGCCGTCGCTAGCCAAGCCGCAGCCGACAGAAGGCGGTAGCAGCTCGGCGAGCTCTGCGTCGCAGGGAATACTGAACCAAATGTTGTTCTGTTCAAAAAAAAAAGAAAGAAAGAACCACACACATGATATACGCACAGCGTACCGCCAATAAGGTTACCCAAGCATTAGAAATGCACGCAAATACTGATTTTCATTATTCTTTTTTTTACGTCTCAAGATTAACATTTTTTTTTTTAGCACAGGAGCTTACACGCCACGAACGAAGAGCTTTTGGAGCCCAGCGGGGTTCTTTAAGGGTGCGAAAAGAGGTGGTTGTTCTCAAGCTTGTTTTGTGTTTTATGATAATTTTATGCTGCAGATAACTACCGAAATATCTAGCGTACAGCCACATTCTTGAACGCTGTTTTATTGTTCCGAGGTGAGCGGGATAACCGTTTGCATGGCAAAGCTTCAAAACGGTAGTGGAAAAGATCAGATTCAATAACTTGCACGAGTACGCGTAGTCGTTTCCCGAGTAAGCCTCAAAACGGTAGCGGAAAAGATCAGATTCAATAACTTGCACGAGTACGCGTAGTCGTTTCCCGTGTAATAAGCAGAAAGCGCCAGCTGTCCAATATCAACTCCACTGCGGAGAACTAAATGGTCACAACACTATTGTGCTCGAACCCCTCCTACCACGTCCATATTGAAACAACGAGGAATAATTGATTGTTGGTGACGGTTTAAAGGGGAAATTTGCGAGTTCTCATAGGTCGTTTCTTTTTCGCGAAATTGGTCACGCTTTCGTATTTGCAACATCACGCCGGATTTGATTCACAGAGAAGTATATATACCACCCGCCAACATAACTGTGCCTATGACGTTTATAAGTGTTGCCGTGAAATGCAAAAAAAAAAAAGGAAACGATATTCGCTCGTTGGCATGGACTTGAAGGTAGTGCCAACGAGTAAACTTGAGGTGGCAAAGAGGAAATAAGAAAGGGGGAGGAAAAGGGAAAAGGGGGACGTCCTCTCTGCTTTTTCCTGAGCGATCGATGTTTTGCGACACGTATGTACAAAAAACGCACAGCCGCCTAATTGAATACTGGGCTCTGATGAAACGTTGCAACCAAAGCAAAGAACGATAATGTGGACTTAAAGAAGACAAAAAAATATGAAACGCGCCGACTGACACTTTCGCAGGAAACCGATAGGGAAACGATTGTTCTTGCGCATGATACTGCCAAACGATTTGTTTATAAAAAAGCGTCGGCATAATAACGCAGAAACGAGTTCTTTGAAATGCTCCTCGAAACATGCAATAAAGCCCCTTGTTATCGGTTCATATGAAAGAGGAGACCCATTTTGAAACAGACGCTTCAATGCCTGCTACATTGGGGCTTAACCAGACAAACTAAAGCGTTGCGGCGTTGCTTGCCCGATCTCCGCAAAGTGAGAATTCTGATCTACTACGCCGCAACTTGAAATCATACCTAAAAATAGAAACGGCCGTCGCAATTTCTGACATTTTTCTTATCGCTAAAAATGAAAACGGCCGTCGCAATTTGTGAAACTTTTTTTTCATCGCAAGTGTATGTAAAGATGAAAGGGGTAAGTGCCAACGAATTTGGACAATGCCAAATGAGAAACACAGCATTCGTGAACATTTATGCATAATGCGCATGCATTACGTGCGCGCATACGTACGTGCCTAGATAAGCATCTTAAACTTCTGTACGTGCACACTCCTTCAAATTTGTGAAGCATTGTGTTCTCTTTTACAAACTCTCCTGCTACTTCGTTCGGCCCAACATCCTGCTTTGGCAAAATGTGGGCATTCGCTTGAGGTCTGCTTCAAGAAGTGGCAGCGTCTTCACTGTCTTCTTTTGTACTTATCGTTTATCTTTAGTAAACCTTCTCTGTTGAAACCTTGCACTATAGGTAAGTGCTCCACTCGTAACACAACTTCGCACTAAATTGTAAACGCCATTCAGGCGTCCCAAGGACGTCTATATTTGCGTTTTAGAAAGCACGCCGGTAATAAACGAACCACTCACAAAGAAATATCACACGCAAATAGGACATAAATAGGAGCCATTCGACGGAGGGGGCCGTTTACGGTTCGACGACGGGTTTTCCAGGACAGTAGGGGAAAGATGCATGAAACTACGGCTGCGCGGACTGGTTCAAGCAGTTAAATGCGGGTGGTAAATTGCCGGTGCAATGGTATATGTACTGCGCAATAATTTAATTGAATCGGCATTTCTATGGTGAATACCACAGCTTGGCGTGTAAGCATACGGTAGTTTAAGATTATTGTGGGGAAAAGTTCTAATTATAGAGCCCTGTGACATGTGTCGCCACCTCGTTTCAAAAAAAGGGTGCTCGTTACTTTTTCTGGTTTTTTTTATTTTTATCACTTCTATCGTCATCATCCTGACCATCATCATTACCATCGTAATTATACGAAGGAGCGGGCCGCTCACGTTTCTATGTGAAATAATATTTGTGCCTTTGCGCAACACCGTGTTCACAGTCACCTTCCTTCTAATTTAATTGTTCTTAAAAAGACGAGGTAGGTGTGGGGGGTCGGGGGATGGAGAGTACCATAAAAGCCCAGGAATTCATAATTCTTTTCTTCTCCTTTAGCGTACGTACATTGGCCATCACTTCTCGTCATCAGGCTTGATTTGCGCACGCCGTTGTCCAACAACAGACGACACTAAATAGCAATGCGAATACGTTGAAACTGCATTCATGTGAATTGGCCATGGCGCGCTTAATGCGGAGGAGAGGCGAAATGACCGCCTTTTACTGCGAAGCTGCATATCGCTAGGGTTTCATGTGTTTTTCGTGCCCGTGCGATAACAATAAAAAATGGTTAGCATAGGCCGATACCGGAGATAGTCCAATACCGGGCCGACCCGGGCGGAGGTCAATCAGGCTTCAATCACTCCCCGCCGCTAATAATAACAATATTAATAAAACTAAGTAGTAATACATTAAATAAGTAAATAGGCATTGTTTCACGTCGTTGGGTATACTGGAGTCGTTTGTGAACGCCACACAGACTCACGAGCAGGGGGCTTGTCACAAACGCAAAGGACAAAATGTATGCACCACAACCATGGACCCTTGACTCGCAAGAGGACGCTGCCACCGACTGCCGGGATGTCTGTACCGTACAAAGGAAAGACATGATTGTGATACCCACTGTGTCTATATCTCCAGGTACACAGAAGTGTGATATCGAGAAGTTCATGAACACGCACATTGCATGGGTTAGCCGTAATGACACTATACCTTGAATGTGAACGTGAATTGAATGTGAGTATTTCAAAACCAGACAAGAAATGGTCGATTCAATTCGTGCTAGTAAAGTTTGGTTTCAATTACCGCGCCAGTTCAAGTAACTCAACTACTCAACAATGGTCGAGTATAGATTTAACTTTGGCCAAGGATCTTTCTAAGGTCGTAACCGTGCCAATCAGTGTGTATCACCGTAATCACAAAGCTATCGTCACTACCATTACCAGATGATGAAAATGAATAGATGTACCCTTGTCTAACCCCGTGTGATGTGGCACAGCTCCTCCGGTCATCCACCTTCACAGAGTGGAATGACTACTCAGTTTCTTATATACTTTAGAATCAGGTATATTAAGCTGTTCGTCATGTCTCCTAATCGTGCATGCGCGTCATTGCACGTTTGCTGTCAGCGTGCGATGCACACAGTCACACTGACTACCCATAGCTGCTGCAGACAGGTAACTTGACAAAACTACTCGTTCCGTAATTACGCCGCCGTCACTCCAGCGATGGAGTTTCATTATACAGGGCTGTGTGAACATTCGAAACTTTCCAAACACAAATCTAAAAGTGTTCCAATCGATTCGGTCGTTGAATCGCATAGTCGCTATTCCCAAACACGAGTACGTTCTTTTTCGAATAGTTATCGAATATTTCAAAGCAGCAACTGCGTGCAATGAACATAATATTGGAACAAAAATACGATTAATTTCAGCCACGCTGGAATATTATAGGCACAGGACATGAGAACTTAGGTTGAGGCGCAAGGCTACGTCGCTCAGGGTGCCAGACCTCACCGAATGTGCAGTGTACGTTTGTACTCACCAAAAAGCCCTGTGCATGCGACCGAAATGCTTATTTGTTTCGAATCCTGCATTGGCACTTTCAATATACAAAGCTTCACAACCTGAAGCCTAGTGACAGAAACGTGCTAACGTTATCAATAGTACAGGCTGTGAACCATTGTTCTATGTAATTATAACTATATAACTATATAACTATAACTGGAACGCCTTTTGTGTGTGTGTCTCCATGTGTGCGTGTTTCTTTTATAGCGTTTTCCTCTCTGTCGTCTTTCTAACCCCTATCCCCAGTGTAGGGTAGCAAACCGGAGACTCATATCTGGTTAACCTCCCTGCCTTTCCTCTCCATTCTCTCTCTCTCTGTATATTAATTGTGAAAACTATGGCTCATTATTTATTTAGTTTTATATTCTATTCGAATACCCTAACTACCCTGCAGTCAAATACATTGGGGGGGGGGGGGTGAAGCAAATAACAATAATTCAAAAAGTATTTGACATTCAATTCGATTCGATTCGTGTCTGGCTCCATTCAATTATCATTTATTTCGATCTAAAAACAAATTTCTGTTAGCACACCCCTAGTTTCAGACTATAACTGCATGAGAAAAATCTCGTTCAACCGCCCTGGGAGTCGTGAGTAGCGGAAGGATATTGTTCGGCAATCTGACACAAATCCTACAAGGGAGCTCAACACAGAATCTTTTGATTTTACTATGTATGTAGTTCACTTGTACTACGTGCTATGCTGGCAACTTTAAAAGCTCGCTGTTCGTTATGGCAGATTTCGATTCTCGCCGACGCGAGACGAAGATCTCATCAAATGTTTTTTTTTTTTTCTCGGGATTGCCGGAAATGCCAGGAAGGCCACGACGCGGCTGCAACATTTGCAATCACGCGAGCGGCAGCCTGCGGTATTTTCGCACAGGCAAAACGTTCTACATAAATTCTAGTGCGTCCGCATTAATAGGCATAGACGGGAAAAGCGCTTGCATCCGCGCAACAGCCCTGCTTCAGTTTTCTTCACTGCGACAGCCATATGCAAAGAATGTAGTGGTATAAGCACCAGGAAATTTCGTAATCTGATCGAATACGAACATTCTACAAAAGCTACCAGCGAATCTCCAATCGAACATCAAATATTTTTCTCATCTCTAAGGCAACGTAAATTACCATATTTGCGCGGAGTAGGTTTGCTAACAAAGAATAGAATCAGGTGTGTACTATACAACTACGTATGCCTGTAATACCGTTACATGACTGGACTACCTCAGGAGTTTTTAAATAATAATCTGCTTTCGATAATACGAAGCGCCGTGGTAAGGACGACAAAGAAATAAGGGAATCGCGTGTTACAAGATGTGCATGATGTTTTCAGGTTAAGACTCAACATGCAAGCATGCTCAGGCTGATCAAATAACAATTCGAAACAAGTTTGTTAATAGGCTGGTTAAAAGCGAGTCATTGTTATTAACTTACGGGAAACTATAGGGAAGAAGTTATTTGCCTCCTACGCTCACTCGGGAACTGGTTCCCTTGTGCGACCCGTAAAGAAGCTATTCTGTAGCACAACATTTCATAACAGCTCATCGCATCCGTCAATCTGTCACCTCTGACACTCCGATGAGTGTGTTTATTGCCTTACATATTTGCGCTAAATAAATATTCGAGAACTGCGAATAATGAATTATTGAACCGAACACGAATCGAATGCCAGCGACTACTCCGTCCGCATTCGACGGCTTTGAATATTCGCAGACCCCGAACAGGAAGAAAGACGGACGTATTCAACATCTATCGGTCGTTGCCCAGTGAGGCAAGACGTAAAACAACACATAAGCCTAGAGCACGTAAACGACATCTAATTTAAGAAGCAGCGATTCCGGAGTAAAGAGCCATGGATGTGAGAGATTTGGTCCGAGTTGGGAAATGTGGCTAGCACCTCAAGGTGATGCTGTTGGTATTGCGCTCGACTTCGTTCTGTCACCCATTGCTGTTCGATCGCCGCAGCATTCGTAAGTTATCATATTAATTGATTAATCAATTATTTATTTATTTGAAAGACCTGCTGCATTGTATTCACCTTCTGTAATATTACAAGGGGACAATGTAGTACGCATAAACAAAAAAAAAATGTCAGGCACCTACAGATCAATGAATTTGGACGAAAGAAAACAGAAGCAGAGCAACAAGCTGTATGCGCTGAAACAGGTGGAGCTTAATGTATGTCCGAATTTCCCCAAGGATTCCCAACCAAATCGTACTTGCACTTCATCTGTTATTAGTCGTCACAGTACCCTTTCAAATGTGGCATATGCGCAGCAAAATTGTGACGAGCGCAATATCTAACAGCCGTTTAGGTCCCAATGTTTGATCAACGAAACGGTACCCAAAATGCCAGCTCCTAATGCTCCTGTCCAACAGCCTGAAGCAGAGCCCATTGTGAACACTGTGTCGATTTCCTGCTTTTAGAGAGACTCCCAGAAAAGCGAATGCCTGCTACCGAATCAATTGTTTCAGTATGACGTACACACGGGCAAGAGGAGATCCACTCCCGTCCATCAAGCGTCCAAGGTAAACGCTCACAACTTCGTCCATCAGGGCCTGGTTAGCGTGCCGGAACGACTGGCTTAGACGCCAGATAAAAATTAAAAATATATATATATAAGAAAAGGAAAAGAAAGAAAGAAAAGGCGCACGCAAGCATTAGAAAAGAAAGAAGAGAGTAGGGTAGCCAGCTCAATTATCTGGAGCCTGTCGTTTTTCCTACTTACACTCCTCGCCCGCAATCCCCTTCCCGTGTTGCCTTCCCTTCTATAAAGGTTTTCCCCAATACGTCCACGTAGCCGCCACCATTTCCTGTAGCTTTCTCGTTGTTTTCGTTGCCTTTACCAGTGGCCATATAGCTTTCTCGTAGCTCCGGTTCGTGTCTCATCCTTTTTTTTTCCTCCATTCCCTCAATCTTCGCGTCTCATTGGCTCATCGCCTTGCGATCCGAGACCGATAGGTAAGCCTCCCTTTCTTCAACCTTCATCTGCGCTTCCTGCCTGACGTGACGGATTCCCGCACACCCTTACATACGTCCGCTAAACCTATTGACGCTAGCCAGTGTTCGTACCATTGTATCGTGATGTCTTTTTTTCCTTAAATACTATACAAGCTCGCGTTATCATTTTTTTTAACGTTATGGGCACAATTCGTTGTATCGCCAGCGAACATTACGAAGAAGATAGCCCTCTCTCCACAGCGCTCTAACGTTGCAGTCGAACACTTGTGGCCTTTCTATCTTTTTTTTATTTTGTTCCTTGACCGTACACAGGCCGCGTAGTCCGTCCATCATTCTTTCCTTCCAGTTTATCTTTGTGGCGCCATGGTTGGGTCGGTATCTGGCGCGCTCCCAAAAAAGAAGGACCTGCGCCTGCAATAACGGCCTCCGCTTCTTAACCCATCGCTCCGACGTCGCGCCGCCGATCGCTTCGGCGATGCGCAGAGAAGAAAAATAAGGGCGGGCGGGCGAAACGGATCGAAGCCCTGAAGGATCGGCGATTCGAGGTATGGGGATAAGGCACGGTCATCCCTTATCTGCACTTCCTGGTCCTCTCCAGCGTTCTGAAGCAGGATTTCTTCTTCTTCTTCCGGTGTTATTCTTTGTGATTCTTATATTTGCCATTTCCGAGACTACCAGTAGCGGTAGGTTAAGATGCGGGTGTGTTCTTTTATCTGTTTCCTTGTTTCCGTTTTTGCAGCAAGTGGCAGCGGCGTAGCTGCATGGCTCGTATCGTACGGAGACAGAAAGCCCTGTAGAAGTTTCTTGTGGCTATAGCCTGGGTTGGATTAGGTTTAGGCCCTGTGGGGCAACGTACCATTTTAGATTTAAAAGATGAGGCGCTTGCGTATAAGTGACACAAACAACTCCTCTAGCTGCCGGGATGAATATCTTTTTACGTCAACTCTGATTGAGGACATTGCCCGGGCTTTCTAGTTATTAAATTTGAAAGAATATTATTTTACTTATCAGCGAATAGTGGTATAGCAGGAGAGCTACTACATCCAAGCTTTTCAGTCAAACACATTTAACCCCTTATCTAAGGCCGTCTGCGCTCACCATGCTCACTGGAGAGGTTGCGTAGCAAACGCTCATCGACAAAAAATGCCACCAATAGAAAAAAAAAACGACGTCGGCGTTTGGGTTAGCGGAGAGGCGTGGGGTCCAGAGCCGCAGGCGTGCAAACTGAGACATAACAACGGAGATGTGCAGCAATACGGTCATTTATATTTGCCTTCAAGTTTTCATCACTTACACGGCCCGGCACCGGCGATTCCCCCTCACCGTATACCTCACCTACGTAAGTATCTTCTTTCCCGGATTGCGCAGGCTCACTACAGAAGTAGTCAACTCTTGGTCACTTTGCAGGCACTTGAATAATGCCTGAGCCTGTCGCATATTCATCCTCGAACCCGCCTGTGCAGTTTGCTGGTTAAAATCGTGGAATAGTTATTGTAAGCCGAAGTCTCCAGCGTAGCTCCCCGCAACAACGTCATCTGCGAACCGCCGGGTTCAATTATAATTCCTTGTTCATCCGCACACATAATATTCCAAGTATTGCGTTTTACACAGCTTTTCCAAGCCTACAGCATCCGTTCGATGACTACTACACTCCGCGTTTAAGCGTTACCTCAATTCGTTTTCATATACGCAGATTCACTGAAAGTTCCTTTGGCGCACAGCTCAAGCATGTAGGCCGAAGGATGGCCGTGGCAAAGGTTGGGTTGGTCATTATATTAGCCTGCACCGTAAATGAATTTAACCATCTCTGCACTATAGCACATGTAGTGACGAAGAATGGAAGTGTGTCTCGTTATCTGTACTCCCCAACTTGACCACTGTATGCCTGCTTTTTCCGGCCAAACAATATACCCATCCGTCATAACGCTTTCAGAAACGACAACGCAGTATTACATTTTCTATTTCTTCGCGCAACCTGCCGAGGTCGTCATTTTCCAAACAACCCCGAAGAAGGATGTCAAACCCCTCTGATGCTGTGTAGAGACTGCTTTTACCGCGTCCTAAGCTACGACCTGAAAAAAAAAAAGAAAATCCTATAAGGCACGAATTGGACGACGGCCTATGGGACCCGCTTCCTTGACAAGGAATAACGGTTATTACGGCTGATAGATACCACATAGATTGACGCCGCTACGACGGCCGCGAGACTCAATCGTTTCCCTCTGTGTACCGCAGTGTGGCGCCAGTGAGTAACCACCCTGCGGCCTCTCATCGGTCGAGGTCGATTTCTCTATACGCTAGGACGCGGCAGCCGATATCGACCTTCGGTCGAGTTGAAATCGATTCGCTTTCACGGGCTCCAGACCAGTTTCAATTCGGACCGCTCATCATCGCTCCGTAGCTGCGCGCCTTCGTAGCCACATCAAGAGTGCTTCACTGTGTTATCACTATGAAAAGAGACGAAGGTAACGACGTGTTACGGGTCCCAAGTACTTTTTTTCCCTCTAAATTGGAATCTGAACAGGGCGGGGAGCAAGGGCATATACGGGGCTTGTTTATTACCTTATCGGCAGTTGGTAGGCGGGAAGTTTAACGGAACCAGAAATTCGTGACGACGAAAAAAAAAAGTGGCAAGGTTTAAAACGGAGCAAACCTAATAAAGAATGAATACTGGGTGCGTTATCTGAGTGCCATTGCAAAAGAACAGAAAATACTATCGGGAACGGATAGAGGCATCGACAGAGAGCTGCGGAGAATCAAAAAACAAGGAATCGAGAGGAGTAGATAGAGGGACTCAAACTGCCTTCGATTTCATTTTTTGCCTGGAAGCCGACGGATGAAACTGAAAAAAAAAATAAACATGGTGGCACACGAGAGGCGTCGTTTCGCAGGAAAAAGAACTGTTCATTGCTATTTCTTTTTCAGATGACTCATCAAAAGCAATCGAGTGCGATAGCAATTTTATTGTATCAACCTAAGGGCTCCACGTGCTAAAATACACGAAAGGCAGTCATATAGTCACAGACTGTATTTGGACATCTTCGCACGAATATATCAACAAATATAAATTAGATTGCAGAAAGAGAATTCGAGCGCTAAAAAACGAACGAGTCGAAATCATGACGATGAGGAAGAGAGCTACAGTAATAAAGCGAAAAAAAAGGAAATCAATTATTATGGAGGCAGCAGCAAACACCGATCCATATCGTAAGCTTCCGTGGCTGCAATAATATATGCATTTAATGAAGCCAGATAGCGCATATCACCTTCAAGTGGAATTGTCGAATAAAATGTGCATAAAGCAATCCAAAGAGCTTGCCCCTCCCATTTCATTTCTGTCGCGTTGTCCACATTGCTATACTGTTTCTGTTTTTGCGGTGTCAATTCAAAGCAAGAAAAGCCTCTGCGCTTCGAAAAGTGTGAAGCAAAACGAGCGGTGTTTATGTATTTCTCATGCGAAGCACGCAAGTAACATTCGTGTTGTCCTGAGCGTCATTCCTTTACTTTTATATATATATACGCATTTCTATACAAACGGTCACTTCTGTTTATGCTAGCCTGCTGCAGAAACTTATCTCGAATGCTTTGTTCAACCAGTTTCAATCGCTTCGCATGAGTAATCACCCGTCTCACCATCTCTAAGCACTTTAAAAAACTGCATTACAAAAAAAATGACTCGCCGTTCTCGCGCTGCGACAGTAGATGTACAGCGAAGATGTTGAAAACAACCCCTAAAACTGCTGAAGGGGTTTTGCAATCGTTCACTGATTTAGAGTAATGGTAGTAATGGCAATTTAGAATAATCGTAGTAATGGGTGTAACGGTATATTTGGCAGCACGCCGCTGCTGTTCGCATTGCGGTTTGTTTTTTTTTTTCCCTTTGCCGCTCCTCGTATTCACGCTGCTCCTCCGGAGTCCTAACTATGCGTAGCCTAACCACAGCGTAGCCTAACCACAACAATGAATCAGTTACTAGGCTGGTTGCTGTTTTTTTTATATACTAAAGGCCATAGATGTCGCTCTCCACGTTGTGCAAGCTGCCTCGGCGACGGCAGCTTGCGCAACATTAGTCTTTACAGGGAAGCGTATGTAGGGAGCACTGAGTGCCTCGCGTTATTATCAGGAGTGCCTTATCGTCAATTGTATGGTTCTGATGCTTCTTGTCAACAACTTCTCGTCAAACAACTCTCAAACAAAGAAAGACGTGCAGCCTGGTCACATAAACGAAGCAAGCGAGATTGGTTGTACAGCCCGATGGCAGCGTGACTCAACTTGACACGTGACACGTATAAGTCGCGTGACAGTGCGACTTATACCCCCTAGCCAATCTGATCGCTTGGAAACTGGGCGTCGCTCGTCGTATGGTCACCGGGGCCGCCTGACTCCGGCATGGTTTGTCAAAGCAAAAGACTTCGGCGTTCCATGACCTGTGTTAAAAGTGGTCGATCACGTGATCGTGTATACGTATCAAGCACTTTTTGAGTCCGAGAAAGAAAAAACTACGCACAGAACTCAAAACGGACAATGTTACCGTACGTAGGCCCATGTTACACGCATGGTAACGCGGGACTATCTGTACTACCCAGCCAACTTCGTTGTCCGCCTCCAGGTTGCGCCACCATGAGTTCCAATCTCCTGCGCGTCAGCCCCGCAGCGATAAGATATTTCAAGAGTTACATTGGTATATTCAGTTTAGAAAAAAAAGATTAGGTACGATGCGTAGAAAGAATAACAATAATAAATGGAGGCCTTCGTGCACTGGTAATACATATGCGCACACTATACTAAACATGGACAGTACAAGTACGAGTATTAAAAACTCTGGAGGAGAGCAGGAATTTACTAAATTGCAACAACTACGCCAGATATTGCACGACCTACAGATTATTGCCATCATGCGACCAATGCAGTTGTCCTTCAGTGAAACCAATATATATATATATATATATATATATATTTTAAATAACGCATAGGCATTTCCAGAAATCAAATTTCAGAAACCTGTGGCGTTATGCATGGCCGAGTACACAGTCCCTTTAGAGGTACTATTTAGTACAATCACTCAAACATCGCTAATACCGCCGTTTATGTTCCTAATAGCGGATTTCCAGACCGACCACCCGGCACCCAAGGTAATACGGGACCGAGCTGGGAGCCGCTGTCTAAAGGGGCTTCACCACTATCGACGTGGCGGTGCCCCTGTACGGCGGCGAGCAGAAGCTGCAGACGCGCTAACGAGAATATCTTGGGGCGACATAGCGCGGCCGAGAAGAGCACCTTAGTCTTTCCCCTCCACTACAGGCTAAGCAAGTCGCTAACGACGGGCTCAAGAGCAGCTGCTCGCACCCTCTCCCACGCCGCCTCCTTTCACTCGGCGCCACGAACGCTCGCACCTACTGTTCTCCACGGCGAAACTCACGCATGCGATCAACCCTTTCTCGCAGAGGGCCCTCCGAGCGCCCTCCATCTCCCAAACCACTTCGCCGCTTGTATGTAATCATCAACGCCCGCTGACGAGACGTATACCTTCGCGCAGATGTCGCTCTTGAGGAAGGTGTGTGTATGTGTGTTGGGCAGGGGTGGGGGGAAATGGGGGAGGGAAGGAAAAAGGATGCTCTTCAAAAACAAGGGAAAAGCGAGAGGAGGGGTTGTTAAGGAGACGGCGCGGCTCGACAAGATGGCGTAGGGAGTTGGGAGGGAGGTCGCGCCAGGGGGTGGGATTGTACTGGCTAAGTGGGACCCAACGCCGGCGCTCCGAAGAAAGCTGGAGGCGTGACCTTCAGGGCACTACGGGGCCTGCGGCCGAAGTGTAACGGCCCTGCTGTGTTATATCCGTAGGGTCGAGAACAACGGTGAGTGCTTGCACGGTGGTTCCTAACGAGGACGCTTCACGTGCCTTTCCCCAAGCGACCGTTCCATTGAAAGTGTGCCGTGCTTTTTTTTTAGTATCTCTATGAGCTTGATTCACTGCACGAAGAGTTGCTTACGGCAGCGTAATTATCGGTGGTGAATACGTACTCGTTGATTGGATCGATGTCGGAAATTTCCGCCTGGTTTGCGGAAGTTTCCATGCAGATATTGATGAAGGTTATACGATAGTTGCAAAATATTCGCACACCGAACGCATATTCCCCTGCACCGTACAATAAGACGATTCGGTAGTCTGAATACCTTGCATTGGAGAGATTATTACAAAACTTCCTAAGTTCCGCAAAATGTGCGCGCATGCGAGTGACTTAATTTTACCATTTACGACATCAAACGGCCCCGGCATCAGTTTCTCAACCTTCGATTAGCCCAGCACGACATTGTGCATTTTGCAGCATTTACGTGTGAGCTCGGAGACGTCCCTACAATGAAATTGCTACGGCGCATAGTCTAGATTTGTTGTACTGCACTGCAGCTGAAACGCCGCCAGCTTGTGTGCTCTTGAAACGCAATGTCAGTAGTTTGTTCTGGCTGCAGGTTCTACAGAGGGAAATGTACAGGGGAGCAGCTCCGGCGAAAATGAATGATCGCATGTCATTGGCGAACAGACTGAAATAATTGCCGAACAGAGTTAGCTGATGAGCTAGTCAAAATGAACCCATTGCTGTAGCAGTCACTGTCGCTTACTAGTACGTAGCAAAGAAGCTATGAACATTCCAGGTCCTGTATAAAAGATGGAATTGAATTCTGGAAAGTATACGCCTGAAAATTTCTCTTTAAAATCTCATATATTGTTTTAGAAATTTTGCCTACAATTGGCAAAAAAGTAACGTGTGCAGAAAGTTTACAGATGCTTAACCTTGCACCAAAAAACTCGTATCGCCGTCCGCATAACTGCATGTCTTAGAGCATTTGAAC
The DNA here is from genome assembly GCF_050947875.1 of Dermacentor variabilis. Lineage (NCBI taxonomy): Eukaryota > Metazoa > Arthropoda > Arachnida > Ixodida > Ixodidae > Dermacentor > Dermacentor variabilis. The sequence continues at coordinate 105,091,036 of NC_134574.1, forward strand.
AAGAGAAATTTTATATATTGATTGGCAGTGGACGTTAAACCGTTAGTGTTTACAAGGGCATTGCACAATTCCTACTCACATATCATTCTTACACTTTAGAGCGTTGGGAAACACATCGTTTTGTCCTCATTGGGTGTATTATTAGGGGAACATTCAAGAATATGCAACATATTTTTTTCTTTAATTACAGAACTGTAAACATGATGGATCTTTCGAGCACATTCTTGGCAATTTTCGAGAATTCTTTTGATGGCATAAATTGAAAATTTCCTTCCTACATTCATCAGGTTATGCATGCATTTTTTTTCATTATAAGTGCAATGGACTTTATCACGATCAGGGCACAGTCTATCGCAAAAGACAATTCCTCCATTTCCATGTGTATATATATATAGGAGCCCCCAAGGTAAAGCCTCCTTTGAATAAAGGCCCAATGCAACATAGTTTTCCATCAAGCAAGACGCCCAGCTTCAGATAGTGTAGATATGGCGCAGCGTGTTCCTTCCGACTTGAGTTCCCCTTCCCAAACGGTAGGGTAGCCAAGCGGCCGACACCTTTGTTAACAACCCTGTCTTTCCTTCTTGTCTCACCCTTTCTCTCTATCCGTGCAAAATATTACGGTTAAAATACGAGCGAGCACGTCACGAAGGGCTCGCGTAATTTCACATCTTTGAAACCGAAATTGAAAAAAAAATGAAGAAAGAGATTGCGAGAGAGCGAGAGAGAGAGAGAGAGAGAGAGAAATAAACGACGCCATAACCGCATGGGTGGTACGGACGCTTCACTCAGAACAAGCGGCTGTTCGGCACGAACTCCGAGATTAGACTCCCGAGTGGCTCCCCACGGTACACTGGAAATCCTGATCGAAGACTGCGTGCTAGGACCTTTCTGTGTGCTGTAATTATTATTTTCCCTTTTTTTATATACGCATGTGTTTTATGTCAGGATCGACGAGCAACTTCCTGGTAAGGATGTGAGGTCGGCGTCGAACGCGTAAAATATAAATTCTTGAGAGCGATGGCGCCGCCATCTAGGAGTGGTGAAGTGAACTACTGAATCTTGACAATTACGAGCGCCGACAGTGAGCGCAGCGGAGTCTTCAACGCGTTGTAGCCTGGTGTAGGTGGTGTAGGCCTTCCGGTGAGGTGACGACGCAGTTTCTGCACATAGTTTGTCTTTCGAGTCGGATTAGCCTGTGACGCCTCGTCGCCTACGGAGTGCAGCTTGCTTCAACGTGCATAAAAAGTGCTTACACGCCGCCTGCTGCTTCGCTTGAGGTGGCACTAGCCAAGAAAACTGCTTCGTTGTGCGGCGCAGAAAGGCAACGACGTCGACGGGCGAATCCCGTTTGGCGAAGATGGCGGTGCGTGCATAGAGGAACAGAAGCCGTGATCACCAGATACTCGTAAGAATTTAAATGTTGATGGTGTGCCTGCTTAAGGCAGGTCAACATTGCGCGCTTCCACGCTACTGGAAGCATACGCGGCCGCTTACGCGTGAAGTGGTAAAGCGGGCCCCAAATCGGTTTCATGAGCGTGAACTGGCGGCTCCAGTTTCACGACACCCGTTCAGACGACGTGAAACCAGCGAAAAAAGAATGCGAATACATTTTGTTAACGTTGTTGACACGCAGGTTTATCGAGCCTATTCCCCTAGTTCTGTGATATCTCCCTACTATTCTTCGGGTAACTTGAGGCCAGATAGACAGTAGCCGACTAGATTAATGGCAAATAACGCAACTGAAAAATTATTCTACGTTTTTGTACACCGTGCTATGTTCAGTCACAGCTGCATAGAGTTTGAAACCTCCAATTTGTGCCAGGGTATCATTGTAATATTGGACTTGTGCCTTCTTTCTTATTCATTATGGCAGTGAAGCGTCGAGCAACACTTAGGTATTTCAGCAGAGACATGTGTCTTTTAATTTATATTAGGCGTAAAATTAAAAACAAATGGTATTTTTTGCACAATATGGTTTAAGAAGTTCTATGAAGGACACTTAAGTACCGCTGGGAATTTATAAACTATGGCATTAGGACGGAGTATCAGCCTGGCGCCAACTCCGATGCCGCGTATTCAAATGCACGTAGAACGCAGATAATATTTGATAAGGCAACTGCTCGAATAAGTTGTAATGAATTTGCTGGATTTGAAGAAGAAAGATAAATTCTAGCGAGTGTAGCAAGCAAAATGTTGATCTGAGAGTTGCAATTTTTTACGAAAATTGACAAAAATCCCCAAGTTAAACAAAAGCAGAAGTGCTCAGTTGTGAAATGCCGTACCGTTGCGCCAAAACCAGATATGCGGTTATGTAAACTGCATCCGTTAGAGCATATTAAGCGGATAAATTTATATATGCATTTAAAGCTTACGTGAATTCCTTAGAATGTTTGCAGAGGTTTTGCAGAAGTCCTACCCACATACTAATGGTATATTTCAGATCGGTGTCCAATGCATCCATATCGCACAACTTAAATGTATCATTAGGTGCAGTTTACAGTACTGTGCTTTTTATGGCTGAGCAACAGAGTAGTAAAGCTAAAGGTTTAGTTTATTAAAATTTACCGCTTTTCAACATGTTTCATAAGAAATTGACGATGTGAATCGAAACCTGCTTTTATTCTTACTAGTTATTACTTCCTTAATGGAATTGAAACAAGGTAGGTGAAACACGGTGCAGTAGTCGCAAAAAAAGAAAAACGATGTCGCCGTTCTCATATATTTAAATAAGAGCCACCGAGCTAAGCTTCCTCTAAAAGGCATTTCTCAGGAAATACGAAAATGAATGAATAAATTTCATTTGTTTAACGATCCTACACATCAATATAGGAGCAAGGACTGCCACAATCACAACAGAAATAAGAAGTCGAAGTTCTCACTGTCGCCCAATTATAGGCCGCCTTTATGAGCCAACTCCCATAGGTATCGTACTGCTGACGGGCGCCCATGAATTCCCCGTACAAGTACCTTTCTTACGGCACCTTTGACTGGTTCCTACAGTGCTCTAAATCGGACTGCAACGGCGCCGAGACCGTTCTAGGTCGGCGCGAGAGAAGGTGGGCCTGGGCCGAACGTGCCAATGCTGGCCAAATTAATCGGAGGGCCAAAGGTTAAACATGGTGAAACGCCAGTGCTCCTTCTGTTCTAAACAAAGAAGTGCACCAGCACCGAGGCACCCGTCCGCTACCACCATGGCAGACGCCACACCAACAGAGGAAGCGCCACGAACCACGTGACCGGAATATGAACGGGCCGCTGTAAGAGAACAAGCCGAACCTGTTCCGTGTGCTCAAGAACTAGCAACCAAGTATTATGCGCGCATCCAGGATATCTTCGGAGCTCTCGAAAAAGAACAACTGAGTGCAATATTATTCTCACCACTATATATGTATTCTTCTGCTGTCCTTTACGAAGGCTTACTCGTTCGGCATTAGAATGGGAGACACGCCCATGTGCGACTCTTGTAGAGCTATAGAAACGATTTAACGCATCCTATGTCTCTCTCCCCAGTGCGACGTTGAGCATGAAGCTCTCTGGACAGCATTGAACCAGCTGGACTCTAAACCATTGTCGGACATCAAGATCCTTGGACCATGGCCAGACGACAGGTCGAGTTGAAGTCGACCTGTCGACAAGTCGACAGTCAGGTGTGCTTGGCAGGCATTCTCAGATCATGAACAGCAGGTTGCCGTTATCCCTCAAGAGAAAAGTGTATAACAGCTGTGTCTTACCAGTACTCTCGTACTGGGCAGAAACCTCGAGGCTTACAAAAAGGGTTCTACTTAAATTGAGGACGACGCAACGAGCTATGGAAAGAAGAATGATAGGTGTAACGTTAAGGGATAAGAAAAGAACAGATTTGGCGAGGGAACAAACGCGTGTTAATGACATCTTAGTAGAAATCAAGAAAAAGAAATGGGCATGCGCACGACATGTAATGAGAAGGGAAGATAACCGATGGTCATTAAGGGTTACTGACTGGATTCCAAAGGAAGGGAAGCGTAGCAGGGGACGGGAGAAACTTAGGTGGGCGGATGAGATTAAGAAGTATGCAGGGACAACATGGCCATAATTAGTACATGACCGGAGTAGTTGGAGAAGTATGGGAGAGGCCTTTGCCCTGCAGTGGGCATAACCAGACTGATGATATGATGATGATGGTGATGATGATGATGAAGTTGACAGGACTTGGAAGCCGTGTGTAGGCTCGGTGCGAACCTTGAAATGTGCGCGAAACTGTGCTCTATCTACTCTCCCTCTATCTCTCTCTCTTCGTCCCTATACCCGTTCCCCAAGTGCAGGGAAGCAAACTGGAAGTGCGCCTCGTATACCTCCCTGCCTTTCCTCTCTTCTATTTCTCTTTCTCTCTGTCTTTCTGCGGTTTTAGACTGCGATATGCTTCCCTTGGCACACATGTGGTCATTCAATAACGCCCCCTTCGCATGGTCGTTGTCGAGTGCTTTAGAGCGCTCCCGAATGGCTGAACTCCCGAAGGTCGGAAAGGCGCCCGAAGTATGGTCCCGAAGGTCGAAAAGGGGCCCTCCGGCTACACTCCGATGGTCGTATCCAATCGTCCGACTCCCGATCAGAGCGCCGAGGGCCGCTCCCACCATCGCCCTCAGAGACGCCGAGAAACGTGGTCATGTGACCCCGCTTTTTGTCGCAGTTCACCTTGCGAGTGGGGACTCTCGCTCCATTCTCGGCGACGACGATTACCATCGGTGACGATTATTAAAGAGCGTAGCGTGTCCAGTATTCCGGCAAACGCAGGCGGACTATACGTTTTGACGGATGGGCAGGGGTGTAAACATAAATAGCCGGAGCGGTGCAGCCACCTGGTGGCACAGAGCTCAATCAGACGCCCACAGAGCTAATATTGCAGTAACAAATTGTATTTTGCTTCGCTGCTGGCGTACGTTTTTGGTCACAGCGCTAAATCCTGGCACCGATTCGCCACTGCTGACAACCTCCATGTTTCAGACGGTTAGGCCCATCCAATTCCGAGAACCTACGAACACACGAATAGTCATCTCGTATAAAATCGAATGAACGCAGTAAGAATCATGCCATTGTTGTCATAGCATCGTAATCACCGTCCTGGTCGGCTTGCTACTGCCGTCACCGACATATACGCTCGCGTCGCACAAACAGCTACCTAATTTACATAAATGCGTTGGTCCACCTGGTGTCATTTTGAGGAACCCCAAGCAATGCTGCATACCCAGCTACCCGTAAAATACTTCGCACAACATTGACTCGTATACTGCGTGGTATCTACATTTTCATTCTTTCTATCTTTCTTTTTCGCATGCTGCCTTTGTGAAAATGCAATCTCCGGGGCCAGCGATCGAACCTGCGATCTCATTATGAACAGCAATTGACACTGAGCCACCACGGCTGCCATAAGGGTGCTCAGGCTCTCAGAGACTGGGCCATTGTGCGCGATAACTGGGAGCCGTGTATCTCAAGCCACGACTGACATGATAATTAAGGTGTCGCATCGTTATTGCCTTAGCGCGAGCGTTGACAACGTATGAATGGCTGCCCGTGTTGTCTGCAATATGTTGTCTTGCCTGCAATCGTTTGAAGCGCTGGCCACAGTATTTATTAGAAAGTGCTACGTGCACACATAAAGCAAAGTGCGCATATCGAATGAATTCTCCCTCATGGTAAATGAATGCCTAGCGCTGTGGGTACCGCGGCCCGTTCTCCTAAAAAGACAGGGTGTCAATTCTTCACTGTGAAGTCGCAAATTTATTTCCGTCGTTTCCGTGAAGTTTGCAAGCGTGAACGCAGTTGTTTATGGGAATTTTCCTATTCACACAAAGTATGTCGCGCACTGTGATCTGACGCTCATACTCAGATATTTTGCTTCTGAATTTGCATTTGATTAGGCAACATGGACGAGAAATCGTCTTGACTGCATTGCTTGTAATTACGCATAACTAATTTTATAGCAACTTTTGACGTATCTTCGTGCAAAACGCGAACGCTCATGCTAAACTACACAGCAGAATGTTTTGGTTACATCCACACGCGCACTGATAATCTAACGCCATTACGAGGTAGCATCGTTCAACATCAGGAGTAAACGCGAACTAACTATGTTTGAATAGCATAAGGCAGAGATCTGCATATCGGACTGCTTAAAGAACATGAGCACCACTAGGTCGTACGGCTACTCAATTACAGATGCGAGTGCAGCCTCCACTGTAGTTTCTTTTTTTTAACTTCACAGGAAGCAGAGCGCTTAAAAATAAGATGAGCAAGATTCAAAGATAAGATCCCTAGTAAGTAAGTACACTAGCTTTTAAATATACACGTGGAATCGTTCCTTTACTCAAGGTTTCCAACTACCCCATTACGCTTCTTCTAGCATTGTTTTCCTTTTTTTTTTTTGTTGCTTTGAATAGCTTAAAGAAGAGCGCAGAACACGGGACTTGAAACACTGACTTGCAAATGGAAACGAGCACGAGGAACTCACTGCCAGGCCTTTAAAGCACTCGGGATTACAGAACGGTGCGCGCCAGCGGAAGGCTGAGATGTGACGAACCTAACCAAACCACGCTAATGCACTCTAGTTCAATTTGCCGAGCGAATACACCCTTACACACGAAGGGAGGCTTGTAAAGGTGGGCAAGGGAAGAACTGAGAGGGATTACAAGCGCTACGAGTTGAGGACAAGAGCAACGTGCAGTAAACTGTACGGAGCACAAATGGAAGGGCGGAATAATTAAAAAAAAAAGAGAGAGATAAACCGGAGACAAGTCACCGTCTTGCTCTCCGGGGGCCAGCTGATCTGCTACGTCTTCGTCTTACCATCTCTTCGTAGAAAGACCAGTTAGAGACAAATCTATCTCTGTCCAAGAAATTCACCTTCCCTTACGCTGATGGTCAGGGAAGAAAGTCGCTTCTAACTCAGACCTTGTGAATGTTCAAGAGGCTTTAAGTTAAACAGAAAGTTAAAGAAAGAAAAGAAACGGAAGATATCGTTGTTAGGATTGTGACTGTCAGCCTTCGTTTTTTTTTCGTTTCCATTCGCTGTACCGATCTAATAACCTTTTCTTTTCTACCAAGCAGCCTGTTTCTTAGGAGTCTCATGCTGTCTCGGTAGATAGTCCGTGGACGATGAGGTCTGAGGAGCTTTAAAGGGATTTGCATGCAATCGAAGCTAAACCGGTGATCCCTGCGATTGTCTCGACGACTGGCTCATCCGTAATCTCGGCTGTACTCGCTGGAGCTTCAATGGCTTGCAAGAGCGGCTCAGTCAGGATTCGGCGCAACCCTCTATCGCGCGTTGGTACGCTGAATAAAAAATGACCCGACACTGCCCAACTTGCTTTTGAAGGTTTGCCTGGCTCGACTTTCTGCATTTCTTTACTTCCTTTTTTTTCTTTTTCTTTTTCTGCGCTTTCAGAGTCCCATTAGCCACAGCCAGGAATTATGTACAAGTATTGCGGAGAAGGGGGGAGGGGGAGGGGGGAAGCTAAAGAAGGCTGTTGAGCTGCGTCTTCATTTGAACAACCAAAAAGCAAAGCACCGGGAGGAGTCTCAGAATCTCTAGTAAGCGAAGAAGCGAAACAATGAAATGAGTGATGATACAGTAGAAAAGAACAAAAAGGTAACCTAATATAAAGTTCCTAAATTCATCTGCCCTTCTGGAGTGACGCAAAATGCATGATAGAAATCCTTGCTTGCAACATCACTCCAATGGGCTAAGATTATTTCTTATAATGTCATGACGTCCATTAAGACTGTAGTGTAGACGCATAATGTTGTAAGCCGCAGTACTCACACAATAGCTGGATACGCGCAAGCATTTTAACTCGAATGGCTGACATTCCCAGAGTTCTACTCGGACACATAAATACCCAAGGAAAGTGGATGGGGTAACAGAGCCGCGGTAGCTAAATTGGTAGAGCATCGCACGCGAAATGCCTAAGGTTGTGGGTTCGGTTCCCACCTGCGGCAAGTTGTTTTTTCATCCCCTTTAATTTCCATTTATTTATCGTTTCTTTATTACATTTATTAAGCACAAGTAATTTCCCCTATGTTGTCCTTGGTGTCAGTGTTTGTTGGCTTCTTATGATATGACTTATAAAAATCGGGCCCCTCGGTTAACCCCCTACTCGTTTATTACATAACGAGGGTGTCGAATCCGGCAATATTGATGCCTTCAGGTAGCATGTGTGGGTTTATTGACCAGTTGCCGTCACCCAAAAACATCACGTTCTCGTGACGCCTGCGGCACAAAAAGGACGTTCCACGTCCGCCGCCAAGGTCTGGGAGTGGTGGCGCTGGCTTACACTCCCAGGGTTCTACTCGCACAGATAAATACCCAAGGAAAGTGGATGGGGAAACAGCGCCGCGGCAGCTAAATTGGTAGAGCATCGCACGCGAAATGCGAAGGTTGTAGGTTCGGTTCCCACCTGCGGCAAGTTGCTTTTTCATCCACTTTAATTTCGAATCATCATCATCATCATCAGCCTGGTTACGCCCACTGCAGGGCAAAGGCCTCTACCATACTTCTCCAACCACCCCGGTCATGTACTAATTGTGGCCATGTTGTCCCTGCAAAATTCTTAATCTCATCCGCCCACCTAACTTTCTGCCGCCCTCTACTACGCTTCCCTTCCCTTGGAATCCAGTCCGTAACCCTTAATGACCATCGGTTATCTTCCCGCCTCATTACATGTCCTGCCCATGCCCCATTTCTTTTTCTTGATTTCAACTAAGATGCCATTAACACGCGTTTGTTCTCTCACCCAATCTGCTTTTTCCTTATCCCTTAACGTTACACCTATCATTCTTGTTTCCATAGCTCCTTTCGTCGCCCTCAATTTAAGTAGAACCCTTTTCGTAAGCCTCCACGTTTCTGCCCCGTGCGTGAGTACTGGTAAGACACAGCTGTTGTACACTTTTCTCTTGAGGGATAATGGCAACCTGCTGTTCATGATCTGAGAATGCCTGCCAAACGCACCCCAGCCCATTCCTATTCATCTGATTATTTCAGTCTCATGATCCGGATCTGCGGTCACTACCTGTCCTAAGTAGATGTATTCCCTTACCACTTCCAGTGCCTCGCTACCTATCGTAAACTGCTGTTCTCTTCCTAAACTGTTAAGAATTACTTTAATTTACTGCAGATTAATTTTTAGACCCACTCTTCTGCTTTGCCTCTTCAGGTCAGTGAGCATGCATCGCAGTTGGTCCCCTGAGTTACTAAGCAAGGCAATATCATCAGCGAATCGCAAGTTACTAAGGTATTGTCCATTAACTCTTATCCCTAATTCTTCCCAATCCAGGTCTCTGAATACCTCCTGTAAACACGCTGTGAATAGCATTGAAGAGATCGTATCTCCCTGCCTTACGCCTTTCTTTATTGCGATTCTGTTGCTTTCTTTATGGAGGACTACGGTGGCTGTGAAGCGGCTATAGATATCTTGCAGTATTTTTACATACGGCTCGTCTACACCCTGATTCCGCAATGCCGCCATGACTGCTGAGGTTTCGACTGAATCAAACGCGTTCTCGTAATCAATGAAAGCTATATATAAAGGCTGGTTATATTCCGCACATTTTTCTATCACCTGATTGATAGTGTGAATATGGTCTATTGTTGAGTAGCCTTTACGGAATCCTGCCTGGTCCTTTGGTTGACGGAAGTCTAAGGTGTTCCTGATTCTATTTGCAATTACCTTAGTAAATACTTTGTAGGCAACGGACAGTAAGCTGATCGGTCTATAATTTTTCAAGTCTTTGGCGTCCGCTTTCTTATGGATTAGGATTATGTTAGCGTTTTTCCAAGATTCTGGTACGCTCGAAGTCATTCATGAGGCATTGCGTATACAGGATGGCCAGTTTCTCTAGAACAATCTGCCCACCATCCTTCAACAAATCTGCTGTTACCTGATCCTCCCCAGCTGCCTTCCCCCTTTGCATAGCTTCCAAGGCTTTCTTTACTTCTTCCTGCGTTACCTGTGGGATATCGAATTCCTCTAGACTATTCTCTCTTCCATTATCGTCGTCGGTGCCACTGGTACTGTATAAATCTCTATAGAACTCCTCAGCCACTTGAACTATCTCATCCATATTAGTAATGATATTGCCGGCTTTGTCTCTTAACGCATACGTCTGATTCTTGCCAATGCCTAGTTTCTTCACTGCTTTTAGGCTTCCTCCGTTCCTGAGAGCATGTTCAATTCTATCCGTATTATACTTCCTTATGTCAGCTGTCTTACGCTTGTTGATTAACTTCGAAAGTTCTGCCAGTTTTATTCTAGCTGTAGGGTTAGAGGCTTTCATACATTGACATTTCTTGATCAGATCTTTCGTCTGCTGCGATAGCTTACTGGTATCCTGTATAACGGAGTTACCACCGACTTCTATTACACACTCCTTAATGATGCCCACAAGATTGTCGTTCACTGCTTGAACACTAAGATCTTCTTCCTGAGTTAATGCTGAATACCTGTTCTGCAGCTTGATCTGGAATTCCTCTATTTTCCCAATCACCGCTTACTCTTTATCGGTTTCTTACGTACCAGTTTCTTCCGTTCTCTCCTCAGGTCTAGGCTAATTCGACTTCTTACCATCCTATGGTCACTGCAGCGCACCTTGCCGAGCACGTCCATATCTTCTATGATGCCAGGGTTAGCGCAGAGTATGAGGTCTATTTCATTTCTAGTCTCGCCGTTCGGGCTCCTCCACGTCCACTTTCGGCTATCCCGCTTGCGGAAGAAGGTATTCAATATCCGCATATTATTCTGTTCTGCAAACTCTACTAATAACTCTCCCCTGCTATTCCTAGGGCCTATGCCATATTCCCCCACTGCCTTGTCTCCAGCCTGGTTCTTGCCTACCTTGGCATTAAAGTCGCCCATCAGCATAGTGTATTTTGTTTTGACTTTACCCATAGCCGATTCCACGTCTTCATAGAAGCTTTCCACTTCCTGGTCATCATGACTGGATGTAGGGTCGTAGACCTGCACAGGAGATTCAGAGGTGTCCGAATAGTTGCGGCGTTGTTGGAAACGTGGCGCATATGGACGCACACTGTTGGGGACGTTCGATGTGAGCAGGCGACAGTGACGTACCACGTGTACAGCACGGCCACAATAAAAACAAATCGGACGGTTGTCTTCCGTGCGCCAAATGTCTTGAGGTCGTGCATAGTGCACCAGTGGACGGACTGGAGGGGATACGGGTGGGCGCGAAGGTGGGCGAAGGGAGCCGTAGGTCTGCGGCGCAGGCACCATCGCGACTTCGGCGTACGTCAGGGGAGCGGCCGTCGGAGCCTGCTGGAGAGGAGGCGACATGTGGTCGGCTACCTGCTTCTTGATGACAGATTGGAGAGCGGGCGCCAACGGAGTACTCAGCTGGCAGTGTGTAAGTGCAATCAAGGAAAGCCGACGAGCCACCACTTCACGGGCGAACTCCTTTATCTGTAGCAGCAGCGAATTGTTACGAACTGGGAACGATATAAGATGGAAGCGAGGAAAAGAAAAACAATACGCATGCAATTGTAGTGTTTAGCAGAATGAGTGAAGAACCAGAAACGAAAGGTAAAGTAAGGAAGGAGCCATAAAAGTTATAATATAAGCTCACTGAACGCAAGAATCGTCATTTCCAGCTTAGTTATTGAAGACCCCTTTATCATGATGAAAGATAAAAGAAAGGACGGCAGAGACTACATTATGGCAGGTTTACCCCGAGAACGCAGGGAACCAATTGCCGCAATATAGAAGAGAAATAGCACGTGGCAAAAGAAGAAAAATGAAGTCAAAGACACTTTAGACCACAAATCTCACATTAATGCCATATATATGTCCAACGTCTATTGCTCAGCTTCTCAACCGTACAAGAAAAAAATGACGACAATACATTTCATTTCAAGGCCACGTGCTTATGTAGCTTCATTTGAATTAAGCTGCGGCGCAGTCTCAACAACGCAATGGCGCCTCCTAAGTACTTCAGCTGTTTATTGTGTTCGGCGATGTGGCATTCTGCATTTCGTCGATGTTTAGGCAGCTCATCGTTGGCGGCTCAAAGATGGACTGTCCCTGTGAGAAGAAGCCGTGTGGGATCAGTTTCTTACTGTCTGCTCGATTACCGTCGTCTTGCATTTAGCGTGCCCTCTCCTATAGTCGCGGAACTTTGACAACGTGAGCTAGGAAGTCTTCATACACATTCACGCTTATCCGCTACGCCTGAGGCGTGCGTATGAAAGCTCCATAATGTGAGCACGGAAAGCACGAGGCAGTGTGAAGGCACAGCCTGTCGCGGCTGCCAATTAATGGATGGGGCGACGTGCTATAGGTTGCACGCTTTACAAGAGAGGTAAGATACCGGGGTTCACCGTCGTACTCTCCTTTTCTTCATTTTACTACCGAGACCAGCGTGATTTCCTCAGGCGCTACTATGGATGCGATAACTAGCGTTAACCCTTCTCCCCACTTTGCGGAGTCGATGTTTGGGTGTTGTCGTTTAAGTGACCTTGAGGGTGACCTTCACACGTATCTCTCTCTCTCTCTCTCTCTCTCTCTCTCTCTCTCTCTCTATATATATATATATATATATATATATATATATATATATATATATATATATATATATATATATATAGTACGCGCGCGCGTGGCCGTGTGTGTGCGTCAAATACATTTCCGAAGTTCGCTTCGAACCCTGTTTCCCCGGCACAAAAGCTCATTTCTCTAACCATTATGCCAAAGGCTGCTGTTTTTTTTTATCTTCCTTTTTTTTCACGTGCGTAAATTTCGAAAAGTCTAAAACACGGGATTACACACCTTTACAAATATCCCTCAAGCAAGCCAGTTCATTGAGACGCTTGGCGCGTTAGGAGCGTCGCATAGCAGCAATTTTACTTACAAAAAGTGACCATGCGCATGTTCTACCTGACGAAGTAAGATGGAAGTTACGGGGCGCGTACGTCGCCGAACCCGCCGTGGTTGCTCAGTGGCTATGGTGTTAGGCTGCTGAGCACGAGGTCGCGGGATCGAATCCCGGCCATGGCGGCCGCATTTCGATGGGGGCGAAGTGCGAAAACACCCGTGTACTTAGATTTAGGTGCACGTTAAAGAACCCCAGGTGGTCGAAATGTCCGGAGTCCTCCACTACGGCGTGCCTCATAATCAGAAAGCGGTTTTGGCAAGTAAAACCCCATAATTTTTTTCGTCGCCGACATTCGCTGCGCGCCTCTCACCCTACTGTGGCGACGAGACACGTTTCTGCAAAGTCAAGTACACGTTGACGTGTGATTCAACACGTTTTAAGGCAGAATAAAGGGAACAGTGATCTGCAAAGTCATCCGTGGTGGCCGCGGACGTGTTCGTATAACTGAAATCAGCAGCGCATCTCTTGTCGAAAAGCGCCAATTTTCTTTGCTGGTTTATGAAAGCTTGGCGTGGGCCGATTCCTGCAGTTCCCCGGGATCTGTGGGGCACCGTCGCCCTCATCGCTAGAGTCGCATGCGCAGAGCGCGGGCAATTGGCTTTTCTATTAGAGAAAAGTTTTGGCCTGAATACGTCTGAAGCCTGTTCGGCAGTGGTGTGCCATCCTACGGACATGCGACCAGGAAGATGTAAAAGTGGCGTCTGCCCCGGGAATAAGTGTGTGTGTGTCTGTTCTTTCTTCGACGTCCTTGTGCTATTTGCGCTGCAGGAAACAAACCTATAAAATGCATGATTAACTTTCACTTAGAATTCGTAATTGACGACAACTAGAACAACCTCCAAGATTATTGGAATATTTAGTTGGCATTGGGCGCCTCTTCGACGTATAATGCCGAAGCACAAAAGTCGGCTGTTTAGCTGCCATTCAGCTTTTCTTTTTTCTCTCTCTCTCTCTCTCTCTCTCTCTCTCTTGAAGGCGGAGTCACGAAAACGTATTGTTGATGTCTGTTAACACTTTTATCATTGCGGTTACCACAACGTGTGGTCTCGATGAACACTGCTCCTTTTTCTCTAGCTTTGCCCTCTCATATGTCTCGCAAGTAAAACACCGCATAATAAATTGTGCTTGGACAAATTCTCGCAAAGGAATTCGCGTCTAAAGAGCGCTAATAACCATGCACAGTAGATGCGGGTGTGTTCAGAACTATCGAATGTGGGCGTGTGTGCTGCATTTTTTTTTTTCGTTGGGTTGCCTTGTCTTGAGCGGGGCCAGACCTACTGTCCTGGACGGTGATGCTCGTGCCAACGGTTTCGTGGGCGTCAATGCAGCTGATCTCACTCAGGAGTTCTACCGTGGCCACACGGCGCCAGCTTAATCCAGAGTCAAGCTTATCCGAAGTCAAGGGTCGCTAAATATCGCTGGACCCCTCAACACACAAACTGCGTGCCCAATCCAGCACTCTGGCACAGTAGCAATCCCGTCGCTTCACAGCATTGATCAAGTTACTTCGGACAGGTTACCGTGCAGTATGCGAAGCCGTCTAAAAGAAAACGTGTAGTCACACCTCGTCCAAGAAGGAGACAAAAAGATGAAAATGCAGGGAGGTTAACTAGCAGCGCACCCTGTTCGCTACCCCGTACTGGAGAAAGAGCGTGAGGAGGCGAAAAGAGAGGTGACTAGAGGATATAAATAAAATATCCATATATTTCATATAGACATATATATATCCATATAATCGGTCGCAGAAAACTGTACACTCGAGTAACTTAAGAAAGGCTGGCGCAGAAGGCACAAACGATGAACCTTCGCAAGAACGACTGCGCGCGAAAGCAAAATTGTCTCAGTGTTCTGCGATAACAGCGTCAAAATTAACGGAAACGAATTGTCTGTGGAGCACGAGCCGTCAGAACTTCAGCAAAAGTACGATGTCTCTAATTACGCATTCTGCTAATACCTTTGTTTAGCGGTGAAAGGATTGGCGCTTGTCACAAGGGGACTCCTCCGATCGACAAGCTAGGCCGGCGACGGCGAGGCTTAAGCGAGGAGCGCTGCCGTTATGAGCTCGCGAGTGCGACGGAAAGGCCGACCGTAAACCCGTTAGCACGTCGTTACATCGTTACGAAGCCATTAGCGCGCGAGTGCCTGAGGAAGCGGGAGCGTTTCCTCTCCGAGGCTCGAAGACAGGAAGACCTGCGGTTGATCTCTTTCGCGCTCTCCCCTCCCACCCATTCGAGCAGACGGGTCCTTGCGACCCTCACCCATCCCGCTCACCCCCGACGTCAACTTAAGCTGTTAGCAAGCTCCACGCATCTAATCATAGAAACTCTAACCTTCACTTGCCGGTAACACTCACCGAGGTACACATCGCTCCATGGATTACTGTGCATTTGTCTACACGACGCATTAACTGTGTAAGCGCTGGCCTTTTCCAGCAACCCTCCACTTCACCCCCTCTCCCTGCCCTTGTTTATTAATATGTTGCCTCTTGCCACTCGTGAGAACTAGTGGAATGAAGAGAGTGTAACGGAACTCAGAGCTTGGCAACCGGTACCGACTGAGAGTGAAGGAAAAAAAAAAGTTCACGAGAATGAAAAAGAGGGAACGTGCTGCAGAAACTACGAGAGGGACAAAGAACGGGAGAAAGGGATGAGCTGACTGTGTTCTCGAACGCGGTCGGTGTCCCTAATTGCCTCGCTTATTTCGGCGGCCCCAACCCGCGCTATATCCGTCGTGGCGTGGTATCGCCACACCGCCGGCATCGTTTGGTGGTCGGAAACAGGTGTCGTTGAGATGGCGTTAATATCCCTTCCTTTCTTCGCTTTTTCTTCCCTAGCAAGCGGGGAGCGTGGTCTACCTGAAGTATCAGCCGCGCTTGCACCTGTTAGTTCCTCGAGCTCTGCTGCTGCCTTGTAATGAACGGCCTTGAAACAACAGAAATCCTTTCGACAGATTCAGAAAGTGCACATTGTGTATTTTTCAAAAAAAAAATATGCAGCTGTGATTCTCCCAATAGCATCAATTTTAACAGACGATAATTAAATATAAGGACAAAACGTATACACAGTTACTTTTTCTCGAGCTAGTTAGGTTTTGTCATTTTTTTATTTTTAGCGGAGTTGGGCAAATATACGAAGTTTCGAACACGGAACAAATATGGCACGCCAACTTTTCGTACTCGTACCTGCAGAGGAACTATTTGGTATTTCCGAATATTCGAAACAAAACAAGTACTTTCCAACAACCGAGTATTGAAGTCTTGTTACGTATCTCCTCATGCTAATCAAAGTATTACAAATTATCAGAAGTAAAAGAACGACAAATATTTTAGGAGTTCAGGAACAAGATGGGTAATGCAAATTCACGGTTTCCCGGTAGAAGCCTGTACGATAACTTTTGAGTTTTGATTGTAGTCGGTCACCTATTTTTCTGTGGCAGTCTAATCAAGTACCATTTTTATCTTTTATGCTACGACCATTCATGGGGCTTCTTCGCAACGGGCTCTGTCACGTGGTACAGCAAGCAAGCCCTTCGCTAGCCTTCTCGTCGTTTTCCACGACTGCAGATTATTCTTCAGGAACTATTTATAAGCGTTTTCTAAAGCTCCATTTCATATAGCAGACATTAATTCATGGAATGCTTGTTTGAAATCAGGCTCTGAAGATGTTGAGAGGCTATTCATACCGTTTTATTTTGTCAATAACAATTATTGAATTTGTATTTGAAACCTGTTCTTCGTCTCCGATAGCCAGCTGTGTTTTTTAGGACTTGCGAGTACAGGCCTACGCTGCGTAGTACCCAATTATGCAGAAATAACTATTCGTGCTACTGTAGAATGCGTCTGCATTTAACCGTTCTATATTCAACTCGATATTCGATACTTGCAATTCGTCCTCGATTCCTATTCGACTCGTACTCAAAAATTTTGTTAATCACCACAAGTATTTCGTCGTGAAAACAAACAAATGCGTCTGCGGGCACATTCGCTACATCAATGGTGCTAAACACCTATACTCGCTTCGTTTTAGTGCACCCCGTTGATGTAACTTCGTGAGCGCGTCTCGATTCCGTACGACTAAAACGCGTGCTACCAGGATAAAAAAAAAATACTTCGTTGGATTTGAATGCGCAGGAGCCACTACGTTGAACGTTGCCCGACGGTGACGGGGAGCAGCTTTCTAAACAATATGCCAACCTGGAGTCGAATTCACATAAAGGTCTGTCAACAGGAGCATTTTCCAATTCGTCGGCCGCATTCACTAATAATACGCCTAGCAACGCAATTGTCAGCAGTATGCATTTACGAACAATTCCAGTGCAAGAGCTTTTTTATGCCTATGGACGTTGAATTATACGTTCTCTTTTTCAAATATTGACGTGACTATTCACGATTGCATCTGCTAGACAAAACTGCCTAGAAAATCTTGGTTCTCGCGAAAGGACGACGTATAAAAATATTTTGACATCAAGGAGTTTATTTCATCCTATGAAAGATTGCGATGCTAAGACGATGGTTCATGAGTGGCGGAGAGCCTGTATGCTAATGCTAACAGTAAGTATGCTAACAGAAAGAAAATCGCTAACCTTCTTTTTTTTCTCTTGCAGGCACAACAACGCTACGTGCTCTCAGTTTCTGAATCAGAAGCAAAAATAATTCCATCTAAAGTGCTTGAATGTATACAGCAGTCAGATATAACTGAATCAACTGCTGATGCTCTCCATCATGCTTACTGCAGGAAGCACCACTGTTGAGAACGATCACATGCGAAAAATTGAAAATATTGAGGGAAATCTAGCAAAGTTTCAAGGCGGAGGATCTTACGTCTTACACTAGAGTTGTTCGTAGGAGAACATTTCAGCCAATCCTGATACTGGAAATATCACTAACGAAACCGCCTGGCCAATAGCAAAATAAGTTTTCAAATGGGATCTGTGTATTCAGCCCCTATTGAAAAGTAAGAATCGATCGTCTATGGAGAAGAGAGCTGAAAGCTATATCAGCTAGATGACTGACGATTCAGTCTGCTGGTTATAAGCAACTATAGCAGTGCATAGATCAATGTTGCAGCACATTAATGAGGATGATTGAAACCCAAGAAAGTTGAGGCATACGTATGACGGTGATAACCGAAGTAACTACGGCACATGGCGGCCATCAAGAATCGGCCAATAATCATTTGACTAAGAGAAAGTAAATTTGCGAAGCCTTGAACTTAGAATATGTCAAACGGACGACGAAGTGCCTTCTTCTTAGAACGCTTCTATCTGTGTTCTCTGGTTTTCGACGAATTCTTCGGAATTTCCTGGTGCCTCGGCTCCCGGTTTTGTGGCCATGGACGCGGAGCCTTCCAGAGGCCCTCCTGGCCAGCGGTCATCAAGGCCGTCCCTCACGAGGAAGAGAGGAAGCGTGCTCAGTGACACCGAAGACACTGAGCTATACTCGATGTCGGATGAAGACTCATCGGATGATAGCTTCATCACTGTCCGCAGAAAGAGGGCCAAAAGGAGGACTGTCAACGCGAACCCATCAACGCAAGCGAGCACGGCGACGTTGAAGTCAAGGCCTGAACGCTGGCCTCACGCCATCGTGTTCGTACCCGAAGAGCCCTCAAACAACCTCCGACTGCTAAACAGGCAAGAACTATCTGTTTTCATGGAAGGGGTCGTGCCGAATGAAATTAAGGATATTCGGATAAATGCACGCAAAAATGTCCTCGCAATCGATGTTACCAACGGGAGTGCGCTCGAAAAACTGAAGCAAATCTCGGTGCTAGGGCGCATCAAAGTGCGTTCATATATCCCGATGGATGACGCATCCACAGCAGGTGTCATTTATGACATCGATGTCGCCATTCCCAACGCGGACTTGCCTATCCTCGTCAAACCAGCAAGTGAGGGTGTTGTCATCACGCGTGTGAGCCGCCTTGGAACATCGCGCTGCGTCAAACTGATCTTCAAAGGAGATTGCTTACCAACACACGTCAAAGTCGGTCACTTCCGACACCCTGTTCGGCCCTTCATACCAAAGCCTCTTCAATGCCATCAGTGCTTCAGGCTTGGACATGTCAAGGGTGTCTGCCCAAACTCGATACTATGTCCCCATTGTGCTGAACCTCATGCGGAGGAGACGTGCCGGGCTACTGTCCTAAAGTGCGGCAACTGTAATGGTTCCCATGCTGCCTCGTCTAGGGACTGCCCTCGCATCAAGAAAGAGGTCGCTGTTCTCAAGCAAATGGTTCGGGACAATTCGACACACAAGGAGGCTGCTGCAACGATCCGGCGTCGGCGTCGGCGTCACCGAACCGCCTCAAAAAAGGCAGAGCCGCGAAAGGAGAGGGCCGCTTCCATTGTAGCACCCACTTTCTCCAATCAGGCCAAAAAGGGGCTGAACAGCACAAGGAGGTCGCCTGAAAGGAATTTGTCTCAAGAAGAATGGCCTGCGCTTCCAAGCCAGCAATCTCCCACAGAACTACAGATTGTCAAGCCCGCTCGGGAGCGTGCTCCTGCTGCTGATGCCACGCCTAAAGCAGATCGTCAAGTCCTTTCAATGCTGCGTCCCCTCATAGATGCCATTCGAGTGATTCTGTCGAACCTTGGAACTACGTCTGCTCAAAATGCACTGAAAGTACTGGACGCCTTAAACCCAGTGCTTGAGTGCCTCGAATAGAGACATGGCCAGCCATCGCCCATCGTTTCGAGAGGAAGTCAAGGCAGCGTCAATCATACAATGGAACGCAAGAGGACTAAAATCACGCCTTTCGGATTTTCGTCAGTATATATATACTCATTTGTTCCCAGTCATTGTCATATGTGAGCCTAATGTGTCAAAACCAGTCAGATTATCGGGATACGAAGCTGTTATATCCGCAACAACTAATGCATGCAGCAATGTCATCGTTTTTCTTCGTCAAGAACTGACATATGTTCGCCAGCCGATTCCGCCTCATGATAAAAATCAATACGTTTGCCTAACAATTAAAAAGGGCAAACTCATGTTTACACTTGTTGGCGTTTATGTATCGCCTTCAAGTGTTTTTGATCCCAAACGATTAACGAACATCTTGTCTATGTGCCCTGCCCCATATGTCATCATCGGAGATTTTAATGCGCACCATATAGCATGGGGAAGCGCAAGAACAAATGCAAGAGGGCAAAGACTTGCAAACTTCGCCTGTAACCACGGCCTTTCACTCCTGAATGACGGCAGCCCAACGTTTATACGAGGCGTGAATTATGGCAGCTGTCTTGACCTAGCTTTCGTCTCCAGCAGTTTCACAAGATATGTTAAATGGTTTTCGGATATCGAGACACACGGGAGTGATCATATTCCCACGTACCTTGTCATCGAAGGAATGTCCAGTCCCACCCCACGGAACACCATTCGATTAATTGACTGGACCACTTTTACTTCCACCATGGAGGATGCTTGTCGAGAGGGCCTGTCCTCTGGATTAGAGGAAGCAATCAAGTCTGCAATGCTACACGCCGCGCGCACGGTCACGGTTTCGTCGAAGCACACGGAATTGGATATAGAGTTGGAGCGACTTCGTGCACTCCGTCGTCGTGCGGAGCGGCGTTACCGGCGTACAAAATCCATCGAAGACCTTAGGACAGCCAGACGACTACAAAAGAAACTTCAACGTCGCATGGATAGATTGGCATCTCGACGTTGGGCAAGATTTTGCCAGTCACTAGACCCCCGAAAGCCACTTTCCCACATCTGGAGAACCATACGTGGTCTACGTTCCTTCCCTGAAGAACGCTTCCCATTCAAAGCGCTGGCGCTCTTCCAGGGGCGGCTAGAGGCTGATGTTGCAGAAGACTTTTGTGCAAGGATCGCTGGCCAAGCAACCGGTCCAGGCTTTCAAGCCCCCAGTCGCATCCCTGTTTCACGTGACGGCCGCATGGATCTTCCTTTCATAATGGAGGAACTAGAAGCGGCTCTTGCTCTATGCAGGCGTTCTTCATCCGCGGGACCAGATGGAATATCCTACCGCGCCTTGAACAACCTGAGTGATGGCGCACGGAGAGAACTGTTACATCTCTACAACTTATCTTGGCAGGATGGCATGGTTCCCGAAGAATGGAAGATAAGCCGCTTGGTCCCTCTCCTGAAGCAAGGCAAGTCCCCACTTGAACCCACCTCATACCGCCCAATAGCGCTGGCCAGCTGTGTGGGAAAGATAATGGAAAAGATGATCCTTGCCCGCTTGGAGTGGTACCTGGAGCACTACAACATGTTACCGAATTGCATGGTTGGTTTTCGTCGAGATCGCTCTTCAGTAGACAGTGTTGTTGATCTCGCTACGTACGTCCAGCTTCAAAAGTCACGCAAAAGATTATGTGCAGCTTTGTTCTTGGATGTCAAGGGGGCATACGATAACGTATCTCACGAGGCTATCCTCGATGCTCTTGAGATGGTTGGTCTAGGTGGTTGAGTTTTCCAATGGATCTCTCATTACCTTTTTATGAGATCTTTCTTTGTCTGTACCGGTGATGGTAAAACCGCACTACACTACACGTACCGAGGTGTTCCTCAAGGCGGTGTACTAAGCCCTACCCTATTCAACCTCACACTCATTGGTCTCGTTGATCATCTGCCAGCAGCGATCAAGATATCAATGTACGCCGACGACATATGTATATGGACCTCAGGTGTGACACGTCCTCAGATACGTGCAAGACTTCAAAAAGCTGCTGCTCTAATAGCTATATACCTCCGCAACCAAGGTCTTGAAATCTCGTCAGACAAATGTGCACTGATGGCGTTCACTCGCAAACCAATGACACCCTACGCCATATCAATAAATGGCCAGTTAATTTCTTATGAGAAGACTCACAAATTTCTTGGCATAATCATTGATAGAGATCTCTCATGGAGCCCCCAAGTGACCTACTTGAAGAAGCGTCTGACAGCAATCTCCCAACTTTTCAAGTTTCTGGGAGGAAAGACTTGGGGAATATCAGTGCATGCAATGTTGGAATTGTACAGGGCTCTTTTTCTGGGCTTCTTGAGATACAGTTTGCCCGTACTGACCAACACCTGCCAGACAAATCTCCGTGCTCTACAGGCTATTCAAGCTCGGGCTCTCAGGGTTTGTCTTGGTTTGCCAAAATGCACATCGATAGCAGCGACTATTGCGATTGCTCGGGACCAACCTATACAAACACACATTGCGGTAGAAGTGTTGAGAGTGCACATTAGGCACGTTGCCCGTGCCTGTTCCCACCATCTGGTAACACTACCGTCAGAAAGGCCGCAGGCAGCATTTTGTACTACGATTTCGGAGTATTCCACCTGCCTCCCGTCAGGCTTCACCCCCGCAACTAAGCCATCGATTCCTCCATGGTGTTTGGCTCGACCCGCAGTGCACCTCACCGTACCAGGAATCAGGAAAAAATCTGAGCTGTCATCACCTGCTCTTAAACAACTAACTCTGCTCCTTTTGCACGAGAAGTACGCCGAACACGTACATATTTATACTGATGGATCGACAACTCTCCAGTGTTCCTCTGGAGCCGTGGTCTTCCCAGCGAAAGCCACCACCATCAGTTTCAAGACATGTCACCCAACGACACCGATGGCCGCGGAACTTGCAGCCCTTCGCGCTGCACTTCGTCTCGTCAGCCAAGAGCAACCTCGAAGGTGGTCAATATTCAGTGACTCGAAGGCTGCACTGCAATCTTTGCTATCGGCCCTGCGGCCCGGACCACACGAACAACTGGTATTTGAGATTAGAGAACTCATTCATACCTTAACTGAGAAAGGACACCACGTGACATTTCAGTGGCTTCCAAGTCACTGCGGAGTCATAGGGAATGAACACGCTGACAACGCTGCTCGGTCGGCTCTTCAAGGGGACGAAGAGGAGCCGATACCGTTATCAAGGACAGATGCCGCTCGAAAACTTCGAATGATCAGCCGTGACATCACGTTCTCCTTGTGGAACGCTGGAAGTTTTCACGACTACCGACTCCACAATCTTGACTACTCTCTACGCCTTTGTATTCCAGCTGGACTCTGCCGTCGCGAAGCTACCCTGCTTTGTCGACTATGGCTAGGGGTGGCTTTCACCAAGTCTTTCGCTTACCGAATTGGATGGGCCGACGACGCCACGTGTGAGGACTGTGGTAACGAGGAGACTTTTCAACACCTTCTTTGTGACTGTCCTCGATATAATTTACAGAGACAATCACTCGCAACCGCGATAGCGTGCTTTGACCAAAGACCTCTCACAGAGGAACTTATTTTACAATACCGCCATCACAAGCCATCGCAGCAGAGGGCGACGAGGGCACTGTTGCGGTTTTTGAGGGCGACAGGATTGGACAGCCGGCTGTAGCCTGAACAAATGTTGATAGTGTGGCAAGCGTCACTGTGCTGTGCGATGACAGTATTCGGTGCCAGTGACCGATGGTGACTGTGTGTCTAGGCTCCTTCCTTTCCTTATCTCTACTTTGTTACCACTTTACCTCCCCCTCCCCTCTCTCCCCAGTGTAGGGTAGCCAACCGGATCTTTTTCTCTGGTTAACCTCCCTGCCTTTCCCCTTTCCTCTCTCTCTCTCTCTACTCTGAAACAAGTGATTCTGAAACCACGATTTGATCATGAGGTACGCCATGGTTGGGAACTCCAGATTAATTTTGGCCGCCAGGGGTTCTTTAATGTGTCCCCAACGCACGAGACACGGGCGTTTTTTCTTTATTTTTTGCATTCTGGCCCGTCAAAATGTGGATGGCGCGTCGGGGCTTCGATTCCGGGACCTCGTGCTTAGCAGCCCTACACTATATCCGTTAAGACACCGCGGCGGATAAGAAAGGCGCGAAGTGAAAACTCTGTGACGGGAATGAGTACAGTAAAAACTGAAAATAACAAATGTGATGCAATTGAAATTGACAAAAGAAAACGATGACAATAAACCACAGATAAAATAGAGTAAAAATCATGTAATTAAGTAAGTTCGTAAATAAATGCGAGCTGACAGTGGACAGTATGTAGCCTGCATGGCAGCCGCCAACTCGAGCCAATTGTTTTCCTATCCCCTTGTGAACGCTGGGCTGGCTCGTTCGCCTTCATAACACACGTTACTCAGAACGTCATTACCGAGGTAATAATTACCGTGGCCGGCTTAACTACATGTTTCTATTACTTGATACGCGTATACTCTCTAGCACATTGATAAACAGGCTGAAACACGCCGAAGTCCTCGATCGTTCTTTACAGAATATGCCGTCAATGAGAGAGAGAGAGAGAGCAAATGATAAAGGAAAGATAGGGAGGTTAACCAGGACTGAGCCCGCTTGGCTACCCTACACTGGGGAAAGGGAAAAGGGGACGGAAAGATTAAAAGAAGAAAGGAAAGTCTACTGGGTATATTGTTCGGTCACTCAGTCCAGATCACAGACGCTGATTCAATCCTGTAGCCTTCAAATATCGCAGCAGAGCTTTTGTGGCCTTTTGTAGCTGCGATATGCGAGGCCATGGTCCCAAGATCTTTTTCAAGGTGAACGGTGTTCTATCTAGCTGATTGAGAGCTGTGCAGAGGTCATGTCTTTCGTTTGGAAAAGATGGGCAGTAGCACAGTAGATGTTCTATAGTTTCCTCGCACCGCAGGCATTACAGTCGGCGCTATCAGTCATTCCAATCAAAAACGTATATGCATTCCGGCTATGCTTGCAGTATGTGTGCAGCACAAGAAGCTGGCGAACAGGATATTCCTAACGCGCGCTTGTATTTGCCTGTCTTAATTCTGAGGAAATGTGTATAGAGTTACCTTAATTTCATGTTGTTCCGAAGAGCTGCTTCTTAGCCCAGTTGACTGACATATTTATTGTCCCTAAACAAACACACAAGCAGAAAGGTGGAATAATCAACAACGGCACAGGCGGCTGCATTTTGGCCTTAAGCCGCCGTATGCTGAAAGACGCTTTCACAGATAAGAGTGATATGTTTACTCTATAGTGGCCTTTAGTCTCACGTAACAGTGAAAAAAGAAAAAAAATAAATGGTAAATTGGCCATTGTATAACGTAAAAGTATCCATATATCAGCCGTGGCCCTACTGGTATACGAATCCTTTCTTTCATGTTGCAACATCACTTACAAGCTCGCAACTGTGTTTGTTTTTCTCGGTCCTTATATTTTCTCGTATGCCAGGGAAGACAGCCGTTGTCGTCGTCAAGTCGTCACCGTTATCGCGTCATTCCTAATGGTCATGGCGCTGCGGTGTTGAGCTCGAGGTTGCGAGTTCGATCCCTGTCCCGCCGGCCGCATCTTGAAGGCGGCGAAGTGCAAAAAAAGAAAGCCCTCGTGCAAGCACGACGGCATTTTTAAAAATTTAGGTAGAGCTGCACGTAAATATGGCTAATATTACTGTTAAATATTGGAATGGCCGACAGCCCTGCTTGCGACACCTGCGGCTGCGAAGAGACGATCGCGCACCTCCTCTGTGACTGTCCACGTTACAATGTGCAAAGAAAAGTGCTCGTGACCGCGCTCGAAAAACTGGACAATCGCCCCTTCACAGAAGAGAAAGTTCTAGGACACTGGTCCAGACGGGTTCCGGCACTCAAGGCCCTAAGGGCTTTGCTCAAGTTCTTAAAACATGTGAATTGTGCGAACGCCTTTGACTATTGTTACGCGTAACATCGCGTTACTGTGTGCATTTTTCTTGTTTTCTTTCTCTCTCTTCTTTCTCCTTTTATTCCCTTTACCCCTTTCCGCAGCACAGGGTAGCCAGCCGGTGCTTACGCTGGCTAACCTCCCTGTCTTTCCTTCCCTTTTGTTTCTCTCTCTCTAAATATAGCTGCACGCTGATGAGCCAAAGGTTGTCGAGATATATGCCGAGTCACTCACTAGTGCGTGCCTCATTATGAAGCCACAGCTTTAGCACGCAAAACACCAGAATTAATTTATTTTAAATTATCGTGCCATCGTCAGGACGCCCTCCCATCCTCAGCTTCCACCTGGCTATATGCCAGAAAAATAAAACGTTGCCGACCGCAGTTAATAGATTCGTTCGCCCATTTCTTTTTTCTTTCTCTTTTGTCTTTTAAGCAGGCAAACCCCCAGCCTTAGGTCGTTTCGAAATAAAGGCTAAGAAATATTTTCAGCTATGTTCTCTTTTACCCTCAAGGCGCACCGATTACCACAATTGAAATTATGTTTGTATAATTCCTTTCGTCACACCGCACGTAGCGATAACACCTCGTGGTTGAATGTCGGCCTCGGCAAAGGGAGGTCGTGGATTCAAAACCGCGCTGCCACCGGTAAGCCACTCGTGATCCATATGGGCACTGGCGTCCACCCCCGGTCCGCACCTCGGCTTCCATTAGCGATTAATTACTCTGGGGAATGAGCTCGCGCCGTCTAAACCGTCGAACCCTGTGGCCACACCAAAATCCCGAAGAGCCCGATGCTTCAATAAACTCAAGCGAAACGGTCTGTTCGACTAATGGCGAATAAAATCGTATCGAAAGTACAGCCAGCTGGGCAAAGTTGGAACGGTTGTATTTTTGAACGTTTGCACTTTTCGTTTCGATAAATTCAGTTGCTCATGTTTGTCACTGTTATGTCACGCTCGCCCTGCCTTTTTTTTTAGCTGTGTAGTTTTCAAGGTCGTACCAAATGGCATCTCTTTCTTTACTTTTTTTCAAGATATCTGGAATGGTCTTCTGAGCCAAGAGTAGCGGTCAGCATTTCGACACAGGCCTGTAGAGCCACTGCACGTGGCTGTAGTGAGAAAAAGCTATTACTAGACATCATCGCATCAGCGTAAAGTAAAAAGACACTCTCATTTACGCACAAAGAATCGATAGTCATCAGACAATTACAAAAGTGCAATGCAATGCATGCTGAAAATACAACGCGCACTTATATTTCATTGTCAATTACTTATACAAAAAAGTGCCATTGCCTTCAAGAATACACATAAAACTCTACAAGAAGCGTTCTTTACCTACAGCCTATAGGTGTGAGAAAAACAGTTCTTAAAATCTTTTTTGAGATGCTTGCCGTATACTTGCACTCGTGTTTTTTCATTGGCAGAGGCTTATCCTACTTTAGTCACTGCACCTTTATCTGAGTACAAAAATACGATACGAAGGCTGAGGATTTCTGACAGGGCAGCCAACAGCACAAAGCTGTAGGAATGCCGCAAAATGTTTTTGACATTGATCCGATCGATCCTATTCAAACGATACATCATTTATAAAGTTAAAAGTTATTGGTTACCGGCCGCGATGGCTTAACGGCTACGGTGTTGCGCTGCTAAGCACGAGATCCCGAGGGAAAATCCCGGCCGCGCCGGCCGCATTTCGACGGAGATTATGTGTAAAAAACGCCTGTGTACAGTGCATTTGGTTACGTTAAAGAACCCCTGGTATCCAAAATTATTCCGCAGTCACCCACTACGGCGTGCCTCAAAATCAAATCGTGGCTTCTGGCACGTGAAACCATACATAATTCAATTCAATTCAAAATTATCAGTTAACGGGATAACTGTGATGAGCAGAACGTTGCAAATGTTCATCTAACAATGAATTCGTAAGTTGTGATTTCCCATCGTGGACTCTCTTTTGTGGGAAGTTGTGCCAAAGAAAAGTAGGCCGCAGCGTAAGGACGTCCATGCGGTATTGTCACAGTTCATCCAGGGGCATGCCTGGCAATTTCAACTGACTGGGTACGGGCATGATACGAAAATTACGGTGACAGAAGCCATTACCTTGTCGCAAACTTCTTTTTCATTAGGTCGCCTTCCGGAGTTCGCCAAACCGCTACCATAGAGATCAACACAACGGACTGAGAGCTATACCTTCACAGATTGAAGCTATACACTCGTGAAAGGCACGGTGACCGGACATATTAATCTATCGCTCCTCAGACCACTGCGGTTAGTTTGCCAAATAGGAGCTCGATGATTTTAATTAGCCACTCCTATGAGGCAGTGGTTCGCTACAGAGCAGTATTGACGTCAAATTAAGTCTGCAATTTCGCCTGAACCGAAGGCGGGAGCAATCAATGCGACCGTTGCCTGTCGTCCACCCACCTCGTTGTGCAAGGAGACAGCAATAATAAGCAGCAGGAAAAAAAGAAAGAAAGAAGGAAAGAAAGAACGAAATAAACAAAGAAAGAAGGAAAGAAGGAAAATAAGAAAGTAAGAAAGAAGGAAAGAAAGAAAGAAAGAAAGAAAGAAAGAAAGAAAGAAAGAAAGAACGGTGAACACGCCAAGCGCTTTTCATTTAACCATCCAGCCAGCATCCCTCGAAGAGGAATGAGAACAAAAAAAAGTAGACAAAAACAAGTTAAAAAAAAAACAAGTTGAGGAAACAGTGTAATGCTAGCTGCACATCGAGAAGCCTCAGGGTCTGCATGTTCTATGGGGGTGGGGAGAAAGACAGTGAGAGAGAGAGAAAGTTCGAGCCGACGCGATTGTTTTCCATCGAACAACGAAATAACTTCGGTAGCCAGAGGCGGACAAGTCAAGCGAATGCCCGGACCCAGTGGACACCAGCGATGCGTTCGAGCGTAGCAGTGGTGCTGTCCAAGCGAAAGGGCCGGATACGACATCCGGTGTGGGCGGAAGCAGATCCTGCAAGGATATATAAAGAGCGAAAGAAAAAAAGAAAGCAAAAAAAGTAAATGAAGGAAAGAACAGAGAGAAGCGATGTGATTTAAATTATAATGAAATGCTGTCCCACGAAAAATCATAAAGGTTGCGTCAAAAGCGATGTCCTTGGAGGAGCTAGACGAAATTGTTGGGAGCAATTTAGGGGAGCAATCAAGCGAGTGAATAACCGCGAATCGTTGAAGGAAAGAAACAGAAAATGGGACGCAGCGTACCGGGCCATAATGAATTATAGCGTTGCATCATCTTATACCGCTTCACCGATATTAAACGGGCGGTTCGTTGGTGCGTAATTTGCGTGCAGGCTTCTTTGCTTAGTTGTCTTGGGTTTCGATACGAAATATGCTATATGCCGTTAGTATTTATGATAAGACGAAGCCCTACGGCTTCCGGAGGGAGATCAAAGAGCAGGTTACGGCTGCGTTTTCATTACCCTTACAAGTACGTACGCCTAATGACACTGACATATTTCGTTTAGCATAGCAGATATAGACGCTCGTTGAACATCATTTAGCATAATTCTATAGTATTCCCATGCCTAAGCTTTGACGCGTTTTCTTGTTTAATCTTTGTTTTTTTTTGCCATTTGAGGAATCACATCTACGTGCCGGAATACGCGTACTGCGCGGTGCTGCCTGAAGTGGGCCACCGACCACACTGCCACCTGCCTGCAGAACTGTCTCGCAGTGTTTTCTTTTGTACGCGTTCTTTTTGAGGCGGTCTTATTGTGGTGCTTGCACCGAAGGACCACGAATCTGATCTGTATAGTGTGTAATCTTCTCCGGCGCTCATACACACGCAACAAAGGGAAAGAACTGTCGAAAAATTAAAGTTTTCAATGGGCACCCTCTAGGAAACAGCACCCAAAAATTTTCTTTACTAGCGCAGAAGCAGCGACGACTATCCGCCAGAGCGCAGACACAAACGGCCCAGCAAGCAGCGTGCTTTATCAAAATTACCAACGGACACATATTCGTCTTCTGCACTGCCGTCTTGCAGAAACGAAGTGAAGGTTCTATTTTTTATTATTATTAATATTATTTGCTGAGCAAGCTACGACCCGTTGACGTTTGTGGAGTGAAAGTTTAGCGGAGGAACGCAGAAACGGGCAAGGGGAGAGCGCTATGTTGGATTTAACATCTTTTTAAACATGCGCTTCACGCGACAGAAACATGGCCGCTCCTCCCCTGACATCGCGAGGGCGTCTTGGGGCGCACCGCCTTTTCGCGGGCGATGCGCCATTAACCATGGACAGCTATAGAACTCCATTTAGCCCGACATCGTACTTTGTTAAGTTAAATCCTCATCGGTGTAACAGTCAACCCCGCAAAGCACGAACACCCCATCAAAACAATAAAATTCATGTAAAACTACTTGTCCACACTTACTTCTGACCACTGTAGAGTACATTCGCACCACAAATACAGTGAAACTTTATTCGTCCTAAATTATTGGAATAGTAAACCATTATTTAGTGTCTGCATCATTAATCCACCCAAACTAGCACATTGCTACGGGAAATTAGGTAATGGGTTAGAATAGTGCTATCTGCCATAGGCATTTTTTAGAAGTTATGTGCGGCTTAAAAAATAGCACCCTGTATTCCATTAGGTTTGAATGTAACATTAGTCTGTGCAAACGGTGTAAGAAGCCTGTGGTAACAGTCCTACGTCCCGTAAGTACAAGCCAGCATTACGCGCGCGCTAAGATGAAAACGGATGGTTCTGGAATCGGCATCAGTTTTGGTCACTGGCCGACCTTCTGTCGAACGCCGACTGAGACCATGGCATCCGTTAGCCGTAGCGAGACCACAGCTGGCTGCCCACCTGAATGTATAAGCACGACGCTCTGCTTTGCAAGAAAAATTAATGCATTGTTTATTGTTGTTGTTTATGATAAATATGGCGGACTAAAATCGGTCAAGTGTTGATATTATTTGTGCTCATAAATCTTACATCTCAATAGTGGCATCAGTAAACGCTCAACCTGAAATAAAACTTTAAACCGGCTATTGTAGGTCCCTTCAGTCACGGCGTACGGGTTTGTGGACGCGACTTACTTCTGCTCTTTCTGTGCAGTGGTTGCAAGGAATAGACAACGAACGAGTAAATTGAACAGTCTGCTTTCATAAAGTACTGCCATATCACTTCTAAGTGAAATGTGTCACTCCAGACGACCGCTTTGGTGAAGGCACTGCCATGTATTACGGGATGTTTGAAGTACGCGGCGCGTTTTGGTAGTAACCGCGAAAGACTTTTTTCCCCCTTGTTGTAATGCTTGCAACCAATATTGACATGTGCACGTAAGTCGAGAACGTGATTCAGTATGTTTAATGAAGAAACGTAGCGTGACTGAGTGTATACAGTAAATATCTATTTACTTTGTAATTATGATGGGTCACCACATAAAATACGCGCAGTCATTCTCCCATCTTGACTTGCTTTTGTGGAGCCTCCAGCACCTTGGCACATAGTTATGTAAATTTCACATATTTATCGACAGTCTATGCTAATCTTCACTGAAGGGGATAGGTAGCAGTGTATAAGAATTTTACGCAGTGCATTCTTTAGCAATGGCAGTTGTAGTACACTATAAGTAAACCCACCTGGGAGTTTTTAGCAGGTGGTGTGCCCTATAACTTCCCCATCCTTGAATATTTACTCCGATGTATGGGAGCAATACAGCGATATTCCCTCGTTTCCCCCCAACAGATATACAACTGCAAGAGTTATACAGACGATGTGTTTACCTTTCGGGAGGCACCCTATCCCTTATCAGATTGCCCCGTTGAAGCATGCGATGTTTATATACCCGCCATGTTCCTCAAAACTCAACAACAGGTTCCCTAAGCTGCGCTAATAATGCACTACACAAAAAGCTCAGCCCTGTATACAGCCAGAAATGGACAGCTCCTAACTCGAAAGGAAAACCATTCGGGAAAGGAAAGAAGAAAAATGGCGGCAAGAGAACGGCATTCGTTCTCTGATAACGGGTTTCCGACGAGCGAGAAACAATCGATACGTCTTTAGTCTCGTTCCAGAAGACCTGTTCCGGCGAATTTCCTTGCTTTTTTTTTTTTTTGCCTGATGTTTCTCATTTTTTTTTTTTTTTTGCTTATTTAGCGTTCCGTCTTGCTTTAGCGCTGATAGCGAATGCTGCGCCAGCTTGCGTTGCTTCGGCTCTGCCGATATTCGTGTACAAGGGCGCGGGAAGCTAAGGTAAATAACGATGCCCGAAAGAAAGGAACGCGAGGCAAAAAAGAGTGCTGCCGCTATCGACGAGCGAGCTCGCATTGATCACCCCCTTAGAGGCGCCAAATACGCAGCGTTCGGCGGCGTTAGTGTCGATCGAAGGTGGCGCCACTGGCGAGACAGCTGCCTGCGTTAAGAACTAGCGCTGTTTTGACTTCGGTCAACAGTGTTGTGCACTGCCGTCGATCGAAAAGAATACGCGGCCAGCTGCGCGCGTCAGAGGTCACTGCAGTTCCCACCGTTTTGTCTTTCGTCGCAGTGATGTAGCGTGGACGCTCCGACAGTAAGCTGCTCTAACACAATTTGCGCGCCGTGATTATCCGGGACTGGCTCGTTCGTAAGGCGCCAGTACATGGTCGATCGTACAGAAATAGAACGGAAGCTTCGAACGCGTACGCTTGAAGCCCAATTGTCAGCGTTGTAGAATAATCGCGGAGAAAAAAAATATTAGTTAAACACAACCTGTAAGCGCTCCAAAAGCACCATTGCCTTAGAACAAGGGAAAATAAGGAGGACCTGGTCGCAATAAGAAATATATATATATATCTATATATATCGTATAAGGATCTTCCCGTTCCAGATATTGCCGTCAAATTATCGGCGTGCTTTATCTAAACTCTGGTTCCCTATTTGCGCACATGACCACTTCGCAAAGAATTGTATCATTCGCGTATGTGAATATATGTAAGTGTTAAGGAGCCCACCGGGTTGCATAGGTGCCTACAGTGTCCAGCTTTTAAGCAGAAGGCGCCGGTTTCGACTTCCGGCCACTATGGCCTACTTTAATATACGGCACCAGAACACACGAACACACTAGAGAACCTTGCTCTAGTCGCAGGTGCTAGACGATTGCGTCGCACAAAATATTTTTGAGCCTTGTAACGTAGTTTTTTTCACAAGCTACGCATTTGTTTTAGACGACTGTGCGTCACAAAACTGAATATCAGCAACAAACAAACAAATAACCGACACACGCGGTGGTGAGCGACCCCGACTGCATGTCGCATACGTAACAAGTAAATGCGCCGGGCAAGGTGAGCGATTGCATTGCCAAATATTCCTCCGCTGTTGTTGTTTTCGCGGTACTATACGTAGTTAACAAAACACTAAATAAAGATATTTGATTGAGCTAGGTCAATAGACCCTGCTTGAAGAAGTATGTCATCGCTTTTTTTTGTGTGTGTGTGTGTGGCAATATATCAATTACCCTGCGTAGAAAAAGCCTCCCAACCGCCTCATCTTCACTTCGAACTCCCCGCGCCAGAAAGAAGGACGAGTTAAAGTGATAACTAGTGACCCGCCTGTATGCTGCCCTCTCCGGATTGGCCAGTGCTCACGTCATATAAGACGTACCATGCTCCACAAGGGGTGGCGCCGCTTAGATTTTACATTTTAGCCATTTTTCTCACTTACGAAAGTTCTGTTCTCGCTTACAGTGATGAATCTGTTATAAGGGAGGCTTAGCCTTTCATTCTAGTTCAACTTCACATTTTGCCTGTAGCTTCCCTTCAATCTTCTTCAGCTGCTACTTGCCGGATCCCACCGCGTTTCATGAAGAGCATATCTGCCGCTATAAAACACGCATAAAAAAGGAAGATATAGGACCACTGACGACACAAGGAGAGGCACTTCCAATTGATTTATTTAAAGCCGCACTGACACGTTATTTTACACATTATGACACAAGTTGGATTAACTACAGCCCACACACATCGCACGTAAAGAATGCCTCGGCGTTCCATTTAGAATTCCGCCTAACTCTTAGAGGCAGCCTCTTGGAAACCTGTTATGCGGAACGCCAATTAGTTTTGTGGCACACTTTAAGGTCGCACATCTCAACAGATTTAGAGGATTCAGGCTATGCAGGCATGTTTACCCTATACTCGGCGTCAATATCCCAGTCGGAACACGTGCCCTTATTTAGGAATTTTAAAGAATGTGGCTAGTAAATGTGAGCCGTTTAGCGAAGCAATGGTCGAAATGTTTCTTGCTGTGCCCGCCTAGACACGTAGCCTGTCTACAAAAACGACAAGCGCCTAGATGTGACAGTTTCCTTCAAAAGAAAAATTGTTCCGCATACAAGAAAGCACCACGGTTGCTCGTTTGCGGCGTTGGGACGTTAAATCCGGCTGTGTTTATTACACTACGCTCGCATTGCAGAACCCGCCGCGGTTGCTCAGTGGCTATGGTGTTGGGATGCTGAGCACGAGGTCGCGGGATTGAATCCCGGCCATGGCGGCCGCATTTCGATGGGGGAGAAATGCGAAAATGCCCGTGTGCTTAGATTTAGGTGCACGTTAAAGAACCCCAGGTGGCCGAAATTTCCGGAGCCCTCCACTACGGCGTGCCTAATAATCAGAAAGTGGTTTTGGCAAGTAACACCCCGCAATTTTTCTTTTTTTACACATTGCAGAGGCTCTACATATGCACTCGAGGGTTGCTCCGAAAACTGCTTTGCAGAGGACAAGCATTAAAACCCGCCAAACATGTACACGAAGGCAAAAAAAAAAGAAAGGTTAGTTTTTCCTACAGTACGAATACGTTAACATCGCGGTACCACACGCGGAATGACGGCGCTGGAGAAAACGAAGTCTCAACATTCGCGACTCAAGTAATCGCAAGCGCAGCATTGCCCTGCCCTGCTACGCAGCTGGCCGACAGTGTGAAATCAACGGTGCACGGCCCAGCCCGAGTAATCAGCAGGGAAATGAAAATCCATAAGCGTAATAATTAGTGCGGCTTCTGCAAATGAAGTTCGAGTTAGATGCCCCCTCCCTTCCTCTGCGCCGGGGCGGTGAATTAGTGTAACTAAATACAAGAGAACGCAGGAAAGAAGAAAAAAAATGCTACGGTGCGCTCAAATTTGCCTAGGAGACCGCAGATGCGTCATAATTAGTTCCGGCGCTCCCTTCTTTTTATGTTACTAATGTTCCCTTCGCGTAAGCGTCGTTGCACACAGGACGGAGGAACGACAGAAGAGATTCTACAAAATATATATATATATATATATACCTGGTTGCATTGCCGCGTCGGCTGGCGATGTCAGCCAGCGTTTAATTAATGCGAGTTAATTTCTCCTGCTGTTTCTTTCTTTCCTTATCTCCCAGTCGGTGCTTCGGCGGAAGACCTCTCGGAAAAGTCGGTAATTTCCGCTAAAAGCCACGCAGTCTGAGTCGCTTATATCCTTTCATTTGACCGTTTTGGCGAAGCGTGAATGAAGCACAAAAAAAAAAGGGCTGAAGGTATGCAAAATCATAAAACGATTGCGAGCTTTCAGGTTTTGAAGGAGAAGAAAATATGGGATCCCGTGGAAGAGGGACGAGGCTGAATTTCGCGAAACGAATGTACCCAATAACAGCGAGATGACGATTCGTATGAAGGCCAGGGATAAGTTCAATACTTTGGGGACTGTGGGAGATATAGCTTGCGAAGCTTTGTTCCTCCTGGAATAACAACAATCGAAAGCGCAATGGCGCGGATAATACGATTCGACGGTGCAGCGTTGCCATTCTCCTTTTCGTGCATCTTTTTTTTTTCTTTTTTTGAACATTTCCTGCCTCTAGTATAGAAATAAAGGAGCTCCTTACAGGAGATACTTCATGTTTATCTTTTTTTCTACTTCCCTTAGCAATGCCTCACTTACTACGTCCCTGAAAAAAAAAATTACCGACGATTACGTTACTTCCTAATGCGAAATTTGAGCGCAGCAAATAAGCTGTTTCACCTTTTCGATAGATTGAGGCAAAGAAATCGAGCAACACATGTATGCGCTATCACAGAATTTTTTTTTTATTTTTCACACGTATTCCTTTAACAAAGACTCCACTAACAGTTCTTGACAGTCATGAAGGAAGCTTTGTGGTCGGAGAAATAGACTGATATATGTTCGACTTGGTACACCAATGCTTGATTCTCAAAGACGAGATCTATACAAGTGCCTCGCGAGGTTGTCACAGCCGTGGGACGCGTTACGAGCGAGAGCAACGGGATGTTCTCCCGCATAAATGTTAGGAAATTGCTGTTTGTCTTTATGTCAAGCCGCCACCGATCTGGCTCTCTGATTGCCACCGCACAGGGCGAACGGCAGCGGCAATTTCGGCTCGGGCGGTGCACATATACAGATCCGCCGCCACCGATCTGGCTCTCTGATTGCCACCGCACAGGGGTTGCATTGGAGGAGGAGCGAAGAAAGGAATTAAGTTCGAGCCGGCGCTTTTACAACCGGAGACTCGCAGGAAGAGGGGGGAGGGGGGCGGTGTGTACACCCAGCGGCAAACGATGGGGGCAGAAGCGCGCGCAGCAAGCGGACAACACGATAAAGGGAGGAGGGAAGAGATAGCAGCGACTGACTGATGCAACTGAAGAGCACCCTATCCGCCACACAAGAACAGGGGGGGGGGGACCCTTTCCTCCTCTTTCTGCATGGCGGCGACGGTGTTCTATGCAGTCACGTTATCTTGACTCTCTAGCGGCGACAGCGGCATCCAGCGGTATCAGTCGGTCGCTGCTAGCGCTGGGGGGATGAAAGGGGGGCGGAGCTGGTTACGAGGCCGACGACGACGCGAAACCCAGGAACGGACGCCAAAGAGCTGCGCTCTAAAATATCTGATAAAATTATCCGGAAAGCGTACGCCTATAGGAATAATTATGCTTCCTGGTACACTCGCATAGATTCTTTCCGTTGCACGAACAAATCCCCTGGGAGGTAGAGGCTGGCTGATCGCTTAGTTCTGAGTGTGTCCAACGAACTCGGCCTCAGACAAAAAAGAAGCAGTGAGGGCGAAAGCGTGCATGTCTACGACATGAAGTACGCACACAAGACTGACTATTCAACCATATAAAAAGAAAAAAGGCGCTCACAGGCCCGCAACAACCGAACAGCTATGCGGATGTATATGCTCCATAGGATGTCTTTTGCAAAAAAAGGCTTCATGATAAGTGTTTTATTTCTGACGCCATATTGCTATTTGTATTTTGAATTTGTAGCGATGTTCTGGGAGTTTCTTTGCAATGTTCCGTCATTTAGACTGTTTTGCAGATGAGTGTAGGCTGTATGCATATCCAAAATATATATATATATATATATATATATATATATATATATATATATATATATATATATATATATATATATATATATGTATGTATGTATATATATATATACATATATATATATATATATATATATATATATATATATATATATATATATATATATATATATATATATATATATATATATATATATATATATATATATATATAATACTGAAACGCAGGCACAATAGAGCATTGTCCTAATGTTCTCATTTGGCAACACATTCCAAAGTGAAAATTGCTAGATCATGGTCATATTCACTTCTGAGCTTCTTGCATCAAGTGCCGGCAGTATTACACATCAAGATGAGGCTCACTTCATCATCCAAAAGTGGTTAGGGCACGCCGTCATCCCGATAAGTAGCAGATTTTTTTTTATGTCTTCTGCAGGACGAAGGCATAGCGATCTACAATTACCCCTGTCTTTCGCTAGCTGATCCCAACTAGCGCCTGCAAATTTCCCAATTTCATCACCCCACCTAGTTTTCTGCCGTCCTCGACTGCGCTTCCCTTCCCTTGGCCCCCACTCTAGGACTCTAATGGTGCAGCGGTTATGTGCACTACGCTTTGCATAAACTGCCCAGGTCCGTTTTTCTTCTGTTAATGTCACCGTGAATATCAGCTTTCTCCGTTTGCTATCTGATCGACGCCGATATTTTCCCGTTTCTCAACTTTTCGCCTAACATTCGATTGCGATAGCAATTATATGGATACTACAAGCGCATTTCTGCCGTCGGTGACTCCGTCACGTCGACGTCACCCTCACATCGTCGTTGTTATATGGATACCACAAGGGCATTTCTGCCGTTGGTGACGCCGTCACGTCGACGTCACCCTCACATTGCCGTCGTTACTCTAACGACGCCGTAGCCATGCACTTCCGTAGAAAGTCAAAGGGCGATAACATCGTCGCAGCGCGCCGGATGCTGCATGTGCCAGTGAAAGCGTGCGAGGGTGAGCCACCGATCGCGGCTCAATCCCGCGCACGGAAGGGTGGAAAGTTGGGAGGAAGCACGCCGTCTTCCGTCGCACGCAAGGCTTCGGGGGGAGGGCAGAGGGGTGGGGGGTAGCGTTCTACTCTGGGCGGCCGCTACAGGCGGCCGCGAACGCCCGCACATCTGCTGTATCTTGAAAGACATTCGCGACGGGAGAGAGTCCGCCATTCGCTGTGTTTTCACAGCATAGTTGGCCTTGATGCGAGAGGCATCACGAAGGTCAATTCGCTCACTGCTGCTGCCGCGCTTCCTGACTCCAGCGTTTTCACAGAGAGTTTCCGCGGTCATCGAGTGAGACGCGTTCATATTTGCTTGTGCGCGTGTGGCCCCATGCTTGTTAATTTAGTTTGTATGCCTGTGTTTACAAGTTGATACGGCCGATAGCACTGTTATCCTTACTTCGTATAGTTGTCCACTAATTTCCTGTCGGAATCGAGGCTTCGCTGTTCGGGCGAAACTGCTACTTGCGTTCAATCACTGTTTGCGCGGTCCTTAACTTATTCTTGACCTCCCTTGTTAACCGTCAAGTTTCTGCCCCATATATAGAGTCGGTAGAATGCAATGACTGCATATTTTTCTTTCCAATGAAGTGGTAAGCTTCGATCAGGATGTGCTAATGCCTGCCGTATGCACTCCAACCCATCTTATTCTTCTGTAAATTTCCTTCTAATGGTCAAAGTCTCCTATGAGTAATTGACATAGATCAACGGAATCTAAAGCTGGCAGTCAATCATGAATCATTGTTCTCTTGCCAGGCTATTGAGCATTACCTGACCTTAGGCATATTACCCTTCAACCCTACACTTAAACATTCTTGGTTAAGGTCCTCAATCACTTGTTGTAATTCACCTTCACTCTTGCTGAACAGGACTTCCATCTGCGAACGGAAGGTTGTGAAGCTATTCGCTGTTTACCCTAACTCCTGAGGCTTCCAATTCTAATAGCTTGAATACTTATTCCAATCACGCAGTAAATGATTACTGTGATGATGAGTAATCTGAATGGAGAAATTGTACCTCATTGTTTTACCTCTTTTTTGATAGGTTGTTTTTCCAACATTTCTTGCGGAGAAGCGAGGTGGCTGTGAAATCTTTGCCGCTTTTTTCCAATATATTCCCTTAATATTCCTTGATTACGCAATGCATCCATGGCCTCTAATATCTCTACTGAATCAAGTGCCTTTTTATTATCTATGAAAGTCATATAGATATGCTTTCATTGTAATCCGCAGATTTCTCAATCACCTGATTGATGGCATGGATATGATTAATTTTACAATATCCTTTCCTGAAGACAGCCTGTTCTCATGGTTGGCGGAATTCATGTGTTGTCCTGATTCTACTGGAGATTATCTTGGTGAATATTTGACACAATACTGAAAGCAAGGTACTAGGCCTATAATTGTTCTTCACCCTATCCCTTCTTATAGATTGGCATAATGTTGGCCTTATTCCAGCTATCTGGTACATTTCAAGTCGTGAGGCATTTCATATAAAAATATCGCAAGCTCCTCAGGCATATCTCTTCCATATTTGATTAAAGTGGCTGTTATTCCATCTTTTCGTGCAACAAAATGCTCTCTGGTACACTTGAAGCCATGAAGGATAGCTAATAAAGAATAGCACGCTTCTCAATGATATCTTTTCCATCTTTCATTAAACTGACTGCTATTCAATCTTCTCCTGCCGCTTTTCCCTGGGGTGTGTCTTGTATGTCGAACTTTATCTTATATAGTAGAAAGAGCCTCTGTATCTTTTTCACAAATACCTCCAATGAACATTGCATGGCTGCTCTAGGTACTTTACAGGACAGTACAGAATTCTTCTGCTTTAACTACATTATCGAAATTGCTGAATGCATTTCCATGCTTTAATTTCAATGCATTCATCTTGTCCTGTGCTATACCATGTTTCCTTCCCACTGTTATCAAGCTGCATTGATTTCTTACTGCTTCCCGAGTCTTTCCTACGTTACAATTTGGAATGTCGCTTACTTTATTCTTCTTGATTCCGCGAATTCTATCTGATCGCCTGCGTTAGATATTTTCATGTTCTATCGTTCTTTTATTGGGTCGTTTGTAACTTGGGAGAGCTTAGCTACTGTTTGCCTCGATGTCTTACCTCCCAGGTATCTACTACTCGATGGTTTGTGGTAGGTGGCAGAAAAAAAAACAGGAAGAGATAAAAAAGATCCACGAATTAATTATTTTTGACAACGCCGAAGACACGACATGTGCAGGTTAAAGCGGGCACCCGACGTCTTTAACCAGAACATGCCGTTAAGAATGGCAGAGGTTTTAAGATATGCGCCGTCAAACTATCGTAAAAAATTCACTATTGTTTCAAGTTAATTTTTAACAAAATGCTTTTTTAGGCATTGGCTCACAAATTTAATTGCAACGCCCACGCGTTTCGTCGCACACTTCGGCAATGAATATCTCGAAACTGGTGTCATCCTCAAAATTAATTTGAAGTGGTTACGCCTTGAAGAATCATCGGCTACAATTCGCAAATTTCAATACGTGCAATATGTGCCATCAGTTATCTAAATAAAAAAGTAATTAATGAATTTTTGTTCATCGATTTCCCGCGCAAGTAATCTCCGCCTCTTTGAATATTCCAGCGGTTTTCAGCCGCAGGAGATTTTTTTTCCCCAAAACCTACAGATAATCACTCGGTCTATGTATATATATAAAGTGAGTCTTCCGGGATCGGGTAGTTGAACAGACACTAGTAGGTTGAGGACGAAAAAAAAGACACTTTATTTCCTACGTTTCGGCAGGGGGCTCGGCCTTCTTCAGGGAAGTTGAAAAAGATTCCCTGAAGAAGGCCTGACCCCAGCCAAAACGTAGGAAATAAATTAGTCTAATTTTTTCGTACTTGCGTTATCAACCTACACACACACACACACATATATGTCTATATATATATATATATATATATATATATATATATATATATATATATATATATATATAAAATATATATATATATATATATATATATATATATATATATATATATATATATATATATATATATATATATATATATATATATATATATATATATATATATACACACATGCCTGTGGCAACATAATCTCGACCCTACTGCTAACCATAGGGACCGCGCTGCGTCTGTGATCGTTGTGCAAGAGAAATTGAAATGCATTTTCAGGCAATGTTGGACTCTGGATTAAAATTACACGTTTCACAACAAAGGGCTAAACATATGTCACTTCTTCAGGGGCTGTGCCATGACGACGCACAAAAAATAAACCGCATAACTTATGTCATGAAAGACAGGTCAACTCCTCCGAACCTGTATAAAATGGCGTAGGGTGGTGAATCGAATACACTGGCAGATAGTTCGCCAGATATGCCGCAGAAAATTTCACTACCAGACCAGTGTACACCGTAGTAGGAGCCGTTAGTTGATCTTGATTAGGGAGTATAATACCGCAAACGCTCTTTCATGACGCATTCGTAGCTCCAGCAGAGATTGGTTGCATTTAATAGTCGGCACCCTGCAATTCAGTTAAAGGAAAGTGAACGCAACAATCTCATGGAAGTTATTGTGCCGCCACGCAGATATGTTACTTTGTGCGTTCAGGCAATAGAGAATTTTAGTTGGTTTTCAAGCTTACATGCGTTTGCGAAATTCTAGGCTGCCGGAGAAATCTATGGCAAAAAGAGGAATGCTGGTAGCGGCATCTAGTGACGCAGAGTTTAACCAAAGAGCGGGCAAAGATATTAGAGTGATGGCCCGCATTACACGGCTTAAGTGCAGACCTAAAGCATCGGTGGGGCCATTACCGTTAATGTGAAGTCCTTGCATGATTTTTACTTCGACGAGAAGAATCGGAGGAGTTAAATGTTTTTTTTAAAAGCGCAATGTAGTTGCACAAACTGTCACCAGAGGTCGCTACCAGCTGTGCTAAAAGAGTCCACAAATTGGGTAACATGCTAAATTGTAAATGGTGGAAAGTTTACGAATACCTAACTAATACCATGGTACATCATAATGTTGACTTCACCAGACGATGTTCCATTGGTTTGTGGCACAATGAAATCACTTTGGTGCAGGAACAAGCAAGAAACCAGGCCCCTGCGTATCAGAAACACGCTGTGGGTGCATTCTTACATCTAGATGTTGTGGCATTTAACGTGTATAGACAAGATACTACTGCCGGTACACAGCAAACTGTTGCAACTTTTGCAGAATCGTGAAGCCTGTGATTTGACGAAGAGACGCTGTGCACACAATTTCTGGGCACGCCACAAACACGAATGCTTTCGCCATACTGATGGCCGCGAAAACGTTTCGAGCAACATAGCAAAAAGCGCTGGCATCCGGCTTACTTTTTCGATAAGAACGCTATAGAGCTACGAGAATCTCGTATCAGAAGCTCCCGAAGCGGGCAAGCGGGAGTAAAAGCGTAATATTGAAACGCCCCAAGCACTACTGAAATTGTTAGCTTGCGATGTGGCAACGCACTCTTGGAAACCGTCATTCAAGTACAAGTCTCCAACTTTTCTTTCTTTCGAAGGCAATGCGTAGTCAATAAATAAAAAGTTTAAAGGAATGTAGTCCGAGCATCGGTTTCTTCTGTGTGCGTCTTAGTAACATTGGATTCTTTGCAAATCTGCATTCCATTGACATCAGGTTGACCGATAACAACAGGTACACTCTTACACTGAGTGAGAAATGCTGCTCGAAAAGCTTGTTGGGGTTCTCCAGTGTTCATGAATCTTTGCCTACAGATGGATGCTATACGACAGAAATAGAAAAAAAAAAGGAAACTTGCCATTCTTATCAGAAAGATGACATCGTTATAGGGATTACGTTCACTGCGAGTCCTATACTTGTAAGAAAAATCCAAATAAGACTGTTGCTCTCTAACTGCGTTGCTACGCTACTGTGTGGCAAGGGGTGTGTGTAGGCGCTTCGACCAAAGCAATGTAAAAAAAAAAGGGAAAAAAAGTCAGCACGAATACTTTTACTCGCAACACCGAGGTATGACATTCTTTGGCGCAAGTGCACCATCACCGGAGCAGGAATGTGAAAAAGTTTCTGTCACCAACATACTTATTTCCTTTTTATACTCGCTTCTGTTATTTTTTTTTTACTCATACCGTGCATCCCTCCTTTTGTGTTCACCCTATCGCAATGCTGTCGTCACAAACGTGTGGACGGGTCCACGCGTTTAGAGGTAAACTGAAGTGAAAAAGAAAGGAGGGGTTAGGCTGCGTTTGTAAATTACACTTGTGCAACACCTGCAGAAGCCGCCTATAATGTGAGAGAAGGCTTCGTAAGCCGGAGAAGTTCAAATACGAAAGGCAGGTGGTGACGCCACCTTCAGGTCCCCGCACCAGTTTGCCGTGACGTCATGCATTTTGAGAGCGTCTGTTCGTGCCCCAATTATTTTTCTTTATCGGTAAAGATGGACCGCATTCCATCTTAAAGGAGTACGATTTCGGGAACCAACTTAGAGCCATAAGTGCCCAAATACGAAGAAGGTACTTTTTTTCGTAATCTTAGAGACAAGTATTCATACATCACTTATTCTATTACTGCAGTAACCTTTACAAGCTCCCCTCATGACTGCAACATACATGTAGTATGGAGTCAGATGCTGGGCTGGTGATTGTAGCTGATTATACATGTACAGATAAGCACGCACTGTATCTCATACCATACCGAACGCGTCCAAACAGCCACGTTACGCTAAGTGGAACATGTGAGACTTATCAAGACACGTATTTTCAATGAATGCACGAGTTGTTTTCTTAAAGATTGTTAGGCGATCGCGCCTTCAATGCCAGGTGTAGATCCTCCCGTTTCATCTACATGGCGATTTTCGCTTTAATGTGCTCCGAGATTGCGCTGTTTCGGAAATAGAAGACTGCTTAGCGGGTGATGGGGGCGAAGGTAAAACAGTGGTCCTGGAAGAAGGAACGTTAAAGAAGGAAAAAGAAGAAAAATAATAATAATATTTGGTGTTTTACGTGCCAAAACCACTTTCTGATTATGAGGCACGCCGTAGTGGAGGACTCCGGAAATTTTGACCACCTGGGGTTCTTTAACGTGCACCTAAATCTAAACACACGGGTGTTTTCGCATTTCGCCCCCATCGAAATGCGGCCGCCCTGGCCGGGATTCGATCCCGCGACCTCGTGCTCAGCAGCCCAACACCATAGCCACTGAGCAACCACGGCGGGTAAAGAAAAAAAAAATTGAGGAAAAGGTGCACTTCTTTTTATTATGTATGGAAAATATGAGTATGAGAAAAGGTCTAGGGAAAGATTTTCTTTTCTTTCTTCTACTGCGGTAGCATGAACCAGTCTCAGGCGTCGCAATTTCGAATAGTACGGTTGCTTCAGACACATTCCTAAAGCAGGGCTGGGGCTGAGAAATTGCATTGCCGGTGGCACGTTGCAAGGCTACGTTTCTGCCCGCAGCTATAGCAAGACTACTTATTATCATCTTTTTTTTT
This sequence comes from Dermacentor variabilis, assembly GCF_050947875.1. Taxonomy (NCBI): domain Eukaryota; kingdom Metazoa; phylum Arthropoda; class Arachnida; order Ixodida; family Ixodidae; genus Dermacentor; species Dermacentor variabilis. Next base: position 105,135,409 of record NC_134574.1, read on the forward strand.
CTTCTCCATTGTAAACGTTCCTGCGCTCCAAAAAGCAGGGGAAAGAAGGCAAGAAAATCATTGCGATGAGACTGAGTAAGAGACGCCAGCAACGCTGATAGCTCGCTGCCCCATAAACACGGCTTGAAAGTGCCGCCGTCTTCCTTCCCAGCTGCCGCGTCGCACACAATTCGATCTGCGAGGGCCCCCCTTATACATGCCGGCTCGTCGAGCACCTGCTTTCCGGCACGAGAGGCCCGCGCGGAAATTCGATGGGCGCAAATTCAATACAAATCCTGACGTGCTTCCTTGCCAGCCTTCCTTCCTCACCCATTTCTTTCTCCGCCTTCCCGGGCCTTCATTGACGCGTCCACGGCTGCAGTTTGAGGGTGGCGTCAATCGAACGGTGTGTGACGGACAGTGCTGGAAACGCACAGTTCCTTCTTTACACGCAAGATAGTCACGACGTAGGTGCGCGAAGTTGTATTACATTGTTTTAAAATCATAAGAAGCCAACAAACACTGACACCAAGGACAACATAGGGGAAATTACTTGTGCTTAATAAACGAAATGAAGAAACGATAAATGAATGGAAATTAAAGTCGATGAAAAAACAACTTGCCGCAGGTGGGAACCGAACCCACAACCTTCGCATTTCGCGTGGGTTCGGTTCACACCTGCGGCAAGTTGTTTTTTCATCCACTTTAATTTCCATTAATTTATCGTTTCTTCATTTCGTTTATTAAGCACAAGTAATTTCCCCTATGTTGTCCTTGGGGTCAGTGTTTGTTGGCTTCTTATGATATGACTAATAAAAAATCGGGCCCCTCGGTTAACCCCCTTTCTTCTCGTTTATTGTTTTAAAATGTAATTATGAAATACACAAATGTTTTCACGGCGTTGTCGTCGGTATAACGCACACAGGCCTTTCTGGCGCTGTTGGACCGCCTCGACGATCCGCCGCTCTCGATACACACGACCGTCACGCCTAAATGTATGTCAGAATGCACTGTTGAAATTGCTACGTTCGAGTAAACTGTTGGAGTGACGGCAACACCTGCAGAACTAACCGCGAATAATTCAGAGTATCAATGCACGAGCGCTTAGGGTATGCATTACACGACCGCGAAACTCGTCGGCGGTTGGAACTATTCTCATCGCTCAAGACTGCATAATCGCGATGCATATTACCATTGAGGCAATGCGCGCATACTTCGTGCAGTTCGCCCGGACCCGTTCCCTCCATGTCACCGTTCCTTGTGCTGGAAGTCCCAGCACAGCATTCAGTGCAGCCTTTGTTTACTGCACTTCACTCTGGTTAAGGTTCGCTCCCGCGACCGAGCCGTTGATTCCCACGTGATGTTTGGGCCATCCTCTATACACCCCGCAACTCCGGCATTTCGGAAAAAAAGTGTGACCGTGTGACCACCGTCCGCAGTACAACTTCGCTCGCTCCTCTTGCTTCGCATCCACTGCATTATTTCAATGATGTGGATTATATCTATTGGCGCTGCGGTTGTGGAGGAATGACACTACGATTTAAGATCTTACGCGTCACAAAATCTACGCCCACAGAAGCCGCGGTTCAGCCCGATGCACTTTAGTTAATCGATTCAGAGAGTCGTGGTGAACGTGCCGTGTTCTGAAACTCAACGCTGACATTCCAGAGTGTGCAGATGGTGGTTGTCCGTAACGGATCCCTCGACCAGTTGCCGCACACAATTCTAAAACTTCACCCTGCGAACGAAAGGTCGCGAATTTTCTGTTCAGGGGTTACACGGCCACAGTGAGATCGCTGCCTGCGCCACAGGGTCCACGTGTTTACCAGCGAGTCTCCATTACTTTGTCAAGCAGTCCCTTACGACATCTACCCCGGACCTCGACCGTCATGTTTAATGTCGGCGAAACATTATACAATACATTAGAAACGGCCGCTCTGTGTTCATTTCTCCGCTTACAATGGCACAATTCGTTCCGGCAGAAAAAAAAAAGTGTTCCGAGTCGCTCCGACATTTAGTTCGGAGCGGCTCCGAGATTTGACTGGGACGTGGTAAAATGACGCTGGCAACTTCTGTCTTTAGTGCGGATGCCTGCTCTGTGGTTTTTCCGCGCCCGAGTGCTCCCGAATGTTATCCATCAGCACGTTTTTAGGACGGTCTAGTGCACTCTATACCAATATTGTGACTAACCGGCTGGGACGTCCAGCTGTGGGCTTTGACGCAAAGCAGCTTTTTTATCTGGCTGCTGATACCTTTCGTACGTGAGTGACCAGTCGACAGTATGTCAGCTGATGCTATAATTTGGATCGCGGCCTGTCATGCTTCCTTTTAAAAAGGCACGAAGAGCTTGAATACTCGTAACTCACCATGTCTTCTTGTTTTCTTTGCAGCGATGAAATCGACCGGGCGAGAAGTAAAAAAAAAAAAAAATCTTCAATGCAAGGGCGTGGCAACACGGGCTGGATGCTTGCGCCGCTCTCTTACGACCTGTAGTTGTGCTGAAGAGTTCTTTTTTTTTTGTCAGCGAGATGCCTAGTGAGATCCAAACTACACAAAACAATCGTCTTGCTTCCGTTCCCTCAGATCGTCAAAACAAACTTGAAAAAAGGCGAAATGTTCGCTTCAAAAGCCGGCCGCGTATCACTGAGCCGGGCAGAGAACTCGACGATGGTAATGGTGAGTAATGTCAGCCTGCAGACGACCTAGCTTTGCAGAAGTAGCACGATGACACCAACGATTTCTTCACCACGACGCCGCGTGAAGCTTAGGAGATATCTGTTTCCCCGCTGCGAAGTGTGCACAACAGGGCGTGTTTGACTGAGCCATCCATGTTGTCCCGTGCGACTTCGTGATTTCTTTCTTTTTTGCAGGTGAGTACGCTCATGTTTGCACAGGCCGGCTGCTTCTGCACGTGTCGTTTCCTTCGCATCTTGGAGAATAAATGCGATGCAAGGGCAGCAGAAGCCGAGACGTCATCGTTAACGACTTCCTCCAGGAACCCGAGAAGAAGGTTTCCGTCCTTTTGAGAACTTGCGCCTGCAGAGCTTCCGTGGTAACCTGGAACGGACAAACAGACGAACATTGCATTAATCAATATTCCCGAACAATACGAAGTATACCAGACAATGCAGCCAGAGTAAAGCATAGGTGAAATTTACTGCATAGCTTTCAATAAAAATGTAGAAATACTAGTACAATAGGATAAGAAAGTGAAAATAGAAAGGATAACTTTTCGCCAGGTGCCGACCAAATCAGCAACTTCCGCGCCTTACGTTTGCGCTGCATTATCACTTGAAATACCACCTAAACCGCGCTTCCGCCCAGTTTCTTGGGTGATTGTGTACTTGATATCCACGTTAACCAAACGGAGCTACAAATATGCTGAAAAACATGAGGATAACAAGGCAATAATGAAGGTCCGCGTGTTTTACGACCGAAAAAAAAATGATTTATACTTTTCGAAGAAACAAAGGCCCGATAAGACCCGTATAATTAATTCCGCAGGCTTCCTTCCTTCCTTCCTTCCTTCCTTCCTTCCTCCCTTCCTTCCTTTCTTTCTAGCTTTTTTCTTGCTTTCTTACATAAATGAGTGTCACTACAGTCTTGGTTACCTTACTTATTAGTTGTCGTTATTTATTGTTTTTGTTTCTTGCATATAAATTTTTTTGTCACCAAACTTTTCGCCCACACTCATGTAGAATAGCATGATAGGCGGTTCGCTACGGTAACATATCCAGTTCCCATTAAAGTACTGCTCTCTTCTCATCATCCGCACCTTTCTTTTTTTATCAAATTTTATTACCAAAATTAGTTTGATCATTCGAGGCGCATACTTTTGAAATGGCTGTGCGGCATCGCACTACAGATCCGCTAACAAAGCCTGCTGCCAAAGCTTGAAAGAAAGCTTAAGAAATCGCTGTTATAAAGCCAATAACAGGCAGTGTACCTTATATCTTCAATAACCACATCTAGGAAAATAATACGAAAAATAAAGAACCACTCCTTCCTGTGTTGTTACACTAATCTAGCTTTTTCCTCTGAGAAGCCTCCACAATGTAATCACTGCGGAGAACCATCATGGGCCTTCCACTAAACACTTCCCCGCCTTCCACCCAAGGAGCAAAGCTGTCCCGGCTGAACTGAACTAAGGCGCATGGCAAGTCCGACTAAATCTTACAGCAGGGAGCGACGTTCAGCCAACGAAGTTCAGCGAACAAAACAGGAGGTTCTTTGCACAGGCACACGAAAAGCAAATTTACTATGTACCACATAAATGAACTTCCTGCCACATTCTTTGTCACGTGTAACGACTCATGTATACTAAATGATTGCCGGATGAACCACGAGAGAGAACATGCACAAAAGTTTAGGCGACAGAATTTAAACAAAAGCAAACAAAAAAAGACCACAGTTTTCTCCTTAGAAACGATAGCAAAAAAAAAAAAAGAACGTTCGAGCGTTATGAAATTGCACAGGTGGCGACAGCTTGGCGCGGACCAGCACACAATGAGCGAGAGCAGTATAACGTGCCCTGACAGGAAGTTTCGCTGCATATTAAACTAAATTTTGGCCTTTTGATTGTTTTCGCAACACAAAAGAGAGCGCCAATGAAAGAAGCTAGGCCCGTCTTTTGAAGAGAAGCTCCCGACTTTGTCGACAGATTTTGCCCTCACGACCCGGGAAGGTCTTGTCCTATTAGCCTTCCTTTCAGGCCAAGCCAACCGTAGGCAAGGTCCACAAAAAAAGAAACGGTCCCTGCGGTACCAGCATTAAGCCACCGGACAAGAAGGAGATAGCAAGTGAGACACCTTGCTTTATCTTTTCAAACCTTTTCACCTTCCTGTCACTTTGTCTATGTCTGCCTCTCAATTTTTTCCTACTCTCAAGTTTGCTGGCATTCTCCTAGCATAATCTTTTCAAACAAAGCATCTTTGTTCCACTTATGTCCTGTTATATAATCTTCTAGCCGCCTTGCGTGTTTGTGTTTTTTGCCACAGCCAGTGATTAAACTTTCTAAAAAGAGCACCCTATGCAGACAGCCCAGCCATTAACTGCAGGCGTCCCCGCTTGGGCGGCCCAGAGGTGCTTGTTGCGGACAGACTTTCCACACCTTATATACGCAAATAGAGCGGGCCGGAAAGAAAGGCATTGTGTCTAAACTACGCGAATTCGTGGGTCACTTCGAAGCCATGGGAGAGTGGCAGCCCATTTCGTGTCAACGAAAGTGGCCCTCTATAGCGGGGCAATTTTCGGAGCTGATTGGGCGGGCAAACGTATTCAGTTGCGCCGCTGTCCACACGGCGACCGCCATCAGCTCGGCTGACAGGTGTAATAAATGCGTGCTTTAAGATTTCTCTTAATTCAAAGATGCTGCCGCTCTCAGTGCGAAATGTCGCTGGAATGCATGAGAAGAAAATTACACGTACAAATTGAGTCTAAAAAAAAGTTTTCGTAAATTACGACAATCGCTGAGAAGTGCCGGAGTGATGCATGCTCTGCATAAACAGTTATTACGCATACAGGCGTTAGCAATATGGTAGCAAACACCGAAATTTCCCAAACACCTGTAAGGGCTAAACATGCAAGCCCTTGATAAAAATGTCCGATGAGAATAACTGTTTTACAAAATAAGTAATTGTTATGTGTCAAGTTTCTGGATTCAAACTCACGCATTATAAAAGAAATTTGCTATTCCCTTTCATGTCGCTATCGAGTTTGAGGTAATAGTTCTGCGGAAACCCGCAAGGTGGAGAGGAGTAAATAATAAAGGGAAAATCAGACATCCACCGAGTGTACCAACTTTCGTGCTGCAATGGGGTTTACTCAAATTGAATGTGAGCTGACAGTGACTGCCCTTCTATTTTGTTTCTAATTTCACTCCTGCTCTTACAAAGTGTCATTAACTTCTCTGTATATGGTGCTTCTTATGTGCAACGTCCTCACTTGAACGTTTCTGCGAGATCAATGCTTTGACGTAATCCGACTTTTAGTGGCAGTTTATTTCGTTATTCTTTCCGTGCTTCTTTGAGTGTGCCCAACATTGATAAGTGCGCTGTTCGAGTAGGCTAGAACGAGCGGCCGAAATCACGCAGGATGCCGATCTCTTCGACACCCATATGAAAATAACAAAAAGTTGTGAATAACGGAGCCCACGTGGCATCTCTATACACTGACAATGTACCTTGTATGAACATGATCAGTTTAAGTATAAGAGAACTGACATTTGGCGAAGTTGGCTAAGCTTCGTCTGATGTACAGGGCAAGAGCACACCGACGGGAACGAAGAGCACAGGACAGGCGCTCACTCGCAAGTGATAAGTTTATGAAAGTCAACACATATTTTTACATAGGACAGGTCATATGACTCCCCCCCCCCTCCAAGAATGTGATACAACAAGCGTGGTATTGCAATCGGTAGTGTGCTCATACGGCTTAAACCTCAGCACTATACGCGCATGATTTTGCCTTATCTCTGTCATTGTTTTGAAGAAAATTTAATTCACTCTGCGATAACGACACTGTAGGGTGACCGATGCACAAATCCATTGCGTTCCAAATACGGAATGCTTCTATTGTTTCCGTCGCGAGCTGGTTAGTATGACGATGAATGATAGTACATTGCTCAGAACATGGTTTGCAGCCACAGCGTTAGTTAAATTTCCTTCAAAACGTTGACAGAGATTAGGCAGAACCATCCATCCATCCGTCCGCCCATCCGTCCGCCCATCCATCCATCAATTCTCTTCGCCGACCCAGGGGCCCAAATGGTATAGTATAGCTCGGGCCACTGTCATATGCTTGTGGTTGTGGTGCCATGGGGGTCGTTCCATCGCGGGTATTCCAGCTTCGTCATCCAGCTCGTCAAGCCATTGTCGTTCCGCCATCCACGTTAGACACTCGTCATGCATTCGTTGTTACACCGGCGGTGTGATACCCCCGCGGCCACTCCATCGTCGTCACACCGGTCCTGTGACCCGAATCTCGTCGTGCCATTGTCGTCACACCGTTTACGCCGACCCAGTTTTCCATGCTGTCCTAGGCTTATAGGTATTTGCTCGCGATCGTGATTGCAACGTGTTCATTACGTCGTCGTCATTCCAGCTTTGTAATCCGACTCTCGTCATGCCGTCGTCGTCATATCATCACCGTCCACCAGTCACTATGCATTCGTTGTTTTACCATCGTCATACTTGTTTCGTCATTATCGCTCCACCTTCATCATACCGTTCTCGTCATGTCATCGTCTCGGCGTCATGGAATTACATCGTCGCCATAGGGTCATCGTCCCAGAGCCGTCTTCCCGCTATCGTCGTCATTCTAGTGTCTTCATAAGACTCTCAGGCCATCGTCATCATTAAATTATGGGGCTTTACGTACGAAATGCACATTCTCATTATGAGGCACGCCGTGGTGTACGACTCCGGAAATTCCGACCAATTGCGGATCTTTAACATGCACTTAAATCTAAGTACACGAGTGTTTTCGCATTTCGCTTCCATCGAAATGAGGCCGCCTTGGCCGGGATTCGATCCCGCGACGTCGTGCTCAGCAACCCAACACCATGGCCATTGAGCAACCACGGTGGGTATCGTTGTCATTGCATCGTCGCCCTTCACTGGTCGTCGTGCATTCGTTGTGATACCGCTGTCGTGATGCAGTCGGGGTCGTTTTATTGTCATCATTCCAGTTTTATCTGGCTGTGACGCTTTCATCATCATACATTCTTCGCGGTACAGTCGTCGCCACATCCTTGTGACCATGCACTTGTAGTCATAACATTGTAATCTCATCGTCATTGTCACGCTTTCGTTATACAGCCGCCATCTATTCAGCATCGTAATCTCATTGTCATCATGCCGTCATCGTCATAGCGCCTTTGTCGTTCCATCGATATCGTTCTTTCGTCGTCATCCTATCGTTGTCACTACGTCGTCGTCAAGAAGTCGTCATCATGCCATCATGATCATGGCCGACCTTGGCAAGTGAGTATCACAGCAAGTGGACCGATGCCATAGACAGTGTGTGTCGATGACATGTAGCCGAACCCCGGTAATCTCAGAATGACCGCAACAGATATGGCTACGTTACTTGAATGCTAATCATTTTACCGTTGACAGGCATCGTGAGATGGGTCCTGCCGGAATTTGTTTCAGTTCATCATCAAACAAAAAAGAAACGAGTGATGGTGCTCACAAGCAAAACTACTCTAGTATCCTCTTGTTTAAACTGAAAGAGAATGCAAGACATCTTTATTGGGCTGTCTGAAAGGTCAGCTTGTTTGTGTAAAGCTCCTTGCCTGGAAATGTGATGAAGCAGGTTCTATCCCTCCCTGCAGTAACAGTTACTTTACAGGCTTTCCTTTAATGTACCCCGTGTTTGTTCCTTATGCTGTCTCGTTTTCTTAGAATATCAGCTCTTCCTCTCGTCTCTTCAACTAGTGCACGTTGGGCACGTATTCAACGGCACTCGCGCACATTGGGAGCAGTCCCTGCACTTGGTCATACTATTGCAGTCATAAAGGTCGTATGTTTAATGGGTCGTACGTATTGACGTAAGGGTAGATGGTATCGTGCTCAGACGACACGTTTATCTTTTCAATCACATTCAACACTTTGCGGAGAGATTATATTTTCGGCGTTACTGATACTATATGTCCAACGTATCTATACTATACGTATACTATATGTCCATATATAGGCCAACGCGCAATACCTAGACGGTCACATTGTCGTAACACAAAAACTATAAAAGAAGCAGGAATGGCACACAGTCGACGCTAAAAATAATACCCTGCTTCTCCGATTGCGAACAGTGGGCGTATTTGGCGACACTTTTGATGAGTTAAGCTTCCTTCGCAGACATTCAATATGTGTAAATTATATGTGGTACACTTATTTTTCTTCCTTAGTGTGCGGTATAGATAAAATTGTCGTGGTTTGAAGAAGCGCACTGCGCGTAACTGTGACTAGAAGACACCACCGTGACGAATGGCTGGAGTTACCGTATGGCTATGGCTCCTGCGATTCGCTTCGCAAGGAAGAGACCTGACATAAGTGCAATGCATCCGGGCATAAGGCATTTCGTACTCTCCGGTCGCTTACGAGACGTCAAAGACCTCTGTAATAGATAGGCAATGTCGTAAGCGATGGGATGTGGCAAATGGATGGGATGGCGCATAAACGAACCTGCAATCGCAGAAAAAGGAACTGCAATTGTCATTCGGTCCCCAGGGTTTCGGAACCATGTGCTTTTAGGCGTTCACGTGCCTATGTCCCTATCCTCGGCACGCGTGTGCCAGCAGTCTTATTCGTGCAACCGCCAGCAGTGCCCAAAGCGCAGCCGCGCATTTCCTTCCAGTGCCAGAAACGACCGTACAGTACTGGCCGGCACGGTCTGCGCAATCTCATCTCGCTAATCGAATCTCGATGTTATCAGTAGCCCCACCAGCGATGGACACCTCTCTGGGTGAGAGACAGATGAAAATGCATTATAGTAATTTCACCAACGAATGACGCCGGTATCACATTCTCCAGCCATCTCATGAAGACGGCTGAGCCTGCGCCGTTGTTCTTTCGCCGCGCCACACAGTGAGGGGGGGGGGGGTGTAGAAAGCGACGTCACGCGCGATCCATTAGGCTAACCCAATCACCGTCCGGGCTAGAAACCGTGGCCCGCTTCGGAGATAGGCCCAGCCATTCAATTACGCTCGCAGTGCCGGGAGCTGACGAAGAGCCGGATGTTGACGGGAACGCCTGTGGTTTCGCCCGGCTCGCACCAAGGGCTCAAACCGAGACACTGAAGCTGGGCGGCCGTCTCGGATTTTCCAGGCCCAAAGTTGGTGCCGCACATCGGGCGCCATTTCCACAGCGGTCGTGGATGTGTCGTGGATGTCGCCGAGTGTCCGGTGGCGGAGCCACTTATCGAAAAGCCGGAGACGTCAACACGAAAGATGATGACATCGGTATTGCGTACATCACTGGACGACGCCGTCGTGGCACAGCACTGTTGATTGGTTAGCACAAGGTCGCCTATACCGCGAGCCAATTACGCATAACCTTTTTTTTTATATATAGGAGCGAGTCTGGCAACAGTGCCGAGGCATCGTCAATATCGTCGGGAATTTCAAGGTGAGCGTCGGCGAAAAAATATTCACGGTTAAAATGCAAGGGCCAGAAATTCCGTATCAATCAGTGAATTTGTAGTTTAACTGTGTCAACACAGTACTTCGCCTGTCTTCCAGAGCACGTAAATGAGCCTTATCAAAACAGTTCGCATACGTCCCACGCCATATACGTGCAAGCGTTTTCGCGTCCAGAAGTATCGCTCATCCGAAACATCAATGTGCGCATGACAGTGGAGAAAGTAACAGTGCCAATGTAAGGTCATTGTAATAAGTAAATGATTACGCCTTAAGGGCAAGTTCGGCCAGAACTGATCGAAGGCAGTCGTGTTTCTTAGACTATCGTTCGCATCGAGTTGGCCCACCACGGCTACGCCTACCTACATGCGCAGATAAGCCCCAAGTGCTCGCAGTCGACGCACCAGCGTCAGTGAAAGTGTGCACGATACTTCCAAGTTGCTCGTAGTCACAGTATATAAGTGAGTTGTTTTGGCTCAGTCGTGATGCGGATCTGCTTCTCATCAAGAAAGTCGTGGGTTTTACGGAGTCGTCAGGCAAAAAAAAAAAAAAGGCGTTTGCTCAAGTTAGGGCCAGTGCGGTGTAGTTTCACCCTTTCTATTCCTTTCTAATCATCCACCTCTCACGACCAGCTGGTCGTGGTGACAGGGTACACCAGGTGCCGTTGGGACCACTGTTTGTGCGCGTAAAATGACAATAATTCGAATAACAAACGGTACATACCGAGATAGTTTGACGCGCCCCTTAGATAAGGATATCCCTCTCCAGGATATCTATTACACACACACACACACACACACACACACACACACACACACACACACACACACACACACATATATATATATATATATATATATATATATATATATATATATATATATATATATATATATATATATATATATATATATTCCACAACCCTCCGCTACTATGTATATTTATCATTTGTAAGCAATGAAGAAAATAAAAGGTTTACAATTTCGACAGTTTGAAAGTCATACCAAGGTGTGGCATCTCGCTGAAGCCGTCATACTGCACCGACGTAATGAGGAACAAAGCCGGTGGCGTTTCAGGGGCCGAATATCAAGGGCGCGAGAGACCACACCGAATAAAAAACCGTCGGCGTTTCGTGCTTGCCTGAAGAAAGAATCGAGATAGATTTATGTTGACATTTACCGTCCGTTTTGCTCAGACCGGTGTAAGTAGGTGGTGGTGAGACATGTTCATTTAAGTACATCTCCCCTCGTGTCGGCGTACCCCATTCACGTGAAGGGGAAAAAAAAAGATGCAAATGATGGATTGCGCAGGAAAACGGGGAGCATATTGGGGGGTGAGAAAGGTGCCTTTAGAAGCATTCTTACAGCTGATGGACGAATCAGAGGAGTGAATCCAATAATTACTTCAACTGTCGTGCGTGCCCTTCCGTTGGATCCATGCCCCGTAACTACAGGGATAGATAGTGAGAGAGAGAGAGAGAGAGAGAGAGATAAGGAAGACAGGGATGTTAAGCACTCAAGAGTCCGGTTGGTTAGCCTGCACTGGGGGCAGGGCGAAGGGGAATGGAAAGAAGGGAGCGAAAGAGAGAGATGGGGGTATAGAAACGTGCACGACCTTCTGGAACCTGGCTAAGGTCATTGAAGTATATTCTGGAGCTGACGCGAAGCCGCGATCCTGTCTCTTAAAGACGAAAGGAAGACTGGTTCGGAGATCCCTACAACATATCTACAAACTTGAAGACTGCTTTCAATGATGAGAAGAAAACTTTTTCGCGGCCAGAAGCTGTTGAAACGCACGGGAGCGGACAAGACGAGAAAGAAGTAGATGGTGGGCTCCAAAGCCGCGCGCTAAAGGCGTGCGGTGTGACCAAGGCGTCTTGGTCACACCGCATGCAAGCTCAGTGCAGCGACGGCTCGCTCTCCCCGTTTGTTTGCATTTCTCGCATTCTTCGGCGGCACCATCTGAAGTCCTTGTGAAGCGTGCCACAATTGCAGGCTTAAGCCGCCGTTTCGTCTGGAAGCGACGTGGAATCACGCTAGCCCCTTTACCGTAGCCTTCTTTTTTTGGGGGAATGGGCTTTAGGCGCCCTTGTGGGTTGTGCATGCGGCTTCTCGGCGAGAGCGCTAATCTGTGCGAGCACAACGGTCGCGCAAAAACCGGAAGCCCGAATGCGGCCCTTGCTTTGGCGGAGCAGAGTGAGTCAAAAGATTATTTATTCAGCAGTTCGGTAAACGGGGTGGATGTTTATTCCAGGGAGCCACTTGCCATCTTCGCCGTACCTGCTTTCTCCACAAGCAGGAGTCGCTATCGAGGTGGGGAGCTGCCCAGAAGAATCTTCCAGCAGTCAGTGGAAGTGGGTGGTAGGTCTGTGGTGCTAGTGCGTAAAGCGGTTCCGAACTGCCTGTGCTTCACTAATGCAATGAGCCCTCCACGATTGGCGAAAATTTGTTCGGGCTACCCCCGCTTCACCAGTATGCCACGCGACGTCAGGAAAACCGCATAAACTCAGTATCTGATATGAAGTCCGCATGCTCACTATGCATGATTAGACCAAAAAAAAGATATTTCTGATTCCCCCCATCTTCTTTTTTTTTTTTGCACTAACCATCCGCTAGTTGATCAAAAGTTGCCGAGCTTCGCCCACTTCGGTTTTTTGTTATAGGAAATAGCAAAACCGACATAACTCGCCACATCAAGATTACATGTATGCATTAAACATGTATTTATATATCGAACAAAGCTGGGAACCTATCTTGGGATAGCCCCTTTCCGAAAGGAATAGAAGGCGTCTGTCTGGCTACTCGGAGCTGCTGGCGAGAAAATATTTATTTGCGTACCATAAAACGTTTTACGTAGTAGTATAACGCTCTCGAGCCTTTTTGGCACGTATACGACATCGCTCGGTCAAGTCTGCTTCACTGAGGGCATGTTTTAGCGACATTCTGGCCTTCCGTTCCGCGCAGCCACGATTTTCGACAAGCCACCGTAATCTAAGCAATGGGAAGCGGGCCAATCTCCAGATACCGGCGCCACACTCCACATCCGGGAATCTCATTTCATTGGCTCCACCGAAAGAATATCCATTTCTGCGTGCTCGTCGCCTCAATTCAGCCTATTAGATAAGAAAAACCTGTCAATGTCGGCGATGATATTTACTTTGAAACCAAACAAAGTTCACCGCCTATAAACGACGCGAGCATTTGAATGGGTCGTTCAAACAACGCTCTGGGTCACCGTCCGATGCCTACGTTGGCGGTCACGTACATGTGACGTGAGGAGACCGGAATGAAGACAGATTGGAACAGTTTTACTTTGTAGGGTCCCTGGGTTATTGACACACTTTAATTTGATGTGTCTGAGAGTGTCTGGCTGATTGGAGAATTTACATTAGGCATCGTCGGGAATAGCAGGTGCATGCTTATTTAATGCGCGATTGTGTTAGTCTGTATTAATCTGACTGTGGTTTCCTGTCTCTTCGGGAGGTTTCGGTTCGATGCGAGGAGTGTTCTTCTAGTGAGTCTGTAGAGTTGTGCAATTTTTTGGTAAGTCGCGAGGGATGTGGGTTCTGCTGTCTCCTCCGTGGCCTGGTGGGCGAGATCTCGGTACTTGATGTGAGCGTGTTCATTGCCCGTCGTAGAGGAATGGGCCGGGGTCCACAGTATGTGGAGCTTCCTGTTCTGTGCCCTGCTTTGAATCCGTCGTGGGTGCCGCCAAGCGTGCGGTGAAAGTGCGGCTTGTATCTTGTGAATCCGTGCATCAAGCCCAATGCAACACGTCGAGAGAGTTGGCGCCAAACGAACGGACGTAGACGATCTCACTGACGTAAACAATGTTCTGCGGACTGAAGAGGAACAGGGCGACGGTGGGGATGCTGCAACGAGAGTCGATGGCTCAGCCTGCGGAACAGCCAGATCATTTGCCACGTGCTGTACTTGCGCATTTCTTAGGCTTGACGCATAATCGTCCAAGGGGCAGAGCGTCCCTGGACATGGGAAAGGCGTTCGCTATCCGACCGCTTGCAAGCAATATTTCTGTAAGAGTCATCACCCCCAAGCTAAGGCGTTTACCACGATGCAGAAGAAACGGATTCCCACAAATGTGCGCCACATTGGTGTTCGACTGTTTATAGCTACACGCTATGACAGGTGTGAAACTGAATATGCTATGGGCGGCCACTTGTTATGAGAACAAGCAACAACAGCGAATGTTGCGGTTGCTGTTAAGCAACTGTTCCCACACTGATCTAGAGTCATAGGGGGGAGGGGGGAAGCAGAGAACGCGAGAGCCTTTGGTGAGCTACAAGAACCAATGATTGTTGCGGTCGAGCCATGGGAGCGATTGTTGCTGAGCCTTAAGCCAATGAACAACTCCTGGGAAAGACTACCATTCTTCAGGCTGTGGAGAGAGGGATGCTGGGGCTGACGAAGTTGTATGACGAAGACAAAAATAGTCTTCGTTGTGTGCGGTCGATCGTGTCGTTCTGTGTGGTGTGTAACAGATTATGAGGGCGGATGGGACGGACGGACGAGCCAAACCAAATTTCGAGTTCTTAAATGCTGTCGCAGTAAACACATTTATTGACGTCTGCGATCCAGCTAATCTTGGAACACGCTTTCACTTTTGACTACGTTCTCTACCCACAAACCACGGAGCACTGGAACCCAGCTGTGACCAATCGACAACGACAAGTACAGAGCAGCCCTGCAGGTGATTGATCGCAAGAGAAAGACAACCGATCCGCGCTTGAAGCGTATATTTTGTGGGAGTGCTAATTCCTGGCCGCCCAGAGGCATCATACCTTCCAGGACTATAGATTCGCAGCCCAGTAAGGACAAAAAGCAGGTCGAGAAAGGACAAGCGCCTTGCGCTTGTCCTGTATTGGTTTGTTTTTTGTCCTCGCTGCGCTTTATAGTCTATATCCGTGGTGCGGGTGACGAGGTCTACAATTAATGGTGTAATTTAACAGCAAGGCCACCTACCCCAGTGTCTAAGGTTTTGTAAGAAGCAACGAGTTTGAAAAATCTATTTATTGACTGGGTCCTGAGGCAATGCTTAATTTCTCATTTCTTTTTTTTCTTTATTTAATCTTCTATAAAGACGCTTCATCACTCGCTCACATCATCAGGCCTCAGCGCTCTGCGCTTGCTTTACCTTTGTCGGCGCAACTAATGGATATCTATCAGCGCTCTTACGAATTGGGCCTTCTGTCCAAAGGCCTTTTTATGAGCGAACGCCCTGCAGGCGTAAGAGCGATGCGCTGATTTCGCTCAGGCAGAGCTTTTTGTCGGAAGGCTCCCTTAGCAAAGCTCATATGCAACCTCCAACGGACCTCTAATTGCCTTTTTCTTTTTCTCTTTTCCACGGGAACCCTTATCGAATAGGCGCCACACGGGCTCCGCCTAATGATGCTTGACTCGGTAAAGCCAAGACTGTCCTGCTTGGACGGCTTCTTGAGCTATCGAGGGCGCTCGGGCACAGGAATTTGTGCAGAGGAAGAGAAATTGGTCTTGGTTGCGAATACATGGTACGAAAGTGGACGCGGCTCTACTTATCTTGGTGTATATATATATATATATATATATATATATATATATATATATATATATAATTACGTGGGCTTCGGAACAGATAAGTCACCAAAATTGATCACCGTATTTGTAGCACCGTAACGAGCAGTCGTATTCCCGCCGCAATATCCAATAAGCATATATATATATATATATATATATATATATATATATATATATATATATATATATATATATATATATATATCTCGGTGCCCATTCTACCACACACATCGAGTGACCAAACCTGAGTCGACGTGTACCCTGTTGAAAAGATATCACGGAACACACGACGCCACACAGGCACGCACGCCACTGAACCTTAGCAGCTGCGGTGGCTATCGGCGTACGACAACACCTCCTTTTTCGCTTTCTACCGTCCACATCAAGCCATATTCAGTTTCATTTAATGCGTTAGAAATGCCACACTTCTGGAGGCTCGCGCAACCATCGTCTGTGGGAGAGCACTCCACGTATCGTAAACCATAGCGGAGACATAGCTTCGGCTACGTCTCCGAGCTTCGCTTTCTTGACACGTCCAGTTCGATGGCTATGTAGTCAGCCACGTTGCATTCAGCTTTCTTTATTGTTGTTTTTTTTAAAGTTAGAATCGGTTTCATATTTGATTTTCAATAGAAGTAGCTACGACTGTAACGCGCATGCAAATTTGAACGTGCCTTTTATCCTAAAAGAAAAGTGCGCATTAGAATCGTGCAAATTCGGTATTTACATGTTTTATTAATGTCTTGGGGCAGTTGTCCAAATGGCAAATTTGGAGGCAGTGACATCTTCGTGCACACGCATATTGCCTGGATTTACCATTGAAATTCGATTATAAAGAAAAAATATCTGTAATTAGATACCACTTGTAAGGTGAAAAAAATTTATGTGCATTAATATGCGACTGCCCTCAAGTTCGCCGTTTAAGCACGTGTCCCTAAGGCACTTATAAAAAAGTTAATCAATCATTCTTTGTTTAATTCGTCTTTCGAAGCTCACTTTAATAGCGGCAAAATATGTCCGCCTGACCAAGGGACTTGTCTGCAATAAATGCCACGTTCGCCGCGCTTATAGCTTCTTTATAAAAAACTGTAGGGAGTAACAAAAAAACACTCTGCATATATAAATCAAAGTTGTGGAAGCAAGCCGAATAGTCAAAAAAATTCAGACACTTTTTGTCCGTGAACAACAATAACAAGCTTGTAACAGACGGATGTTGCGAATGCAGATGTGAACAATGTGAACATTGTGAACAACTTTGTACATGTTGTAAATAAACTTGACCTGACTTGACTTTAATGTAGAACCTCCAATACTTTACTGACCATGGTTGATATTTTCCGAACGTATTTGTAGATATATTTATACGAAGGTTATGTGAAGGTACACATAAAATGGCTCATATAAACCTTGCATGCTGTCCACATATGTCGAACTATGTTCTGCGTGACAAAGAATGACTTCCTATATAAAAGCTGCACATACAAAGTCGATTGACAGGCAACCCTGAAGCGCACCGATCTGTTAATAGAATGGTGCGTCATATTTACTAGAGTATTTTATTTGCTTTATTAGCTTCTGAATATGCGCCATTGGGCTCTTGGTCAATCCTCCAGATTGGGCGCGCGCCACTAAGTGCGGCTAAATCATTAAACTATAATGTCGGCTATCAGATATCTCTCAACCGCACCGATTTGATTAGAAAATCGTTATTTCACGAATGCCTTCATTTACTTTACATTGTTCGATTTGCCCATGGTGTGCGTGACACTTCGGGTGTACCCGCCTTTGCCTACTGTGACGCAAGATGTGCGGAATTCCTAAGTGATGTTCTATATATGTCGTAGTTTTCTGTACATACACGTGTGTCACGCATAACCATTAGCTATCTAGCACTTTATTAAAGTATTTACTTAAGTAGGACTTCGCAGAGATTCCAACATGGGTGATGGGTCTGCATCATGCATTTTTTTAAAGCGATAACTTCTTTCAGCTATTTCCGCCACTTTGAATGGTTGCACGATGTCTCACAATAAGCAGCAGGACATACCTAGTTACGCAAATTTTAACGTGATAGCGTTAAGGGTCGCGTCATCGAGCGTCGGTTCAAAATATATATATATATATATATATATATATATATATATATATATATATATATATATTGAACCACCCATACCCAGACCCTCCATGTGGCGCAAGGAAGTTACAGAACTAATTGAATTTCTCAAGCTAAACTACGCAGAAAAATCGTAAAGTACGGCTTACACACAACCTGCAGACATGATAGCGTCGGACTGTAATTTCAATATCCGCGAAAACATATTTCAGTTGCGCAAAAACTCACGGAAACCCCCTTTTCCAGCGTTTCTACCATTCATGGACTGTCAATGGCGTCCACCATTTGCGCGTGACTATCTCGGGGGCCACGGAGGGGCGCGCCCGGTTCCTCGCAATACCTCCACATGACACTCGCCTCCACCACATCGCGGCCCACGCAAGATGCCGCGTTCCTACCAGTAGAACTTTTTGTTTGGTTAGTTGGTGCTTGTTACTGAAGTACTATAGCGCCAATCAGACGACACAATAAGAGACACGGACGAGCGCTTACTAACAACTGATGCTTTATTGACGGAAACACACAATATATATGCGCAAATCTGGCGGCGCAACTCGCGCATTGTCAAACATCACGTGGTAACCAGGCAAAAGACGATAGAACGATTGTGAAGGTGAGGTTCGTGAAGATGACACGTGGTGTAGAGGGCCAAATGACTATAAATGATAAGCTAACTGATAAGCACGAAGGCGGGCCTTCTACCAGAAAGCCCGTCTTCGTGCACAGCGTTCGCGGCCAGCGTTTCCCGGCAAACATTACGGTTACATACGCGTCCCCAGTAGACGGGAAGCGTGAGAAGCAGTCAGGGACCTTTGAATGCAATCGCGTTCCACTCTTGAAGGCGAGGCTTAAGCGTCCTCCATCTTTTTTTCTACTGGTTTTGGCCACTGAAATATGGGGTGGTTGTTGTCTGGACCAGCTGACAGCATGGGCCCGTACGTTCGTGTTGCTGGCTACGTGCCCGATCAAACGACTTCGGCAGTGCGTATGCAATTTGCGTATGTCATATTCGTATGTGCACACTCTTGACCAATCCCCCAGAAATAGACGCGGCGAGTTGACGCAATGTCTATGTGGCCTTAAATATAATGGTGTTATAGCGTCCCATCCGCTACAGAGGCCTCCGAATAGACCGCGGCCGCTTGATGCAACAGAGTTGCGGCCAAGACACTATGGATATTCCGGGCTACTACAGAGTTTGAACTGAAGCGCAGTGATTACCACAAGATATACGGTGCCGCGGGATCATTTGGCTCTGTGCTCAGCAGCGAAATTTCCACTTCCTATGTCTGTTGACGTGGCCATAAAGGTTCGCAGTTCACGGGTGGCATACGGATGGGGGGGGGGGGGGGTGCATCAGGTTAAACAATAAATGTGTTTGCAATGTTTAGCACCACGACGACCAACGACATTTTCATAGATGGTAACTCTGTCTTTAAAAAACACTATTGAAATATTATTCTACGTTTTGTGCATAATATTCGTGATCTCTTTCTGTGTCGTTACAGCCACCGTTACTCTTGACTGCGAGTGGAAAACGTTTCTTGCGGGCAAGTGAAGCGTATTCTGCTGTTATAGTCTGGTGCACGGCCCACCTTTACAATGTGGTCAAAAAACTGTCTACCATTCGTAGAAAATATTTTCGTCATCTGCGTCCAATGCACAAGTACAGGTCCTTCAAAATATTATGATTTTGCAAGTGTTGGTGATAACGATGCTGTCTTTGTACTCATGTTACAGTCAGTCGGACATGAACAAATGTGCCGAAGATGATCTTTAGCGTTTAAGGTGAATGAAAAGGAATCTGAAACTTCTAGAACACTGATGGCGGGAAAATTTGAAAACATACACTTTGTAAGTGTTAGCATATTCCTCGTAGGGTTGAAGCCTTAGTTCAGGGCATTATTGGCTCACGCCACTTCTTCCCACTTAAGCTTCACAGCTTCCTTTCGGTTAAGGCAAAAGTGTCCAACGACTGTTGGAGTATATTTACCGCTATGTATCTAACATTGTAGCCTTTCGGGGAAGTTCACTGGTTCTGGAGGGGCGTCATTCGGCTTGGTTTGAAGAGCACTTCCAATAACGAAGGAGGCGCGAGTGGCAGTGGGAGGGATGGAGGTGGTTATAAAGCTCTAAGCCTACCGCTCTAGCGCGTTTATTGCCATGGAATGAAATTGAAGCCACGATTGAAAATTTAACATTTCTCCTGCGTCCATTTAGAGTTGCAGGCGTGAAGACACACCTGGACACACCCGTCGGGGTTGCTTAGTCGCTTTCTCGTTACGCTGCACAGCACGAAGTCGCTGGATCGAATCCCGGCCGCGGCCGCGTCATTTCGGTGGGGACGAAATCCAAAACGCCATGTACCGCGCACTGCACGTTAAAGGACTCCAAGTAGTCCAAATTATTATGGAGTCCCCCGCTCCTTCATGCCTCATGATAAGATCGTGGTTTTGGCACGTAATACCAGACAATCTAATTAATTAACGCCGGGACTCCTGCTTCAGAAGAAAAGAAGCTGTCGAAGCACAACGGGAGCACTTACGCCCCCGTGGGGCTCAAACCTCACCAGTGGGCTGTACCGTTACGCGGCCCCGTATCGGTATTTACGCCCGTTATGCGACACCATTATCGACAACGTCGATGTAACGCCCCAGTTGTGAAACTATACGCCTGACTTCATCAAACGCGTCTTTGCCACCTTCGCGCGACTGGCCTTTGCCAGGACTCCCTCTCCACATGAATCGATGGATACGCGACTCTCACTGCAATTTCCTATTGGACCGCCCGCGCGAAACAAATCTATTTGTTTCTCTCTAATCCCAAATTCATTATGCCTAAAGGCTGGTTCCCACATAAATAAAAAGGCCTCTCTGCGAGGCTTACGTATACTTGAGGCGGGAGTTGCCTAGAGGCACGGACTGAAAGAAAGTACAAGGCGGGCACCGAGCGCAACGATAAGATTCCTTTCGCTGTAAAAGAAACAAAACGAAAGAGCTGTGCGTCGAACACCGGGCAAGCCGCCTTGATGGTGAACGTGAATAACGGGAACTCACATGGCGCCAGGAGAGGGAAGGAGGTCACAGCTGCAGAAGAAAGCGAGGCAGGATGAGGAACGTCTTAAGGCTCACAGTATAGGGAATGCGACCGAAGAAAGCCCCGGAAAAACAAAACTTCGCAGCACCCGGCCAATACCGGAAAGAACGCGAAGGTGGCCGCCGTAAGCGGCTGCAGCCGAAGACAAATCGCTTCCAGGTCGCGCGTTTTAAATGACGGCGCAGCGCGGCGCTCGTGCGTGCCTGAGGCTCTCGATGCCACTTTTTTTTTTTACCGGAGGGTAGCAGACCGCGAAGACGAATCGCACCGCGCCCGATCACAACATCGCTCGGTGCCATTTGTTGTTTGCGATAGGGGCCCCACGCATTTTCGGGAGCAACTCGACCTCTCTTGAGTTTAGGACACCTCCCCCACCCGCCAGCCCTCCATCCTTCACCTTAGCATCCATCCTACGCTCCGCGGCGCAGCAGTATCGTTCAGTGCTGCCCTCTACAGGCAGCCGTTGCCATAGTGCTATTCATCCTTTTTTGCGGCTTGCAAGTAACGCATTACGAACACACGCAGAGGACAACGAAGAATAACCCAACGTGCACTCGATGTCGTTCATTTCGGTCTTGGCTTATCCTGGGGAAATTTCAGCGCGTTCAGTTTAAAGCGGTTGTGCCTCAGATCAGTCTGTAGCAGCATGTTCCTGAAAACGCAAGAGGCAAAACGTGATCTAAAAGCGCGCTTGAAGTGTATAGTAATACTTCCTTAGACACCCGCGCTAAGAAGACGTTTTTTAATATTTGCTTCTTTTTTTATTGGCTTGCGTCAACGGAATACGTAATTCTGGATGCTGCTGCTCTTGCGTGTGTTAGGCGTCGGCCGTATGACCTGTGTGTACTATTCGACTTATCTCCGCATCCACTGTGGGAACAAACAGCTCAGGCAAACGTTCCAAGTTTTCATTACAGAGAGTCTCTCTATCTCTCTGTCTCGATACAAGCATTAGAAGCGTCGATTTCTCTTACACTAGTTTAGATTGAGGCGATTCGTGTTTTCTGATTCGAAAGCAACTACTAGGTGAATCCGAACACGCAGTGCGTCCCTCGCTATAAATAGTAGTCCTTGCTTGGATTCTCCAACGCGCACAAATCTCTGCATTATTCCCGACTCATTTTCACTAAATTTGAACACTGAGCGGAGCATGCGTGCCTAGGTTTCATAAGCTGCCTATGTGCGATCGCACAATGTCCCCGGAGACGCCCGCTCGTACACGTCGAGCCCGAACCAGCCGAATTTCTTAATAACTTCTCCGCGTCAGCCACGCGAATACTGTACAGAACTGGCGAGAAGAACGACTCCTGTCGTTCGTCTTCTTCTTGTCCTTCTTCATTTTTTTGTTCTTTCATGGGTTATAGGAGGCCGAGCCCTGGCCCGAAATTCTTCGTGCGGTGTGGAACCCGTTCTTCGGTGGCCGGGACAAAAGCCGCCCGCCCCCCTCCACGCGTTCCTCGAGCCAAGGAAAATAGTGAGGCGCTGGAGGGAAAAAGAAGCGTCGCGATGGTGAGAAGGGCGGAGAGAAGGCAGGAAGGATGGAAAGAATGGAACTCCGCACAACCAGGCCACAGAATAGCCCCGGTGTTCCGGTGGCACACGGCGGGAGCTGAGCGGGAGAGAAGATGGAGAGCGCCGACTTTGGCCGCCTTTTGTCGGTCGGCGCGGCATCGGGAGGCCTTTGACAAGACGTACACGCGCGGGTCATTTCTATAGCTGTACACGTGGGTGGAAAGGCCGCTGCCATCTCCTTCTTATCCTTCTGATATCGACGCTCCCGTTCATAAGGGAAGAGGGGGAACTGCGGGCGTTCTCTTCGGTGCCAGCGGTGGCACGCTTTCGGCATATGAGCGAGGCTCCGTACTATAAGCGAGTCTATTAACGCTGTGGATATGCAGATCTTTTTTTCTCTCTCTTTCTCTCTTCCCTCCGAAACCCGACAAAAGCGCAAGCGCGCTCTTGGTTCGGTTAGGGCTCGTTGAAGGAATAAGTTTATTAACCGGCTCGCTTGCAGCACAAGTTACTGAGACTATTGGCCAGAATTGAGCGCTTATGCCAGACGCTGCCCTGATTAACCTGTCAGACGAAATCAATCACATGTAAACAACATAGTGAAATCTTGGGGCTCCAGTTCGTGTGGCAAGGTGTTTGCGCCGTCGCCTGCCAGCTTCACTCTCCGAAAGACGCGCGCGCGTCACAGTGGCTGCATGCATAATGAAGCTGGTCGAATGCCGCGCCGAAAGGTATTGTGATGCGGACAAACCAGGGTGTATCTGAGAAAAGTTCTGGTGCCTTTTGCGGCTCCCAGAACAGCTGCGCCGTCGAAATTTCGCTCCATTCTCTAGCTCTGCGTCTTCTCGACGGTGCAGTCCTCGAAGTTGGTATATTGCAAATCAAACCAATAAACAGAACGCTTCTTTCTTTTTTTTTTCAGCAGCCGCTGCGTACGGTTCGTTCCTGAGGAAGCTGGATGGCCGACGCAGCGACTGCAAAATTTAGTTTTGCTGTCAAAAGATATTGATGGCAGAGGACTGCTTTAATTACACGGGAGCGAGATGAAAGGAAACTTATATTAGCGGTTCCATGTTCAGCGGTCCTGTAATCTTGATATATTTGACATTCTTTCTTGTTATTTGTGCTTACTCGTCGCCAGCTTTCTTCAGTGGATAAACTAAATACGGTAACAACGCTCATTAGTGTTAGAAAGTGCAGCGAAATGGTTTGGATTAACCTTGAAAGTCACAAGCACGAAAAAGAAAAGAGAAAATATTGCGAAGAGATACTATTTTGTCTCAATTGCCTTACTCGCCTACAATTCCTGGCATTTTTAGAACAAAGACTTCGCGGAAAGACAGGAGACGCTCTCCAAAAATCTCGCAGAAAATGGGTGCCCTAATGTCGATTATCAGGACACACGTAACAGAAGAGTGTACACCTGTCACTGACAGGCGCAGATTTAGCAACCCGTGTGTTTTACTCGTTTTAGCGGTATTAAATAATATACTTCAAGTCGACTAATTAGGCGCCGCCTACACAGGATTACTCCCGTCTCTGCGGTTGTTACGTCATGGTGACACACACACACACACACACACACACACACACACACACACACACACACACACACACACACACACACACACACACACACACACATATACATACATACATACATACATACATACATACATACATACATACATACATACATACATACATACATACATACATACATACATACATACATACATATACTTCTGCATGTGTTTCGAATTTCCGATTGCATCTAGGTTAATGTTCTATCACAGCTTTAGGTTACACACTCTTCTCCGTGCTTTCATGTAATGTCACGTTTACATTCGCTTACGCTGAAACCGGTACCGGGATCAGGCCGTGAAATTTTCGATCATTTACTGGAAACCAGCTAGGGGATCTACTTTCCGTTTCTTATGTTTCAACGTGTCTCTCTGTAGCTGAATCGCACACTCAACAACACACACACAAACTCACAGAACATTGCATATATAGAAAAATATAGTTTTATTTATAATAGAGTACGTGTATAAAACAGAGTACCTCGAGCTCCGACGGGGCTCCCGAAAAAAAAAAACTTGTTTCCTTTGACGTTTGTCAAAACCAGGCGCGCCCCGCGCGACTCCAAATAGCCGAATTTGTTTTTGCTCCAGCGTTGTGGCAAACCCTCGGCGCAAGTATGCGGGTGAGCCGAATGAAACGCTCTCTTTGGGGGATGCGTGTTTCTCTGGGGGCAAATAATAAGAAAGATAGAAAGCTGCATGCGTTATGAGGAAATCGTTCCGTCTCCTCTGGGGGCAAAATAAAGAAAAGAAAAAAAGTCAGCTGCACGTTATGATAGACGTCTTTGTTTCGCGCAGCGCGAGGATAAAACAGCCGCAGGAACTTCTTGAAACGCGAGCGTCCGGAACAGGAACTGCGCGAAGCTTATTTCTCGCTTATCTGTCGTTTGCGTCGCCGGCGCGGATTTTTTTCCACACCGCGCCATTTCACAATTGAGCACGGATGAGGTTTACGTCGAACGCGAACGCAAAGTTTGCCCGCCAACTTTTGTTATGAGTGCTCGAATACTGAGATATCTTGAGTCAAATTGAATACACGCACTTGCGAAAAGGACCTCCGAATCGAATGCTGGACATTTCGATATACGTACGTCGAATTAACAAAGCTAAAATAACACGCAGTTAGCACGGAAAAAAAAAACAATGATGTCTGTATAGGTTGTTTGACACGTTTATGCAATACCGTCCGAAAGTGGACGAGAGCGCACAACTAAGGATCTTGTTAGAATAGCAGCGTGGGCTTGTTGGTTTTCCATCCTGGTGTTGACAGCGCACAACGTAGACGAGACACGACGCAGCGCTTGTGGTGTCGTCTTCTCGTCTCTTGTCTCGTCTATGTTTTGCGCTGTTAACACCAGTAAGGATCTTGTGAGCGATAAATATGGGGCGCCGGGACAATGGCGGCCCCACTGAAACAAACGAACAGCAAGCACCTCAGCATATTCACCTGAGAAAGAGAGAGAGCAAATGCGAAATGGAAGGTAGGCAGAGAGAGAGAAAATGATAAATGAAAGGTAGGGAGGTTAACCAGGACTGAGCCCGGTTGGCTACCCTACACTGGGGAAAGGGAAAGGTTGACGGAAAGATTAAAAGAAGAGAAGGTCCACTGGAGATATCAGTCGGTCACTCAGTCCGGATCACAGACGCTGACTCAATCCGGTCGCTTTCAAATACCGCAGCAGCGCTTTTGTGGCCTTTTGTAGCTGCGATATGCGAGGCCATGGTCCCAATATCGTGTTCAAGGTGAACGGCTTTCCATCTAGCTGATTGAGAGCTGTGCAGAGGTCTTGCCTTTCATATTTAAAAGATGGGCAGTAACACAGTAGGTATTCTATGGTTTCCTCGACACGGCAGGCATTGCACTCGGCGCTATCAGCCATTCCAATGAGAAATGCATAAGCATTGGTGAATGCGACGCCCAAACGTAAGCGGCACAGCACTGTTTCCTCATTTCGCAGAAGACCTGGTAACAGCCGCTGTTGCATAGAGGGATCGAGGGAATGCAAGCTATGTTGAGTGGATTCAGGTGTGTGCCACTTCTCCAATGTCAAAGAGTGCGCTAGCTTGCCTAAGTGTTGGGCTGCGTCGGTCCGCGGTAAAGGTATTGAAACAAGGGTTGCTCCTTCGTGTGCTTTTCTAGCAGCTTCGTCAGCGAGGTCGTTGCCGGAGATACCGCAATGACCAGCAGCCACTGAAACACGACGTCGTGTCCTTTCGCGATCATGTGATGGTGCATTTTTGTTATATCCGACACGAGTTGTTCACATGACCCGCGACGAAGAGATGCCAGAAGACATTGTAAGCCCGCCTTTGAATCGCAGAATATAGCCCACCGATTAGCCGGTTAGTTATTAATATAATCAACGGCACCTCGGAGGGCAACAAGCTCCGAACCGGTCGATGTTGTCAAGTGAGAAATCTTGTATTGAATGCTTAGGGATCTTGATGGTTTAACCACTGCGCTGGTGGAGCTGGTCTGAGTGGAAGAGCCATCCGTATATATGTGGACTCGATCAAAGTAGAAAGTGTACAAACAATCCAGAGCTGCTTGCTTCAAGGCCAAGGTAGGCAGGTCGGTCTTCTTTCTTATCCCTGGAAGCGTAAGACGCACTTGAGGTTGTTTTAAACACCACAAAGCTGAGGTTGAACGTGCTGAGGGTGTGAAACCCGATGGTAAGGAGGCACGATGGATGCTGACCTTGTTGAAGAAGGATGCCTATGGTCGTCGTTCTGGCAGGCACGCAAGAGAGCTTGACTGCATCCGTGGAACATGACGAACATGGGCTCTAAGCGTTTCCGTGCTAATGTAAGTCGTGATCGGATGGCCTTGCGCCATTATAATGGTTACAGCTGTTGAGGCGCTGCGCGGAAGGCGTAGGAAAACACGTAGTGCCTGCGCCTGCATGCTCTGAAGTTCTCGAAGATTTGACTTGCATGTTTTAGCAAGCACGGGGGAGCTATAGCGTAGGAATTCGATGAACAGTGCTCGATATAACTGTAGGATGGAGCCCACTGACGATCCCCATGTTTTGCCGGCGATGAACTTGAGGACGTGAACAATAGATATGAGCTTCTTCTTTAAGTGGGAAACATGAGGGCTCCAAGTGAGGTCCCGGTAGGGAGGTTAGCCATAACTGAGCACGGTTGGCTACCCTGCACTGGGGAAAGGGAAAAGGGGATGGAAAGATTAAAGGAGGAAGAGAGAGTCCCCTGGGGATATCATTCGGTCACTCAGCCCGGATCACAAACGCTGACTCAATCCGGTAGCTTTCAAATATCGCTGCAGCGCTTTTGTGGCAGACAGATGCACGTCAAGTGCTCCTTTCGTTGGAGGGCACAAGAGCTGCATCAGACATTGAGTGGAACTGATGTGAACGCGGTGAGACCTGATTGATGATAAATCATCGAGACAAGACGAGCTGCACTAAGAGCGAGCCCTGTTTTTCGAATGACTGGATATTATTGAGCAGAAATTACCTGCGACGCGAGTTCGCTCAGCAACTAGTGTCTCTGCGCAGCAAGTGCAAGGCCTCTGCAGCACGGTCTCTCGGAAGAGTCCTAACCTCCATACTCCTCCATTCCTCATGACTATACAGTAAGCTCTCGCTTTTGCGGCGAAAATTTTTACCTCTTCCCCCGGTATGCACCCCACCGCATGAGTTCCCAGAGGGCTGTTTGACTTCGTATCGACTAGTATTGCACACGCGAAGGCACGCGCAGGCGACAATTTGGGGGAGAGGGGGGAAGTGTGGCGATGGCGCCTGTGCTCGTGGCCTGTGCTTTCAATTAATCACAGGAAGCTTTATTTCTCCACAATAAAAGTGGGGGTTACGGGAAAGAAGGGAAATGCGTGTGGACAGGGCCCCTGTCCACGTGGCAAAGCGTTTCTGTGGTTATAACATCACGCGCGTCGCATGTGCCGGCGCTGCTGTAATGGAGAAGGGTTGAGGAGAGGGGGAAAGAGTTTGGTGACAGCGTTGCAGCAAATGGAGACGTTAAGGGAAGAGGGAAAAAGGGTGTGAGGAAGGCGCCTGTGCACGTGACCTGCACCTCTGTGGCTTTAACGTCACGCGCGTCGGAGGTGCTGGCGCGGCTGGAACAGAGGTTGCGGCATATATATGCGAACTGCGGTGACCGCGGCAGCGCTTGTATCGACGTAGTTTGGTGCCGTGTGAGGAAAAAAGTAGCATTTTGTAATGTATGCAGCCCATGTATACAGCCTAAGCAGCTTCGCCGGTAATCCGTCCACATCTGAATGTTGCGGCCACACGAATTTTTTTTTTTATTACAAAGAAACAAAACATACTCGACAATTTCGAATCGTGAATTCTCGAATCCAATATGCATCAAGGATCAGAGGCTGTATTCTATTCGTATTCTAAATTTTGAATACTCGCACGCCCTTATTTTTGTTTATCGTAATTTCAGTACAGTGTTCAGCACAATCCAACAGACGCCAGAATAATTAATACAGGCATAGACTCGATTGGACTCTATGCGAGACATACGTATGAGTAATTCTGGCCAAGGATTCTTCTGAAGTAGATTTCAGTCGTCTCCATTCTTCATAGCCTCTAAATGTTGGCACAAATATTGATTTGTACGAACACTTATAGCTGATTTTGCCGTAATAGGGATAACAATGCTGAACTTGGCGGTCTTTGGCCATCATTGTGCTTTGCACCATAAAACATCATATATCATCGCAATGACGAAATGATAATTACCTTGTTGTGGAACTAAGAACGATGTTGCGGAAAATACCATGCCTGGAGATGTCTGGTGCGGGGTGTGGTATTATTGCAAGTATTAGTTATGAAAAAGAAGGATCGCTGGCAGCATACCACTAGCCAGCAACTGCACCGTACAACCACACACACACACATAAACGGTGCGTTCGCTTAAGCCAATTGTCCTGTGAGAGCACGCGACCTACCAGTGATGGAACTTGCCGGCGATTGTTCGCCGAATACGCACTGAAGAACGGATAGCGCGTGGTAAAGTAGCACAGATGTGACATTTCCGACTTGTCCTTGTTTTATTTTGTTTTTCAAGTGGAGGTCCAAAGGATTTGCACTCTGCAAACTATATTGGCTAGCGTCGGAGGAGCACCAATAATTTATTGAAATCCTCGCTTCTAAATATTTGCTTAGGCTGGGATTCGCCAGAAGGTGGAAACGTCATGACGTCACCATACACCAGCTCGATCGGTTCCTGTGACCACTGCGGGCGTCAAAGGCGAGCGAAGCCACAAGGAACGTGCGCAGCGCCGCAAAACTCTTTTGTTTATATTTTGGTTGATAACGTCGCCATATCTTGATATCTTGTCTAATTGCTACGCTACGTCATCAACTTTCGCTCTGTGACTGGACGTCAGGATAATGCGCGACATTTCGAGACAAGCTTTCGTATCAAATTAAACTATCTCACATAAATGCGTCCCTACCGCACTACTTGTCGAACGCCTTCTCTTTACCGGCGAAAAGCTTGTGTGAAGTTTATTCAATATGTACAGGGAAACAATGTGTTTTAGAAACCATTTACAGTAACTGGTTCGAATTTTATATTAAGGCAATGTGATCTTTCGTATTTAGTACACAAAGGTAATAATGCGGCAATGTGTGAACCTTTAACTAAGTAAAAAACATACAAACAAATGTAATGGAAACTTATGCTGAAACAAGAAGAAAGAATAAATGTCAATAAAAGGTGGCACAAAAGATCTTTCTTTATGTAACCGAAGGAAACTGTTAACAATCGGACAGCATTCTGATCATAAACGCTAAACTTAAACACCGTTCTGCCGATTATATTCCCAATACAGGATAGACCGTAAGTACAAACTATAATGTAGAAACGATGCGAGGTTATGTGTTGCTAATGTCTACTACTTCTAAATTACTTCTCAGTAGTTATGCAATGTAGAAACGAATTTATACTGTAGAATGAAATTGCACCGACGACGCCATTCGGGAGTATAGCGGAGAAGAGCTCGCATGGTATTGTTGTCGGCGCCTCAAAACATCGCCGAGAGTTCATACAATGGTGCAACACGCACGAATAACGACGAAGGAGCTTTGCCGACGATAACCTGGGCGGACGAAAAACAGAAAAACCCCGATGCCTAACTAACGAAACTATAGTCAACGCTCCAAACCCCGCGGGAGGGCACCTGTTTATTTAAGAGCATGCACCGGCTGTCCGGGCCCTGTTTCGTGGTTTATTCAAGGTACATAGGGTTCCGCACGCTGTGACCCTGCATGAGTCGATGGGCGACTTCATTCGCGCGAACGCGTCGCTCACAGTGTACTGGGCTCTCGCCCCGCCCCCTTGGCGCCCTGCTTGGAAATTGTGGTCGATGCATCAACGTCGCCGGCGTGAAAGGGGGCTTTCGCATATCATATGACCGATGGAGCGTGTCCCCGCAGGAGTTTGGCCCCTCCGCTGGGAGTTCGGGAATGCTCAGCACGCGAAGCGAACTTGGGGAGGATGAGGTGACCCGAAAGCGGGCGAGGGAATGATAAGATATGCGCCCGCGCGTACAGATTACACATGCGAGTCCCTCGGTGGGTGGTGGTGTATAGGTGTTATGGTCTTTCTCTCCTCTTTATTTTCTTTTTTTCGTCGTTGTCTCAGGCGCACTCGTTAAGTATGCACATTTACGTGCGGCTTGAAAACGGGGGAAGCGCCGAGAACGACGATCGGTGTGCCTCACTCGTCAGGAGATGCGCGTCATTTGCATTAAATTTCCCGGCGGTGCTCACGTTATCGGCTTTGTCGATCCGGAAAAGTACTGACGCTGCCCAAAGCTTTCCGGAGGGCCCGCAAATTTTCTTCGCGCGAGTTACAGCTTGTATGCGTACTCTGAAGTCGCACGCAAAGTGAGTTAGAAAGGTTAGGAGGATAGAGTGCGTACTATTACGTTTGCAAAGCTGTCGCCATCTTTCGCAGAGCTATCATACCCATAAACGGGGGAAGTCTCCGTTCATGGGTCAGCCGACTATAAACGTGATTCAGTTTTTTTTTTTTGAGGGTGGGGGGGGAAGTGTCAGGATTTGAGCTGCGCAGGGGCTCGGGCCAGCCCGAAAGCCCGGACCCGTTCCGGCCCGCGGGCCGGGCTCGGGCCATTTGGGGATTCTCTCACTCGGGCTTGGGCCGGGCCTGGGCCAGGCTTGCTATGT
Source organism: Dermacentor variabilis (assembly GCF_050947875.1). Classification (NCBI taxonomy): domain Eukaryota; kingdom Metazoa; phylum Arthropoda; class Arachnida; order Ixodida; family Ixodidae; genus Dermacentor; species Dermacentor variabilis. The sequence continues at coordinate 105,166,584 of NC_134574.1, forward strand.
CTCGGACGGACCGGCCGGGCTCCCCGATCTCGACTGCGTACCTTATGCGAAAGTATGCTTGTCATCTCGCATGTAGGTACAGCAGGAAGTGCAATTTATTAATTCATCAAAAATGGAATCTACAGGGACGGGAGAAAAGTACAAACGCTAACAAAAGGCAAACGAAAGCTAGCGGAGGCTCGGAATCCGTTTTCGTTTCTACCAAGTACCGACGCTTTCGAAAAGCCGCCGCTTGCAGGCGCCTCCCAGTAAAAAGGCTGAGAAAGGAAGCGTTTGGGAAGCGAAGATAAGTCTGTGTACGGCGCACGCGCAGTCGCCTTTGCCACACAGACGAATTAGCCAAGCGGCGGCGTATAGGGGGCTTTTCCAATGGGCAGTGGTACTGATTGAAGGGTGGTCGTTGACCGAAGTCGACAGCAAGTACACGTCGTCACTGCCCATGCTATAAAAGTCACTGTTTTCTTTATAAACGGCACTTTATAAACGTGTGAACTTTTTTTAAGTGCCGCTGTCGGCACCCAAAAAAGGGGACGATCGGGTGTTTTGTGGCATTCTCAGGACGAGGCTTCACAAAGCTCCGAAGACGCGCACCCGGAAGCACTTGCCTTAAACCTTCGTCAATAGACAACTTGGTGCTTTTGCACAATAACTTAGAATAACAATTGTGTGCGTGCTCTGCATTTGTATATATTCACGATTTTGTCATATGGAATGCAAGAGTTCAAGATTATAAGGTCAGTTAAATAAACTGATTTTCCTGATATTGTTTCTTTTTGTGTCGGCATCACTTTATTGCAGGTCGGGCGGGGCCCTAACCCGTCCTAAGGCCGAGCCGGGCCGCGCCGGGCGAATTCAGGCTTCTTCAGCGTCGGACCGGGCCGGGCCGCTTGTGGCAGTGTAGGGCCCGGGCCGGGCGTGGGCTCAGAATTGCGGCCTGTGCACAGCTCTAGTCAGGATCTCCTTTGATCCCAAGGTGATTTTTGTGGCTGACGTGTGTTCATGGGACCCTTCTACTTCCCCCTTCTCTCTCCATCATTTTTGTTCCCCACCAGAAAGGGCAGCCAAATTGACATTTCTTTTTTTTTTTTGTCAGTTAATTTCCCTATTTTCCTCTCTTCATGTGTTCTCTCTCCCTCTGTCTCTCTCGCGCGCTCTGGCGCCCACTGAATGCATCAGGCTCAAAAACAACATCTATATGCACTAGAAAACATAATTAGCTCCAGAGAACAAGGACAGAAGGGAGACGACCACTACAATGCGCTAACTTTAATAACTTTATTTTCAGGAACCAATCACCTATTTAAACCACGCACAGTCGCGCCACATCATGTAAATTTTAACTATCGAAAAAAGCCACCTCCTTATCTAACAAGTCGACCGAAGGGGCACTGACACACGTATCACTATTCCGACAGATAGCCTGAGCCTCAATAATATTTCGCCCATCTTTATCTTTGTGCTTCATAAGAACACGTCAAGACCCACACACCGGCGCATGGCCGCATTCATGACAGTGAGTTGACAGGTTACTGTATTGCGAGAGATTATTGAGGCTCAAGCAATCTGTCGCAATAGTGATACGTGTGTTAGGGCCCCTTCGTTCGACTTGTTAGGTAAGGAGACGACTTTTTTGGATGGTTAAAATCTGGATGATGTGGTGCCACTGTGCATGGGTTAAATAGGTGTGTTGTTTCCTGAAAATAAAGTTCTTAAAGTTAGCGCATTGTGGTGGTCGTCTCTCTTCTGTCCTTCTTCGCAGGTGCTAAATATACCTGCCAAGTCAGTTTACCAACACCCGCAACAAATGGCAATCTGCATAGCCTACCGTTTCTTGGAGTTCAGCATGCAACATTTTCGAGCACTGCGTTTCATAACGCGAACCGGCCCATTCATTTGTCGGCAAAGTCTCACTTGTCGCAGGAACGCTGGCCAGCGCATAAAAATGGACTGCTAGTTTCATTTTTCAGTTCGACTTTTCTTGGTAAGCTTATTTTTTTTCTCTCGCTGATTAGGAACGAGGTTCATGATTCTCGCTTTAATCGCGGATCGTACAGGAAGCACGGCGTTTCGTTTTTTGCATATCAGGTGCGGTTAAATTGTCCCGTTGCTATCAGAGCTAGCATAAAGCCCTCTCTGCTATTAATCATCCCATATGAACACTAGCAGCCTTTTGAGAATGTTGAGCCACGTATTAAGCTGCCCAGACCACGCTCAATTTATTGTGCAGAATGATTCAACCTCTCTCACTGGTGATACCTCTCGCTGTTGCGTTGCCGTCAAATGTCTGCGACTAAGCTTTCGCGTCTTCTTCAATACGGCATACGTACTTGTCTATATGTATACATTGCGTAGCTTTTGAGTGCTGTAGGCGTCTTTAAGCAGTGCCAGCTAGTCGTTCCACTATACAATAGGTATGTACTAAAAATCAAAAAAGCAAACGTTCCTTTTTAGGTTTCAGGATGCACAGCCTTGGGTCAAATCTGTACCTTGCGGGAATTGAATTGAATTCTTGGGTTTTAAGGGCCAAAACCGCGATATGATTTTGACGCAGGCTGTAGTTGAGGGACTCCGAATTAATCTTGACCACCAGGGGAGCTTTATCCTTCCCCCACTGCACGAGATACGAGCATTTTTGCATTTCGCCCCCATCGCAATGCCGCCGCCACGGACGGGATTCGATCTCGCGACCTCGCGCTTAGCTGCGCAACGCCGTAGTCGCCAAGCCACCATGGCAGGGGACCTTCCGGGAAACGCCACTGCCTCTCATAGAGACAACAAATGTACATTAATGGCGATATTGCCGCACATTCGCCTAACTGCAATGTTTTAGGAGCTGATTTTCGCCCATATGTCAAAAACATTAATACTTGCTATATAGCGAACTACGACACGGAAGCACTACACTCTGTTCGCACTGGAACGCCATAAAATAGAAACAAGTTAAGACAAATGGCCTGTTTCCTGCGGTACTGCCACGAACGCCGGTTACAGTGCGTTAATGAGAGCAGCTTTCGCGTCGTCTGCATTCCGCGCCTTAAGCTCGCATGCAGTTCGCCCTGGCTGACGGGATAACGAGATTTGCCGTGGTCCCCTGCGCCGAGGCTTTAGTGCACGTGACGTAGTAGAATAAAGCACAGAAACACCTCCCGCAGTTCTCGGACCATTTGAATGTGGTCAACCAGTTTGCGGGTGATATTTTTGCAAGGCATGCGAATAAATTAAGAGCACCGTTTCCGAAAGGTAAGATCCCACGCACCAAAATTTTGGTCCAAGCAGTCTAAATCTAGTACAGAAATTCGTTGATCTTATAGTGAGTACGGTTCGTTGAAGTCCGTCTGTCGAATCGGCACAAATGTCTACGTAGATTTCGCAGGCGGGCGGAATTCTTATTTCTGAAGCAGCAGGTGGACACACGAGATCAGCTGATGCACCTGCTTCCGCGTAGCTGGATCTTCTTTGGGCCTCTAATGTAAGAGCACCAAATATTTTTTAAAATATTAAAAGAAGTTTATGATCCTGTAGCTTTCATTGCGGGTTAAGCGTGTCGCAAATTGGCGACACGACTTTTGACATTCCGGAGCCAGTTCTGTTCTTTTTCGGTCACTCGAATTAACCCAGCCTGATCCTACATCAGCCACGGATGCCAATTATGAAAATGTACAAATAAGCTCATGCGGTCGTCACAACAGAAGGCGACGAAGACGGTGCTGAAGTTGCTTCGTTGAAATGGCCCAAACAGTTGAAGTAGTGTGACTCTGCCCCATGAGTGTATGTTTGGGTGTGTGATATCAATCGTTTTTCTTCTCGCTCTCTCCTTCGTCTGGATGTGAGTTTCACTTCTGCGCATTCTTTTGCATCTTTCTCTCACCCCTTACCGCTTTCCTAGTTTTTCTTTTTTATGAGTGCCAATGCGCTTCAAGACCTGTTGAATATGAACTAACATATCGTTTACTACCCTATAGCAGACAGCACGCATTATTTTCTTCTATATATTCTCACTGTCGTCAACATCTCATTTCTCTCTACAGCAGACAACGCTATACGCAAGGTAGAGTGACTTGTTTCGCTGTTCGCATCCGCGACCAAAAAATAGACGCGCGTCACGTACGAATTAATAGTATAGGCATAGTCGTCATGAAAACAAACGTAAAATTAAATCGCATACTTACGCGTCGCAAAATACTGCGAGCTTGTCACACAAAAACCGTTCGGAAATCTCAACCCGTTTACGACCAAACGAACGAATTTAAACTTCTCGGTGACAATCGGTCGCGGCGCATCACTTGCACTCGCTACCAAAACATAGTGCGCCACATACTGGAAGCACGAATGTGTGCAGAAGTAATACTTTATTTCGCGTAAACTAGCGTCAACAAGCCGTTGCAGAAGTGCACGAAGCAGGTATTCCATAGAAAGCGTCGCAGAGCAACAAATAAACAAATAAATAAATAAACAATTGTACTAGAGAAGCTCGGAGCGACACATCTCTGACCGCCCTACTTGAGTATCGCCTTAAGCGTTGCCTGCGACGTATGAAACGGACTATAATGATCATAAATACGTTGTTTGATTAAGGCACGGCTGCAATGCCCTTTCTGTAAATAGGCAGTGAGGATCGTAAGGCGACGGGAGCCATTTCCTGACGCCCAGTCGCATCGGAAAAGCGCTTTGCGCCGACCCGAACGCTATCAGAGATTACCTCGTCCTCGTTCGGAGAGACGTCGATGCGTGCGCCCCGATATATTGAGATCGACCACTTCATCTGGAACTCGCGAGCGATGGCGCCGTGCATACCATGGCGTATACACTCGCCTATGAGAGCTGCATACAAAAAAGCCGTAGATGCAGTGAGCACCGGGTCGTCGAGAATGTGTCGCCGTCTCATTCGCTCGCGCCCAGACCGAAACGTCCATAAATCTACACACAATGCACAGTTGATCGTGCTGCTGTATAGGGGCGTCGCCCAGCGAATGAATAATTCGCGAGATGCGCTCACATCTGCGGTGACACCCCCACGCGGCGGTCGCGCTATTTGAACTTGCCCCACCTATGTTCGCGCTCAAAGAGCCAGCGGCACGTGACAATCCCACAGATAACGGTTGGTAAAGGCAGTGACATCATTACAGTGTTCTCGGTGACAGTCGGCTATCGCCATACTACATATGTGCAAGATGAGTCGTGGTGTGGGCGCCCCTTGGCACTGAATTTGAAAGAAAGTCGAAGTTTCTTTTGAATGTTGTAGTTTGTATCTATACTGTCCTTCTGCTGCATCTACTGTATTTCTGTCCCTACGTATAGCGCATCAGTGAGTCTTGCCGGATTACATAAATTATGCTCGGTTCTTCATTTTTCAGTCTCGGCTGGCATCGCGAGTCTTCGGTGTCTTATTCCCACTGGCGTAATGGGTTCACGCTAGAGCGCACTAGGCTCGAGTGCCAGCTTCCTTTCGATTGCTCGAGCTGTCGAAAACGCCCTACGGCGTCTTGGGATGGCGAAGCCATTATTCCGCGTTGCCTATTTCGCAGATCGAAGTAAATCGGGACAGACGTTTCGACCGTCTTCATGCCTGCGCCGCCTCTGCCTGTGACGTGTCACTATACACAAAAGCATCCTGCGGAGGATCACGTCCGCCGGAATGGGCTTCTGCGATCGGTGTCTAGATATTCGTAACGGGGGAGAGTGAGTTGACTCGTTAACCCACTTGGCGCCGATGGAGCTGCTGCCAACTTGACTACCAATACAGCGCGCGCGAAAAAAAAAAAAAACGGTCGATTCTTCTGCCCCGATGCCTGTCGACTCCTATATACGCCGTCATTTCCGGCGTATCTCGGCGCGTCTGTTCACAGATTCTTCTCGCCTTCTCGCCTCGCGTTCTGAATAGCGCACGGCAGATGACGCACGTTTCAGTCGGAGAGGGACGGCGACGGTTGCCCGTATGAACCAGGAAAGAAAAGAAGGCTGCCACAGAAAACGCAGCGGTGAATATAAATCAATTCCATTAGAAGCCGCCAGTAAAAGGCCCTGCCGACAAGGGGGACGAAGATTTCATTTCCACAGGCGACGCAGGACCGCGACAACGAATCGAACGTTGTGTACAGCTCTCGGGGAGCCGGCTGCGGATCCCGTTGGATATAGCGGATTGATAGACTCGGAATAAATGAAGCGGGCAAGAAAGCCGAAGCGCTTGCGAGTGGAGTTTTCGACTCGGCCGGAGAAGATGCCGATATCGGAAGAGGCGTATTGCATCCTGGATGCTCGACCCGTCTGCGAAATTCACATTCAACCTTTTATTCAACGTCGAGCCGGAGAAGCGAGCGCATCTGGTGCTTCTTGCAGAGAAGGAATGCTTGAGGCCTTAGACTAGGGGGAGGTTTGGAGTTGAAAAACAAGGCCGAAGGAGGGTTTTCTCTCTGCTTTACGAAGCTGCATTTCTCGCTCACGAAGCCACTAAAAAAAGTAAAAGAAACAGACGCTTCGTCTACTCCATATTCTTAACTCAGACGTGGACGATATCCAGTCGCTTTACTCTAGATAGACGAGACAGATCCCCGACTGCTTCTCATGCTTCCGGGCAACTGCACCTTGTGTAACCGTAATGTTTACCGGGAAATGTTGGCGGTGACCACTAAGCACGAAGGCGAGCTTTCTTGTAGAAACGCGGTGTCTTGCGTCGGCCGACCCCAGAACTAGTGATCAGCCGCGCGAAATATACGTAACAATTTCCAGGTTCCTGTTATTGTTTAGCACTTTCAATATTTAGGTCTGAGAAGATTTAACATAAACGGCGTGCGGTGTCGATGTTTTGTTTAGCGACATTTGTTTCTGGGCTGTCACTCTCAAAATTCCGAGTAATAACATTGCCAAGAACGTAAGACAAAGTATGAGTAGCTTTAGTGATAGACTGGTGTGGCAATGTTACCCGCATATGCAGCATGTCATATAACAAAGCGTGGCATAAACATATACCTAAATATATACGAGACCTCTCGCTCATGGAGAACTCCGCTCCGAAACACCGACACCGGATTTTCTAGGATAGAGGGCCCTTACCGTTATCGGGTTAAAACCTTTCGAGCACTGATTTAGGCTTATAAAGGCCGACAAAAAGAAAAAAAGAAAGCAAATGCTCAGAGAAGGAAATATGCCGATATTAAAGTTATGGCTATTGCACCTGAAGCATTTTAATCGAAATTACAAAGGTTTGTTTAATTACTGATATCATGCGTCACCATCAACATCATCGTCGTCATCATCATCATCATCATCATTATTATTATTATTATTATTATTATTATTATTATTATTATTATTATTATTATTATTATTATTATTATTATTATTATTATTATTATTATTATTATTATTCGATAACTGAGTAGTTCCTCCGCAAGACTTGTTCGAAATATCGGGAAATGTTTTGTAACGAGTGAGGTATGAATATGAAAGTGTCATATCGTCAAGAAATGGTTATGTATGATGTTGCCGGGCCCTTCATTATCGTATACTTTCTTGACGCTGGCATGGAACTTCAAGTTATTATCGAGATGACCTCCAAAGCGTTACGAAATTTCTATAATGACTCCCATAAATTAATGAATGATTGCGGGCAGAGTTATTGATTCCGGGACTGGCGACTGTACTCTGACATTCGCATTCTGCTTTCGGAGTGCTACTCATCTCTTTAAAAAACTTTTAAAAAGCTTTTAAGGACATGCGAATTGTGCGACCGCCTTTGAACGTTGTAGAGCGTAGTTTCGCGTTGTTGTGTGAATTTTCTTTTTTCATTTTTTTCCTCTTCTTCCTCTTTCTCCTTTTATTCCCTTTACCCTTTTCCCCAGCACAGGGTAGCCAGCCGGTACTTACACTGGCTAACCTCCCTGCCTTTCCTTTCCTTTGTCTCCTCCTCCTCCTACTCATCTCTTTGAAGGCACAAACGGTTCGCAGAATAAACAGTGCACGCTTCTCATGTTGGCTTTCTGCTTGGTTCCCTGCGCGCGTTACGTCTAAACGTCACGTATGACCCGGGTGTACGGTATCATTACGACTCCCCTGGAACATGGAGTACCGCGTCAACTTCACGCTTAGAGTTCTTCACGCTGCACAGCGCGCTTCGGCTCGGAGTCCAGGTGGGTGGGGCTCACAGCGATGCTAGAAGGATGAAACGTAAAAATGGGCTGAGTGTGCATGCTCAGTGATCACTGCCGCAATCCACGCGTTGATTATTCTTTTTTTCTTTCTTATTAGCGCTCTACACTATCATTTCAACGCTGGCAAAACCGGCTCCCTCTCAGCTACCGTAGAAACTAGAGCTTTAGCCTACACCTCTAGTAAAGAAGGAAGGAAGGAAAAAGTGGAGAAGGAAAGGCAGGGAGGTTAAACAGTTTGGTTTAGTCGGTTTGCTACCCTACGCATGGGAGCCGGATGGGGGGATGAAAGATGGGGAAGGGAGAGAGAGAGAGCACATAGCAAAACGAACACATTGTCCGTTAGAGTCCATCACTCTTGCGTGGTACGTGATATCACTGTCACAGACGCTTGTCCAATCCTGCCTCTTTCAAAATCCGAAGTAGTCCCTTCGTCGCCATCAGCTGCGATGTCTTCTGTCGGCGGCATGTGAAAATCGTTTCGAGGGACAATGGTCTAGTGTCGAGGTGCGCTAGAACAGATGCCAGGGACTGTCGCTGAAGATTATATTCAGGATAGTCGCACAAAATGTGTTCCAGCGTCTTCTCGCGAAGACAGGCATTGCAGATAGCGTTGTCGGCCATTCCAATGCGAAATGAGTAAGATTTCGTGAAAGCCACCCCTAGCCATAAGCGCTAAAGCAGAGTCGCCTCTCATCGGCGGAGTCCAGTTGGCATACAGAGATGCATCAGAGAGGGCAGGTGGTATTGACTGTTGCTCCGGTTGGTCTGGCTGTTTGGTGTGCACCATAGAGAAAGCGTTATCTCCAGTGCAAGCACTCAAAGTTTGCTAGCTGCGTCGGACAATGAAAGTGGTATGGCATCTTCTTGTGCGTCTTCAAGAGCTGCCCGAGTGGCATTATCGGCGTCTTCGATTCCTATGACGCCGCAGTGACTTGGCAGCCACTGAAACGTCACGTGGTGTCCTTTCTCCTGTGATGTATGGAGTAGGCATCTAATATCGAATACGAGCTGTTCGAATGGCCCGCGACGCAGAGCTGATAGCACACATTGTATGGCTGCCTTTGAGTCGCTGAAGATTGACCATTGTCGAAGTGGCTCCCATTTGACGAAACACAGTGCAGCGCGAAGAGCTGCTAGTTCCGCAGACGTCGATGTTGTTGGGTGGTAAGTCCTAAAGCTGATGGTAATAGCGCTTGCTGGGGGACAACCACAGCACCGGACGAACATTGGATGTTTGTAGAACCATCAGTATAAATGTGTTCACTGTCCGCGTACCACTCGTGCAGAAGAAGCAGACACAGTTGTTTCAGCACAGGCGACGACAGTTCAGACTTTTTCCTGATTCCTGGTACCCTGAGATGGACTGTTGGGATGATGAGACACCAAGGGGTTATCGACAGTTTAGATGCAGCGATGAAGCCCGAGGGAAGTTTGTCGTTGTACTTGACGATAGTTTTAGAGAATGAGGCTTGGTGCCTGTCTGAAGGTAGTGTTGCAAGGTGGTGATCGGGGGCTCGTGCAAAATGTGTGATGTGCGTTCTCAGGGCTTCCACCGTAATGTGAGTTCGCGTTGGATGGTCCCGAGCAATCGCGATAGTTGCCTCTGTGGACGTGAATCTGGGCAAACCAAGGCAAACTCTGAGTGCTTGACCTTGTGCTGCCTGCAGAACACAAATATTTCTCTTGCAGGTGTTGTTCAGTACAGGTAGACTACATCTTAAAAAACCGAGAAAGAGCTCTGTAGAGTTTCAGCATTGCATCTACTGACATCCCCCACGTCTTTCCTGTTCCGTATTTAAACAAATTGGAAGTTGCTGTCAGGCGACGTTTCATGTAGGCCACGTGCGGGCTCCAACAGAGATCTCAGTCAATTAATACGCCAAGAAATCGCTGGGTTCTGATATAGGAAATGGTCCACCCATTGATAGAGATGACATAAGGCGTCATCGGTTTGCGAGTAAATGCCACTAGTGCGCATTTTTCTGGTGATATGCTGAGACCTTGTTTACACAAGTAGTTCCCTGTCAAAGTTGCCGCTCTTCGAAGCCGCGCACGTATCTGAGGACTTGTGACTGCCGAAGTCCAGACACAGATTTCGTCAGAGTATATTGAAATTTTGATGGTAGTTGGCAAGCATTCAGCTAGTCGAACAAGAACGAGGTTGAATAGTGTCGGGTAGAGAGCACCGCCTTGAGGAATGCCCCTGCTGGCATAGCGTCACGTAGTTGGGCCATCGTCAGTTAACACATAGAATGATCTTGCAGATAAATAACTTGCAATCCACAAAAAGACTCGACCACCTAGGCCAACCGTGGCAAGAGCGTGGAGAATGGCCTCATGTAATACGTTATCGTATGACCCTTTCACATCTGAGAATAAAGCTCCAGATGAACGCTTACGGGATATTTCGTGGTGGAAATATGAAACGAGATCAACTAAATTGTGGATGGAAGAGCGGTCACGTCGGAAACCAGCCACGGAATTCGGATAAATCTTGTAGTGTTCAAGGTACCATTCCAGGCGGCCAAGGATCATCCGTTCCATTATCTTTTCCTACACAGCTGGCCAGCGCTAATGGGCGGTAAGAGGTGAGCTCTAATAGGGATTTGCCCGGCTTTAAGAATGGCACCAGGCGGCTTACTTTCCATTCGTCAGGAACATTTCCTTCCTGCTATGAGGAGTTGTAAAGACTCAACAATTTTATCCGTGCGGATTCTCCGAGATAGCACAAGGCGCAGTACGGTATACCATCTGGACCCGGAGATGATGCGCGCTGGCAGAGAGTTAGTGCCACTTCGAGCTCCTACATTGTAAAAGAAAGGTCCATGCGTGAATCACGGGAATGGGGGACGTCAGCTCGGGCTGGAGGGTCTGGACGAGTCGCTTGGTCTGCGATTCGCGCACAAAAATCCTCGGTGACATCGATGTCTTGCCGCCCTTGGAAAAGCGCTAGCGGCTTGAATGAAAAAACGCCGTTCCCGAAGGCAACGCAGACCTTGTACCGTTTTCCAAATGTGAGAAGTGGCTTGCGGGGGTCGAGTGTCTGGCAAAACGTTGCCCAACGTTCCTACGCTAATCTATCCATACGACGCTGAATCTTCTTTTGCATCTTCCTGGCTGCCCTAAGGTCATGGATTGATTTTGTACGCCGATGTCGACGTTCCGCACAACGACGAAGTGCTCGAATTCGCTCTAATTCTATGTCGAAGTTATTTCGGGTGGAAGAGATCGTCATAATGGGAGTGGCGTTTTGCATCGTATGTTTTCTCGTTTGCTCTAACCCAGAGGGTAGGCCATCGCGGCAGGCACCTTCCATACCAGATTTGAAGTTGGCCCACTGAATCGTCCGAATGGTATTCCGTGAGCCTGATCTAGACGACAAGCCTTTGATGTTCATATAGGTGTGAATGGGATCACTTCCATGTGTCTCAATGTGTAGAAACCACTTCACACATCTGGCGAGAGAGTTGGAGGCGAAAGCAAGGTCGAGGCAGCTGCCGTATGTCACGTCTCGAAGAAAAGCGGGGCTACCATCGTTCAGCAGAGTAAGGCCGTACTTGTAGGCGTGGCTCGCTAATCTTCGTCCTCTTGCATTAGTCTTTGTACTTCCCCATGCTGGATTGTCTGCATTGTAATCTACTATGATGACCCATGGGGCGGAACAAACACTCAAGATATCCGCTAATGTTATAGCATCGAAATGGCTGGAAGGCGATATATACACGCCTATATGAGTAAACAAGAGTTTGTTCTTTTTAACTGTCATGCATATATATTAATTGTCATCGTGGCGCGCAATTGGTTGCAAAACATAGGTGAATTCAGGACGAACAAAAACGATGATTTTGCTGCATGCACCATTTGTTGATGACGTGATGACTTCGTACCCTGACAGTCTTATTGATTTCGACAAAAACACCCGTGTGCTTAGATTTAGGTGCACGTTAAAGAACCCCAGGTGGTCAAAATTTCCGGAGTCCTCCATTACGGCGTGCCTCATAATCAGAAAGTGGTTTTGGCACGTAAAACCCCAAATATTATTATTATTATTATTGATTTCGACAAGTTGTGCTCACAAATGACGATGAGTGGAAACACATTGGTGTACACAAACTGACGAAAATCTGCAATTCGTGATTTTAGCCCTCTGGCGTTCCACTGGATGACGGACGCTGCCTTGACTTCTTTTCGGAAGGGTGGGGTATGAGTAGCCGTCTTTCATGTTGAGGGATTCAAGTACAGGCCTTAAGGCGTCCACCACTTTAAGAGCGCTTCGAGCAGACGGTGTCCCCATGTCCACTAAAATCGCTCGGATGGCCTCCATGAGGGAACGTAGCACCGAGATGACTTGATGGTCTGTTTTAGGTGAATCATCCATGGCCGGAGAAGGCTCCGGTGGGGCGCCGACCTGGTCAGGTTCCTTAGCAAGAAAGCGGCTTGGGAGCGTAGGCCATTCCTCTAAAGAAAGAGTCTTATCTGCTTCCTTCGTGGAAGTGGTGGGCCTTTTTGCAGCGCGACTAACTGGTACCGCAGTGGAGTGGGTTCTGTCACTTCGCGCATGCGCCTTCTTCGAAGACGCACGATGGTGCCGACGTTGACGCCGACGCCGGACTACTTCGGCTGCGTCCCTGTCGGTCGAATTGTCTCTGGCCATTTGCTTGAGAAACGCGGGCTCCCTCTTGATGCGGGGACAGTCCTTCGACGAGGCCGCGTGAGGACCGCTACAGTTGGCGCACTTCAGAACCCTGGCACCGCAGGTCTATTCTGCATGAGGTTCAGCGCAACGGGGACACAGTAGCGAATTGGGACAGACGCCCTTGACGTGTCCTAGCCTGAAACACTGACAGCTTTGAAGCGGCTTCTGTTTGAATGGTGGAACGGGATGACGGAAATGTCCGACTTTACCTTGGGATGGTATACAAGCCCCCTTGAAAATTACTTTTACGCAGCGCGTATTCCCACTTGCGTAATTATCGTGCCCTCGTTTGCCGGCTTGATGAGGCTAGGTAATTCATCATTGGGAATGTCAATGTCGTAAACTACACCTGCTATGGATGTGTTGTCAATCGGGATAAAGGGGCGCATTTTTATTCCGCCTAGTTCCGTGATTTCTTGAAGTTTTGCAAGCGCACTCGCGTTGTACACGTCTATGGTGAGTATATTCTCGCGCGGATTTATTCTGATGTCCTTAATTTGATCCTGCACCGCACATTCCAGAAAAATGGATGGGACTTGCCTGTTCAGCAACCGTAGGTTGCTTGACAGTTCTTCCGGTATAAAGACGATGACGTGTGGCCAGCGCGCAGGCCTTGACTTCATAGTCGTTGTACTCGCAGGAGTTGACGGCGCTGTGTTGGCGATTTTTCTCTTCGCCCTCTTACTCCGGAATGGTATGAAGCCGTCGTCGGATGAGTTGTCTTCCGACATTGAGTACAGCTCGGTGTCCTCGGTGTCACTGGGGGAGCCAGCTCTCTTCCTTGCGGTTGCCGGCTGTGATGATTTCTGGCCAGGCGGGCCTCTGGCATGCTTCGCGTCCATTGCCGCAAGACGGGGAGGCGGGGCACCTCGAAAGGCGAAGATTTCACCAAAAATTCAGAGAGCACAGAAACAAGGGTTCTGCTAAGAAGACACTTCGTCGTGTGCCTCGCTCTATACCTCTAGTACATTTTGTAGGAAACTTTGGCGCTGAGTAACCCTCACTTCGGCGGTCAGCAGGGTGACAACTGCGGACAGCGAGATCGATAGAACGGCCCCAAGTATTAACTGAATTTAAGGGATTGCTGTCATATTTGGGGTCTCGGTTTTGAACTACCTGCCGCAAACCTACGGAGGCGCCTCGGCTGCACTGCAGCCACGATATTGCAAGATATGCAGACGATGACCTTCGTGCAGCTGCAAACTGGACATGGGTCGACATAGATTGCCTCTTTAGTATTCCTGGACGGTCCATAGGTGCAACTGGAATCCAGCTGTTTTATGGTTACATGCGCCGTACACTGCGTTCGAAGGACGCACGAAGGACGTGCACCACATGCGTAGGTAATCACGTGACACCCGTGAACATACAAGGTGTTCTTTATACAGCGAAGCGTTTTATGGCTAGGCTTCCGAGCATTTTTGGTGTGCCTGTGCATGCAAAAACCGTGAGCGGTTCCCGCATATAGTGCAGAACGTGTACAAGCGCGATGGCACATTACCCCTGTGGACTCCGGGTGGTTGGGCGCCGGCACCTGCAACGCGTCCTTCAACTGTCCTTGACACACCCGGGACCCAATGAGGTCGCGCGGCACAAGAGTAAGAACAGAGGCCAGAAGGCTGACCTGCGTCGGCCATGCCTACGTTCGCACAGCACCCTCTTTGTCCGCGTTCCATGCGCTTGAGCGTCTAGTTTGCTTTGCTTCCACTCTCCCGTGGTGGCGGCCCCGTCGAAACGTCATGCTTATCTGGTTTCCTCCAGCTCCTTGAGGCGGCAGTCCCAATGTTCACGCGAATAACAATAACTGTGCGCGCGTACCGTTCGTCCCGATGACCACAGATTATGACAATAAATGAGTTCGTCTCTTTATTCAAAATTATGTGTCACCTCTGCGTCACGTGCTAAACAGCTTCGCTAGTCATCTACCTTCATAATGTGGAATGGCTCATGTTTCTTTTTTTCTTACACTACGCAGACTTCTTATTTGAAGTTCACCTCAGGCACATCATGCATTTCAATGGTTTAATCTGCATTATTCGAAGAAGCAGAGATTACTCTTCGCGAGAAATCACAATACATGATAGATTAAATAACCCGCTCTCACAAATAATGTTTTTTTTTATAATTTACGCCATAATGCTGCAATCTTTGAATTGTAGTCGGTGTCCACTTGGAACGGATTGTAAGGGTGACGCTGATTTCGAGATGTTAATTGTCGAAGTTTATAACGAAATGCAGAAAACTATGGGGCTTTACGTGCCCAAACCACGATCTGATTATGAGGCCCTCCGTAGTGAGAGACTCCGGAAATTTGGACTACCTGAAGTTCTTTAACTTGCACCTGAATCTAAGTACACGGGTGTTCCTGCATTTCGCTCCCATCGACATGTGGCCGCCGTAGCCGGGATTCGATCCCGCGACCCCGTGATTAGCAGCCCAAAACCATAGCCACTAAGCAACCATGGTGGCTCATACAGGGAATTACGCTGGCGTTCCAGTTATCTTTCTGCTTGAATGCATAAAGCGGCATTTCTTTTTTTTAAGCTAGGTATAACGACCGCGTTTATGTACCCAAAATTTGACAGCGCATACGTAGAAAAGGGTGCCATCTTTAGAATTCATTCCTAGAGAATATGTCTTGCAGCCTCACCGGCTACAACTCGTAAATTGTGATATGCGCTGTAATATATTTTGGTTAAGCTTATTTTGTGAAAATTTGTTCATGGGTCATTCATGCGTTTTGATTTTTTGCGCAAGAAATGTCCGCCAAATTGAGGGACCCAGTTCAAGGAACATTATCTGTCATATCTGCGATAGGCCATTTGTTTTTTTAACTTATCTATAATCTTCACAAAAAAAATTCTGGCATTATTTGCCAGCATGTGGTTATCAGGTCGGTTTTATGAAGACGTTGCTATTTTTCTTCCAAAATTTACAAGAAAAGCTCAGATGTGAAGCACCCTCAGTATAAAAGATTTTCCGCATCTGGCACGTCCATGCACATAAATATTTTGTTTATGTATGTCAGCCAAATTCTTACGACTCAACCATTCCATGAGAAATAAACGCAAAATATATTCCTCATGACACATATTTGCTCTCTCAAAGCATGTCTGTTTCTGTTTGTCTTGCTGTGCTCCACTTGAAAAACAGTGGCAAACATTTCAGAGTGTGAAGCGAAAGGACTGAAATCCAGGCACCGCCACGTCTCAGCTCGGGATGAGCTAGTTTGACGTCGAGTGATAAGACAAGAACGTTCCCTCATCCCTAATGCACAATCTCTGTTGCGCTTCCTTCTCGGCTTGACAGTTTGACGACTTGCGCACACATGTTTTTGGTGGGGAAAGAACGCCGTTGCTACTACCTTTTTTTTTTGGCTTTAACTGCGCTCTGCTCATGTTGGCAGTAAAGCGCTTTGCAGCGACTGCCTTGCCATAGATATTCGTGCGTTCCTCATTATTTGCAAGTTTTGCGTAATAAAACTACGTCTCTCTTATCGTTTATTTTTTTTTGAGGAGGGTAGTTTTGTATCTTTGGGTGCCAGGCTTCTCCTTCTCATGCCAGCCTGTCATGTTGTTGCGTACGCTACGTGTTAGGCAAAGTATTATTCTTTTTCCCAAGATGTCTCCGTTTATACCTCAATAAATACTTTTACTTTATCTCAGCCTGCAAAATCAGGTAACGCTGTGTATTTTTCGTATTGAAAAGGTTTTCTGCTTACGAATGCAATCCGAGAAAGGGCCTTCCTCAAGCTTCTGAATCAATGGTTTCTCAGTTTTTTTCCTAGTAATGATTGTTTCTTCGTTCTACACGAGCAAATGTTGAATTAACGAATTGCTTGAGTAATTAACAATATTTATTAGGCAAATAATTGAGGAATGAATTATTAAATAATTAGTCGTAATATGTCCTGGGACGAGGCTGTGAGCGTCTAACTAAACCGTGCTGCTCCACCGCTTCAAGCTGCAGTCTCGGTTGATCTCTGTCGAGGGCATCAGCTTCAACGAACGTGGATTGCTTTAGTCCGGAGCAATCGAGCGCGAGGAAAGGAATGACACAGATCTCGTTGGCCTCACTATCACCTCGAATATATTTTGTCCGCATTCGCTTTACCGGTCACTAAAGTAAAGCGCAGCACTGTGAAAGTTACATATAGTGAAAGCTGCAAGTATGAACCGGCAAATGTGGTAGACCGGAAATACAAGTCTTTTCGTCTTGTGTGTGTGTGTCACGCGTGTGTGTATCACGTCTTCCTTTCGTCCTTGTCTTTTGACGCGCTATAAGCCTCACTTCGTCTTCACTGCATTGCAGACTGCACGAACGCAGCTCTCTGATTTCACTCGGAACTGGTGATAATCTTGTAGATACTGCAGGTACTCTCCTTATGTATAAGCAGTCTCGCGAAACGAAGTTCAACGACGTATTGACACGCCTCAATTTGTACGCGGGGATAATACGCGAAGGGTCGCAGCGTGCTTCCTTGTCCAGAGTCTCACGCTGTTTCGAGTAATATGAACTTGCCGAAAACATATCCTTTCATTCGACGATGCTGCGCGGATTAAACTCGCAACTGGGCGTACAGGTGACGTATATGTCTTGGCTGTCAATGTGCCCCGCTTACATTCTTTCCACTTTCCCACGTGTAGAGTAGTCAACCGGGTGCAACCATGGTTATACCATCGCGGTCTTTTGGTTCTCTCCATCTTTTATGGTGGTCAGCTGGCGTCTATGCTCTGGCTAGTCAAAAGCATTTAATAAGCCGAGAGTTTGATCGATCAGCGTGCCGTTCACAGGCTCACCAAGAATGTGCTACATGCGCACTACAGTTCGCAAACTACTTTGCACTTGCGCGGTAACGCTCTTGACCTGACTCGTACCGGTATGTCACGACAGGATTTGCCCCCTCCTCCCCCTCCGCGCCCCTTTGTGTATGCGAAAACCCCTTAATAACGAAGATAAACGCTGCGATAGTCAAAGGTGTTATGCGCGTGAACTTTGTAATTAATTCTGGCCCGCGAGCGGCTGAAGCAAGAACCCTCTCCCTTCCGCAACGGTGGGCGCTCCTGCCAAGCAAGAGTTGGGAGCAACGCTCTCGCGCATGCGCGCCGCAGTCCGCGGCGTAGCAGCGGCACTCGGGTGTCAGAACACGTCGAGCCTAGCTCTCCGAAGAGCTTTGCACCCAATCCCTTTTTTTTTTCGTGTCACCTCGTCTTTCCTCCATCCCCCCCCCCCCCCCGCCGTTCCTTTATGCACAAGAGGCTTTCCCGTCGTCGCTTTCGGCGGTGCCCTTGTAGCGTAAAACAGTTCCCCCCTATGACCCGCACCGGCATTCTCACGTTGTGCTGAGAGCAAATGGCTTTGGGCCGTTGTTGGTCTTGGCGTGAGGGGGGGGGGGGGGGGGTGCGGCTTAGCCTTCAAAACACGCGTTTCTACTCCGCGACGGCCCGTTGGAAGCAAAGAGGATCTATGGCGAAGGATCTGCGTTGGATGGTGGGTTTACAGGCGCCGTTGCAGAAGAGCTGGTAAAGTGCAAGACGGGACGGCGAATGCGACAGCTCGGTCCCTGGAAGTTAGTTTGAACTTTCGGCGGAGGGCGGAAAGTGACGCTTTGTGAATTGCGGTTGCTACATGCGCCACCACCAAAACGAGCGACAGGTGCACCTCGCTACAGCTCCACGAGTTGACAGAGCTCACTTGTAGTTTGTGTATATTTGCACCTCCATTCGAAAGCACCCTCAGTCTGCCTACGCTTTCTTTTTTTCACCTTGTTCATCCATTAACTTCCTGCTGTCTGCGTTGGGTAGCAAACAGGACGTGCGCGGCTTGTTGATTTTCCCAGTTTCTTTTGCCTTTTGAAAACCGACGTCTCCTCTTGTCGCTCACTTTTGCTCGGGACCTTTAAGCATCGGCAGACGGTAGCTTCTATCCATATTTACATGTGGGAGGAATAGAAAAACGCACCCCACTTTAATTTACGCGCATGCTAAGGAGACCCAGGGTGCGAACAGTAAACCGACGCCTTTCGTCTACACTCTCACATGGATTCGGTGTTGTCTCTTGCCGATAAAGCGCATGAACTGCTTGTCATTTGTTAAAAATGAATTTCTCAATCTCTTTGTAACGTACAAGGGTGGGCCAGGAGAACACGAAACACGCCATATGCTAAGACAAAGACACGGTTCACAACATTAAGCTGATTTACTACGACCAGTGATTGTTATCTACGATTATTATTCCCTTTCATTTTTCACAGTAATTATTCCAATTTCTCTTAAGATCTTTTTTCCATCTACCGGCGATTCATGCCCTATCTCCTGTAATGGTTTGAGGCTGGTCACCTCGGACATGCCGACCGACCGACCGACCGACCGACCGACCGACCGACCTACCGACCGACCGACCGACCGACCGACCGACCGACCGACCGACCGACCGACCGACCGACCGCCCGACCGACCGACCGACCGACCGACCGACCGACCGAACGACCGACCGACCGAACGACCGAACGACCGACCGATTGACCGACCGACCAACCAACAAATCGGTGAGAGGTTGTCGTTTGCGAAGGTTTCAACTGATTATAGTGTAACTTAAACGTTCAGTGTGAGAAAAACTAAAGGTAGCACGAATGAAAGAAAAAGGAACGAAGTGTTTGGAGGTGCACTCGCACGAGCGTGCCTGTGTAACCCGTCAATATTTGAGCTGTCCATTGAACAGCAACGGCTTTTCCTCGCCTTTGGTAGCACGGTTCTGAACGTTCTTCGTCCAAAGAAAAGAACATATGAAGAAGGCTGACATAACAACCAAGCTTTTTATACAGTGCTCGGAGGAGTACCAGCGACACACAAAGAGAGAGAGAGAGAGAGAGAAGAATACAGGAAGGCAGGGATGTTAACCAGTCAATAGTCTGGTTGGCTACCCTACACTGGGGGAAGGGAGAAGGGGAAGAGAAAGAAGGGAGAGAGAAGGTGTAGATACGTGTACGGACAGCACTTCAGTTAAAGTCGCTCGAGCAAACCAGAAGTTCTGAGAAAACACAAAAGTGCCTTCACTGCCTTCTGAGCCGATGATCGGTCGGGACGGTGCTCTAATATTGTCTGTTCACTCAGAGGACGATCGTCTAGTTTCCTCAATGTGTCGGACAAATACTGTCAGATGTCCCAACAGGTTGCGACGTTCGTGTGCGCACGTATAATCGTGATTTGTTGTCCATTAGACATAAAATTCTATTCATTAGCGTGGGTGCGTATGTGATGTTCCTTTTGTATTGTTTTACGCTTTTCGTGCGTGTGTATTGTTGATACGCTCAACACTCGTTAGTTTACCATCGGGTAATTCAACATTTAGCTTGATTCGAAGGCGCAGGAATGTCTCCGCGAGAAAGCGTACATTTCCATGAAGAAAAATTTGTTTAGTTTGAAAGCGAAAGCGTGATGCTTCGGTTAATTCTATTCTGTCCGGTGCCACCTCCTACGCGGAGGGGTTACCAGATCTTGAAAACAAGAAATTCAACAGACGACGCAACCGCATGCTTGGGAGTGAAGTTCTTTTACATTGTTTATAATTTATTTTTCCTATTGACATGACAGAAGGAGACGTTGGCGCAAAAAATGCGGCTTGGGTGTCGGACATGTCGTGGAGGAATATAAAAAGGTTGTCGTATTTTGCCGCATAGTTTTGTAGGAGAAAGAGCGGGAGAACGCTTAATGTGCACACAATATTGATATCACACAAAGCTCCTTGCTCTTACTTTCCTGACTTTTTCTTCAGCCCAATGGTCAGGCCGCGTCTAAACAGGTAAACGTTCTTCGCAGGATGCTGATTAAGTCAAGCTTCAAGGGCAAGAAGACATCACAGACAACTGTGACGTCTTCTGTGACAACAAAAAAATTATTTGAATTTGTTTACTCTTGCCACCATCCGACTTTTCGGATAACTCGGCGAATTACCCGCGGTCCTGCAAAGGTCGATGTAACGGGAGTCGACTGCACTGTATTCACTGAGTGTTTTTTTTTTCTTTCTGTGTGTGTGCGCTTGGGATGTATGTTCGGCTTTTATTATTATTATTATATGGTAATGGAGGCAGCCTGAATATCTTGCATCTTGGCATAGCCGGCGCTCGCGTAGCATATCTTCCCGTTCGTCATGAGGTATGAAATCACAATAACCACAAGTGTCCTTCTTTGGGCGGAGAGCCGGTAAAATGAGAAAATATAAATTCGCTATTCCCGGCTTTTTCGCTGAGAGGTGATATCGCTACGTGGATGATGATGGGGGGTAAGATACACTGATTTTATCACTTTGCACTTCATTCCCTAAAGGAGGATAAAATGCTGCATTTCGGCGAGACTGGCTCCGACCAAGGTGACCTGATTGAGAGGAAAGCCCCCAACGAGAAGATAAAACAAACAATGTTCTGGCACTCATGTGTTAAGCTATCAAATCAAGAAAAAGAAAACCCAGGAAATCGAAACATTAGGCATAATTATCGAACCGCCTGTGCAGCCCGTTTGTTGCTTCGGTACATTCTATGATCTTTTCATCACTGTCACGCGAAGTACTTTTTGCCTATTTGCTTGATTCTGACCCTCGTCGTCGACTGCTCGCCGTATATATTTGCGTATCTGGAACACTGAGTATGTGCCCGGAAATACAGCCTCCTGCTGGCTGCTGTAGCGTCTGGTACACAACTTGTGTCCACCATCCACCAGATGGCATATGCCACTGTGAGAAAAGGGGTGCGAAGCATCAAACTGCGTTTAGAAACGTGTCGTACTTCTTTGCACATCCAGCTCTCAGAAACACATTTCTCTCGACAAGCATCATACATCGACTTAGTTTTCGTGACTACACGACTCGTCACTTCGATGTCCCGACTTCGCTTTCGTGACATGGCTGCAGGCGACGAGACTGTGATCATGTCATCCTCCACTGCTGCTACCTGGCTAAGTCAAACAAGCTTGGCGTCATTTAGCTTCCAATATTGCTCTGAATCCGTTTAGCTATTTTTATTTTCTTGCGAAGACTCCCTCCCCCCCCCCCCAAAAAAAAAATAAAAGATGGCCTTACACTTTTTTTTTTACTTTAATAAAGAAAGAGAAAAAGAATAAAGACTGGAATTGCAATAATGGCGCTCTACCAGCGACGACGCAAAGCAGCATCAACAGTAAAGTATGTGACCGACACCACCACATATTTCGACACGGCAGATGCATTAGCAGTCACTCTCACGCAATTTATGAGGGCCCTGCTTTCTTACTACACTCCTCCAATTCGGAACGCACGAATCTAGCGCGAAATACAGGAATTGTGTGAACCTTAACACCCTAACGGGGAATATGTGTTCTCGCAGCAGCAGGTCTTCTGGACACTCTTTATATTTTGGCTTCTGCCAATGTTTCGTACTATGCACTTATCGCATTGGAAGTTTTAATGCCCTGGGCTAACGACCATCAACCAACTTTTGTTCACGCTACCGACGCAAAATAAAAGTTCTGGAATTCAGAAGCGGCCAGCGAAACGTATTGCTGCCTTGCATTTGATCATTCTTCCTTTTTAGTTATTTTATAAAATTTTCCTCCGGGGTCCATAAATTACGCTGGCTATCTCCACGCCACCTTAAAAACATGTCTTAATTGCATCGCATAAACCAAATGCACGTATGCTTCGCCAAAAACGGCCAAGTCAATGTTGTGGCAAACACACGTTATCAAAATTTCTAAAGAAGAAATATTAAAGCGACCAACTGCAATGTTAAGGGTAGTTAGGAGAAAACGAATTGAAGCGCCACTTACAGTATTGATACCACAGCGTTACATAGGCCACGAAGTTTACCCATCCCGCTATTATAGTATCACTATAGTCTAATGCAGACAGTTGTGACGCACACCACAAGTCGGTCATGGTGCAGTTCGACGTTTTGCATTTACTGGCTCATTATAGAGACTATAGTTATCCCGGACGATGTTCACTTCCTCTATTTAATTTTTTCTTGGCTTTGCTTTATCTCTCCGCTGTTATGTCTGCCTTTCATTTCTCCTTATCTCTCCTTCTGTGCAGAGTAGTAAACCAGAATCTGTTCCGGTTAAAATCCCTGCCCTTTCAATGCCGTTTCTCTCTCTCTCTCTCTCTCTCTCTCTCTCTCTCTCTCTCTCTCTCTCTCTCTCTCTCTCTCTCTCTCTCTCTCTTATTTCTGAGATGGGAACGCAAACGAGGAAATGCCTGAAAGGTCGCGCAGCCCACCTCCGTTTTACGATCCACCCAGATGTAAATGAATACGAAAGGCTGTCGCCTACCTTCGCCTTGTGATCGTCTCGGTTCTTCCAGCAAAAGCAAGAAGCCTAAGCGAAATTACATAAACGAAGCCGTCGCTTTATGGAGATCACCAATATATATATATATATAGGTTTAACAGAACACTAAAGTAATACTTAACAGTCTCGGAAGAGAACAGCAATTTACAATAGGCAGCGAGGCACTGGAAGTCGTAAGGGCATACATCTACTTAGGGCAGGTAGTGACGGCGGATTCGGATCATGAGACGGAAATAATCAGAAGAATAAGAATGGGCTGGGGTACGTTTGGCAGGCATTCTCAGATCATGAACAGCAGGTTGCCATTATCCCTCAAGAGAAAAGTATATAATAGCTGTGTCTTACCAGTACTCACCTACGGGGCAGAAACATGGAGGCTTACGAAAAGGGTTCTACTCAAATTGAGGACGACGCAACGAGCTATGGAAAGAAGAATGATAGGTGTAACGTTAAGGGATAAGAAAAGAGCAGATTGGGTGAGGGAACAAACGCGAGTTAATGACATCTTAGTTGAAATCAAGAAAAAGAAATGGGCATGGGCAGGACATGTAATGAGGAGGGAAGATAACCGATGGTCATTAAGGGTTACGGACTGGATCCCAAGGGAAGGGAAGCGTAGCAGGGGGCGGCAGAAAGTTAGGTGGGCGGATGAGATTAAGGAGTTTGCAGGCATGGCATGGTCACAATTCGTACATGACCGGGGTTGTTGGAGAAGTATGGGAGAGGCCTTTGCCCTGCAGTGGGCGTAACCAAGCTGATGATATATATATATATATATATATATATATATATATATATATATATATATATATATATATATATATATATATATATATATATAGAGAGAGAGAGAGAGAGAGAGAGAGAGAGAGAGAGAGAGGCTTAGAAACAGGTTAAGCTAGTCCTTGTTGGGTTGTGCTTGGCTCCCGCTTTCACGTTGTACTCGTTTTGCTCCGTTATAAGGTGCCAAGAAGCTTGCTCGTGACCACGCTTGATCAACTGAACGACAGCCCATTGACAGAGGCAAAAAGTCCTAGGACATTGGTCCGGACGGGTTCTCCGCGCCTAAACCCTGAACTTCGTTACTCAGACACTTAGGGACTTCTGAATTCTGGGACCGACCCTGAAAGTTGTAGCGCGTTGCATCTCGTTAACGTGTGAGTTTTTCTGCCTGAAGTTCTTTTTTACCCTTCTTTTCATGTATCCCCTTTCCTTTCAATTTTTTCTTCCCCCAGAAGAGGGTAGCCAACCGGTGTTTACATTATCTAACATCACTGTCTTTCCCTCTTTATTTCTCTTCTGATTTCCATGATTTCTACACGTAATGGTAACGCCACAAGTGAATTGGATGGCTGGTGGCGTTTGTATAAGGCTTTGGAAATGACCTGCAACAATGGTGACTGGAATTTCGCGTGCGCCTCTAGGAGTCGATATTAATAAATCATTTCAACTGGAACCCATGGCGAACAAACTTCCTAAGAATTAATTGTGACTGCAGCGTGGCGCGTCCAGGAAATAATTTGCCAACGACTCAAATATAGTTACTATGCGCACGGCGGAAGCGTTCCTCTCAGCGAGTTGGAAGCCACTACTTGTTCCTGTGACATTCTTGCTAACATAGTCACAGCTGAACGTTGACAAACATTTTGCACTGCAGCTGTGAATTACGAAGGTCACTTATTTTATAAGCTGGCAACGAGAAACACGTTTACCAAAGCCAGAAGGCGCATTGATTTTCACAAGTGAACCATAAAACAAACTTCATGAATTTTTTTTCTGTAATAAACAAACCTGACCGCAATAGAATTCGCCGAAACATTTGGTGAATTTCTGTTTACCATTCGTTGGTGCTACGTACCGCATCAGCAATTTCTTTCATATGATTGCGAGGCCCTGTTTTCTGCAGAAAGCTAGAAATGTGCGGTGACGTGCCCCACAAATCGCGTTGTTCAAATGTGGTGGCCAGTTGAGATTGAATTAAGGACGGTCAGACGTGACCCTGAGCAAAAAACAGCTCACGTGGCCCACGTCACCACAAACTCTTCCCTTTATTCCGGAGAGTCGGCGCAAGTAATCGCTAATTCGAAATCGTAATTTCAGCGAAGCAATCCTAGACACTCATTAAAGTGCCACGTCGACAAGACGGGCCGGACCAGCGCAGACAACCTCACTCGACTCGAGATTTAAAGACGCTAAGCTCAAATAGCCAAACAAGAACACGAAAGGCCCGGCCAGCAAGGTTAGCCGCGGCTTGACTTGACTTGACTTGAATGCAGCACACGTCAGCGTTCTCCATTCTCCCGCCTGCCTCGGCAAACGAAGCCGTCGGATTGGCGGCGGACACTCGCCTCGCACCTTCGCCGCGAAAGGTGAAGGCCGACGAAGCCACGGCGCACTTCGCGTGGGTCCACTCCGAGCTTATACCACGGAGAGCCCACTTCACGGCCAGGCTTATAAGTCCGCGGTTCATCCGGAAAGGCAGACGACACGGATGGAGCGTCGCGGCGGTCCCTCCCCGGCGAGGGGTGTGCAAACGTACGAGGTGGGGACTCGGAATGATTTGTACGTGCGCGGAATCGCCGACGCGCAACTTCCATACAGGCCCGAGGAAGTTGGCAAGGAGGTAGGGCTCCTCCTGAAAAGCCCACCTAGTCCATTCGAGCCGGGAGAAGTCAATCCACGGCCGCGCCAGTTGCTGGGCTCATTTGTGCCCGCTCTTAACCCCGGACGGAGGAACGTGAGCGAGTGGAGTGAATGAGTGAGCTTGTGCTTTGGAGAAGTTTGGGGGCCGCGTGGCGGCAAGTCGTCGAACGTGGTGGTGGTGGGGGGGAGTCGAAGAAGCAGGGAAGTGACAGGTATTGAGGCTGACCGGGAAGCAGAGGGAAAAAAAGGGCTGTCTTAGAAAGAGGAGGCGGCGGTGGCTTTCGCACTGGTCGATGGACTTAAACCCGCACTTCGTCGTGCGAGCCGATTGGGTAGATCCCTCCGCAGGCCGGCGAACTGTGGTCGACCTACTCGTTATTGCCCGGCCTGCTGTCTCCCGGCGCGTTAGATCTCTGCTCGCGCAGAGGTTCACTAGAACCAGATTGTTCGCTAATCTTCTATTTGTTCAGGAGAGTTGAGATGGCTGAGAAAATTTTTGCGTGTGCGAAAGTCCGTGTGCATTTCTTTCAAAGCTAGCAGTAGTGTGGCGAACTTCTCGTTCTAGGTCACTCCAGCTTGTTGAAACCGGCGGAGGCAGCAGGTCATCTCATTGAACTAGAAACTGTTGCGTTCCGCTGAAGCCAGCGCCGAAACAAAGGCGGACGCCTAACTGAGTGACTAGTACTTCGAGAGCGAGAATCATAGGCAACCGATTTCTGAGGTCATGCACTTGGGAGCCTTTTTCCGTGCCCACGGTGAAACAGAGCTCATGCCATCTGTTAGTGGCAGTCGAAGATTTCAAGAAACTTTCGTATTTAATTTCAAATGAACCCGTGATATGCTTCGTGTATGTTCAAATGTGCCTAATAGCCCTGGTTTTTCTATTTCGTGCAGTAGCTGCTTTTTCTTGCGCTATCAGAGATATGTGTAAAAAATGTGCGTCCAATAGGGTGCCCGGATGAGTTTGCCATTGTGCTACGAAGTACGAGTTCGCGAGTACAAAATAAATAAATGTGTGCGTACTCAAAGGTAAAACAGACGCTGACGAAAAAACATAAAACGATTTGTGGGTGCTACGATTTAGACATTAATAAAGAGAACTTATTGGTCAAAATTATTGCGGAGCTCTTCTCTGCTGCGTACTGCGCACGCTCGAGACGCAAAAACCCATAATAGTTATTTTCGGCAAAACTACGTTGAGATTATAATAGAGCGATATTCGTCCGCACGTGAAATGAGACACACCGGCAGAGCACGGCTCTTTTATTCAGTATCTAACGAAGAAAAAAGAAAGCCGTTGCCATCATAGGGTAGCGAAACCAATAATTTATTTTCATGACAATAAAAAAAAGAAAACTTGCAGTTTATCCCGAAGGCTGGAGCATTCAAAGTGTTCAGTAAGCTTTAGCGTTGCGCCCAAGCTTCTCAGGCGATCTTGTAGCAACCCGGCCGGTGACATGAGCAGGCGAAGCATGCGAGGGAACTGCTGCTGCTGCTGCTCGGGAGAAACAGTGGATCAGGCCTCGTAGTAAATGGGTCAGGCGTAGTGGACATCATTTTTTTTTTGTCACCCCGAACGCCGTTTTACTCGAGGTCTCCCGCGGACTTCCGTTTTCACGGAATCTACGCCGTCGTCCGGCTTGGCTAATGTGTCCAAGAGCTGTTGGCTGAACGCAGGGCACCAACCGTATATGTAGGCGACGCATATGGGCACAGCCATACACAGCCGCTATGGCTGCTCTGGCCGACCATCGCCCGCCGCGATGCTGTCTGGCTTGGCATCGGGTGCTACAGCTAAGAGGAGACAGGCGCCCCTAGCCAGTCTCGCGGTCGCAGCTCCGGCCAGAATACCACCCTAAACCCTCTCCCCCGCCACCCCTCCTCCTTAGAGAATCAGTGATGATTTATCGTAAGAACTGCCTGAAAAAAAAATAAAGGCTAGTACATCCGCAACCTTCCTGGTACTTCTCAAGAGTGTAAGGAGGCCGCTTATACAGCTTCCCTGTCGCTGACGCATCAGTTGCTCAGATTGGCATACATCTTCACGACATTTCTTACGGTGCGTCCACTTGGCTTCATTTGTGCAGCCAAACGAACTGCGCGCCTCTTGATGCCATCATGCCGTCTGCACGCGCGGGAAAAGGTAGAGCCGTCGACAAGGACAGCACGACGCGCCGGCACCAACGGGGCAATCAAGCCTCGAGCGTTACTATATTTACTA
Source organism: Dermacentor variabilis (assembly GCF_050947875.1). Lineage (NCBI taxonomy): Eukaryota > Metazoa > Arthropoda > Arachnida > Ixodida > Ixodidae > Dermacentor > Dermacentor variabilis. The sequence goes on from NC_134574.1 coordinate 105,194,607, forward strand.
TCAGTATGAAAAAAGAAGAAACTAGATACTGCTACTTATCATAGGCAACTTTGCTTGCAGAATCTTACGGGCGATTGAAGAAGGCGATGCAAGAAACCCTTTGGATGCGTGCGTTTGGAAATAACGGAAGTGTTTGTTGTGGTGCGTGCTGCGACACTTTTAAACCCGAGGGCATGAACCTCTACTGTAAAGGCTATATTGCTATAGTCGTAATCTCCTCGAATTATAGCATTGTGTTGTGTGTCCTCTAGCCACGAAGACTAATAGACCCTTGCATCCACGCCGTTACAGAAATGAAAAAAGAGCAAGGCAAATAGGTGGACATGACTACTTCTGCTATATTTCTTTTTCATATTAGCTATAACCTGCATTGCTTACCCTTGTGTACGCGTTAATACGCCCACTCGAAGCTGAGGTCTCCGAATAGCTTTTACACAAAAATCAGACGTCGCCTTTCTAGTTTCTAGCTGATTGCTGTTGTTTATCTAGAACATACAATTTAATCTCTCATTCTCGACGAGTTTGCTTCAAACGCCGTCTTCTCTCTGTGTTCTCCAAAGAAAACCAAGGCTGTAGCACGTATTTGACGTGTTCTTTTGCACTTGGCAGAGTTCATTGAATACATACTACATCACGTTCATTAAGGATCGGAAGGAAATCAATATTCGGGAGCATGGCGCAGCGAGCGGGGAGCATCGTAGGAGATACACCCGCGAGCCTTCTTCGTCGACGAGAGAGAGAGAGATGAAACAAGTAAGCAAAACATTGACACCGTGCAGAGCAAACCGCCGTTTCGCAAGGATTCGTGTTGCTAACCTCCCATTACTACTAATAGCGGAGCAGGGCTGGGAGGGACCAACGGCGACGGGCGGAAGCGAGGGACAGACTGAGTTATATCGAGTGGGCGAAGAGGGAAGGCAGGGAAGCGAGAGGAAAAGAGAGAGAGAGTGTGTGTAGCGTGTGCGCGTGGGCGCGGTAGGGGAGAAAGGGGACGGGAGGCACGCTGAAACGGGGGCGGACAGCCGTCAGTAGCGTGGAGCGTAATGACCCGCCATATTTCGCCGGGACTTTATCCCTTCGACGCAGGGCCCTGGACAGGCGGCCCCCAAACCCCGGCGCACTGCTCCGTCTTCGTCGTCTTATCGTCGCAGACTGGCTGCTGGCCCATCTCGTCCTCCCCTCTCCCTTCTGGCCCTCGCACTTCGCCGTGCGTTTGTGTATATATTTACGCGCGGAAGCCACCCGGGCAGCAGCCATTAATTACCTACCCAAGTCTTTCCTCATCCACCTCCTGCCCTATGCTCTTCTCTTTCTTTCGTACTTCCCAATTTCCTCTACATTATCTTCTTCCTTCACTAACGGCCGGACCTTCTATTCTGCCCGCCCTTCCTAGGACGTCTTGGATCTTGAGTGCGCGGCGAGGCTCATATGGCTCGAAACATCCAGAGTATATACGCACGGAGATAGAGGCATCCCCGAAGGACCGGCCTAAGAATTCCTCATCCCTGCAGATAAGGGGCGGTATTAGGAGTCATAAAGGACTTACAGAGACACGACCATTAAGTCCAGATAGCTCGAATAGTGCCTCGATAAACCTGTCATTGCGTCATCCTCGTTTCTATAGCCAGAGTATGTGTGGTGACTCCGTTGTTCTGGTATCGAGGCAAACGAAGGCTCGCGTATCTTTGGGGGAAGCTATTCCCGCCCATTCATTATACGGCTGATGTAATTACACCACATGTAACGGGAAAAAAAGAAACTGAAAATTTGTAATTCCACGAAACGCTGCTATATAGGCTACAAGCTGCATGACTATAGGCTGATGGCACGAATAGACCCCAAGAAAAAAAATGAAGAGCGATGGCTACACCCGCCATCTCCAATACATCGCCATCCACCGACAAACCTTTCTCGCCCTTAACGAAGCTTTCAAAAAAAGCCATGCGTTATTTATCGCATATCTCATCGCGTCAACCGATGAGATATCTATGGAAAAGTGGAAGCGAAGTCAATTCTATTCGATTCATCTTCATCATTCCAGACTTGTTCCTGTCTTCGGTCCACGTGACGCATCGGTCATTCCTACGTGGCATGTTTGAGGGCACCAACATTGCTACGCGTGAGCGTGCAGTCAAGCTGCACTTTGTTTTTTAAATCTCGCACGCTTTCTTCGCAGCCCGGAAAAATTTAAATCACGGCGTCTGTTGTCATGGAAAGACATTATTCGGATATTTCAAAATAGGCTATACAGCTTCTACGGTAAAGATATTGCGTTTAAATCAATGCTTTAAAAGTTCGTTATTTAATTGCTATTAATCAATGACCTAAGCAAGGAGTAAGATAAAACATGAGTTGCTGAAGAGAACAGCGAACAACACTAAGGTGGTTTCGCTCTGGTAGCTCGCATGAGGATTTGTTAAAGTTTGGTCCGTGTTAGCTGAAACACCCTGTTCCTCTCGCAGGAACTGCAAGCTCGGCGGCAATCGCCGAAGTGAAATTTGATGTTTTAAATTTAGTCGCAGTGCTTTCCCATTGGCACATTAAAGGAATTCGTGTACGTTTAAGGAACAGTGTGACTGCATGAAAGACTGTGAGCATTGTCAGGTGCTTCTATTGTGCTTGTGCGGACAAAACATACGCACATTTTCCTGTCATGTCTCCCTAACTGTGGTTGCCTGTACCTTCCCCCGCAGCCAACCAAAACTACCTCTGGCCGGCATCTCTGCCTCTCGTCTGTCACTGTTTGTTTCTTACTTGGCAATGCTGATTCGTATTTCAGAGGTAATATAATGCGACCCTGTTCTAATCTGTTTACATTGTATTTTCTTCGTTAACCCTCTGTGAATGATTAAACGCTTTTGGGCCACGCCTGTCTGTGCCGAAACGTCATGAAAACTGCAAAAACTTCTCATTTCAAGATGACCGGCGCACACTGGTTATGCATGGTTAGGCCGTCCGTAAGAAAAGCATTCCTATCGAAATGTTCCTCTACGTGGGTGCGACCATCGGCTACAACTGCCTCCAGTTAGGCGGTCCTGACGGTACCTCCTAAGGATCAAATAAAGTTCGCTATCTGTCTGTCCGTTTGCGAATGCACGCCTTTGTCCCCATTAGCCTTCCGCGATTGGTGAAAATGTTTTTGGACGACGGCTTGTTGACTTACTTCACCATACTGCGCAAACTCAACACGTAGAAGTAACGTGCGGAGTATGTTTCGGAGTACGTTTCAGAGTAACCTCCTCTCCTAAAGGATCAGAAGGTGACTGTCCACTAATCGTTTAGGCGCTGTGTACTCGTCGTTGCCGGCGTATATATATTTTCGTATAATGAAAGGTTTGCGTGGCAATAGAACATTGCTGAGCCTTTAGGGCACCTATACGGCGCCGACATCACTGTCCAATTCTTTTTTTTTTTCGATGAGCATCCGCTTTACTCAAAATTTTCATCTCCCCGTTGCACGGCGCCGAAATTGTCGACGAGCCACCACAAGCTGAGGAAGGGGAAGTGGACCAATGAGAGACGCCGGCCTTGCCCTCCTCAACCATTTATCTACTTACACTGCGCTCTCAGGCCCACCGAAACCCTCTCCTCTACTGCGTGCTCCTCACCTGTCGTCCGCCGAGTGTATAAGATAACGATGTCGCTGTCGGCGATGCTATTAACTTTCACACTGAACGAACGTTAGCTTCAATAAAAAACAGGAGAGAGAAAGAGAGAGAGAGAGAGAGAGAGAGAGAGAGAGAGAGAGGAAAGGGGAAAGGCAGGGAGGTTAACCAGAGAAAAAGATCCGGTTGGCTACCCTACACTGGGGAGAGAGTGGAGGGGGAGGTAAAGTGGTAACAAAGTAGAGAGCGTTTGAGTGGGCTGTTAAAGCTGCCTTGCAAGTCACCACCCGCACTTGCATGGGCGGTTACGTAAGTTTGACTTCCGGAATTTAAAATAAAGTCTGAACGGAATATAACTGAACGTCATGGCGCCACAGGTGTAAAAGAATTCAGCGATGTTGAGGGTAACAAATGTCTCATAATAAATGTAGCTTGGTTTAAACCTAAATACGCTTTGTGTTGCTCGGTTAGTTATCTTTACATATTGCGTTAAGATTATTGTTTCTTTGATTGTGCCAAAGGCTTATATTTTAACAGGTGAAGATGACTAAATAGCATAGCACGTGGGCTTTTGCTTGGTTTCTTGCCATTCGTACTATGCTCAATTCCTTCCCAATATTCAAAAATACTAACTAATATCAATATCTTAGAGAAAGTTCCGGACAGAGATGTGATCGATAACGTCTAGAATATTGTCACGTTGTAATGACGGTGAAGGACAGGTACAGTAGCAACACTGTGAATTATGGAACGAACTCAATATTACGGCGGAGGTCCCGGGTTCGAGTCCCGGACCAGGACGAATTTTTTCTCAACTACGAGGCCTCTCTGTTTTGAGGAGCCGGTATGGGTTTCCGTTGAAGCAATTAGCTACGTCTGGGTGGATGTCTCATTTTACCTTTATCCATATTACTGCGTAAAAATATTATTTTTTTACATGAGGGCATTGCTACAGGGAAACAAATTTGAGAACTACAACGTGAGTGCAGTTGCTTCAATATTGACTTTTTTATTCAATCACCTAAATGTGCAATGTCCGCGGAGAGCCTCATGCGTTTGGAAATCACGCAACAGGCCGTGTACGACAGTGTAGCCATACTACACAGTTTAAATATTCCACGCCTTTTTCGTTAGCCCTCTTCAGCCATAGCTGTTAGAAAAGTACCCATGACCCGCGTGTCTTATAATCCAGACACAAGGATTAGACAAATCCATGAGGTTATCCCTACTGTCGCGGTTCTAATGGTTGAGAAAACTGCCTCTAAAGCCGCACGTTTCGATGACAACAGGCTGTATCCGGCAAAGCATTCTAAGGAAAGTCACGTAAACAGTACCTTCACTCGGCCTTTTTAATATTTTTATTCCGTTTACCCAGGTCCAGCAAATTTTAGCTGGCAGTGATTGATGACTAGATCGGACTTTCACTCAATGGCGATGCGTTAGTCAGTTAACCATCTTCACAAAAATGCCCGAGTATGCCAGGTATTTTAGGTGCAGTTTGAAAACACATATCATTGATTAACTCTGCTCAATAAAAACCTATTGGGGTTTATGGGTCCAAAACCACGATTTGATTATGAGACACACCAATGAGGACGGGGTAGTGGGTGACGTGGAATAAAGTTTTGACGCATTGGCTCATACAAAAAATGCATACTTGCATTCTTTAGAACTCTTTCTAACTTTCTTTCAACTTTATTATCACCCTCTGTCATTTTACTTCCCATTAACGCATTGTACAAGAAAGTTGGTAAGCTCCGTTTTTACTTCCGTTTTAAGAAAATTTGTTAAAAGAAAGTATAAATGAAGTGGTTAGGCTCTGTTCTTACTTTCGTTTGAAAAACGTTTATTAAAACAAAGTTTTAGAAAAATCACGAGTCTCTGTTTTTACTTTTGTTTGAAGAAAATTATCATCGTATTTTCTTCCTTCGTTTGCTCATTTAACACTGCGATAAAGAAGCATATAACAGGCACAATTGGTAATACGATAAGTAGTGCTAATACCAGAGTGTCATAATGATAATTCCTTCCTGCCGTTAAATAAATAAAGCAAGGAGAATGAATAATTTTAGCTCATTATTCAATTATTCAATTCCAGTTAATTGGGCTGCTGACAGCGATAATTATCATCTCGCTTTGTGTCCCCCTGACCACGTAACTTGTTTGCACAGGTGGTCTTCGCGCGCCTCCCAGTGCGTAATTTTAAGAAAACCATAAAGCTTAATTTTGAACACCCGGTGTATTTGATCTTAAGAACAGGATGTCAGCTCTTGCAATCATAGGTTAGGGCACTGTGTTGCAGCACTGCCTAATAATGTAAGGACTATGATTTTGTAGCGATACGTACCACTCGATTTTATGCCACTCTTATCGCCCACCGTTAACGGACGGCTATTCCTGTACGAAACACGGTCCAGGGCGTCAATCATATCACTAACGAAGAGCGAAAAGGAACAGCATCGCTACAAAATCGCGGCCAAGCTTTCAAACGCTTTCATGTGCTCAATCTTTTTTTTTTCTTAATTCAATGCTCTATGTTTTGCTACATACGTGCGATGTTTGCTGATTTCATTCCTTCCTGAAATTTTACTTGTTCCAAAAGCAGTTTAATCTCCTGAGATATAACGAGGAGACATTTGTACAACCAGAAGCAGATTTATGAAGCTGCCTGTGCGAGGCGTTTTTTTTTTTTTTTTTTGCTGTTCCACACGACACTGGTAAATCACAAGTTTCCGTGCTCACAGTGCAATAAATTGAACATTTCCTACTGTTGAAGGCTATGCAGATTCTGGAGGCATCCCTTCAACCCGCAGCAACCTGCTGTACTGCGGTAAGCTGGACAGCACAACGACAGAGCACCTGATCTGCGTGCTCTCACAAAGGTGTGTACAAAACTGTCGCTACCCTACGAGTTGTAGGATACGTATGGGTAACATGCAATAATTTAACCGTTAGTGCCATTTTCAGTATTTCTAGTGGCAGATCACGAATTTTATCTTTTGGTGATCTGCAGTGCCCTCAGTTTAATGAAATTACCTAAATATAAACAGGGGCTTGAGTAATTACGCCCGATATACTCCATATAGACTCTATATTAAACTAGCCAAATTGCGTTTTCAAGAACCGCGAGTTGACGTTTCCTATTGTGAATAATGCGCTCTCTAGAGCGTCTAGAAAAATGTGTTCTACCACTGAAAGACATGGTTTCGGCAAAAAGTGCCTTAAGCAATGCTTTCGCACAAACTTTGTATCATCGAGAGTTTCACGAAAGCCTGTCTAGTCGGGTTGAAGCAGGACAAAGGTGTAGATCAACGAAGTAAAACTTTAAAAGTAATATATTTCGGATTTCGGCCTTGTTCAAAATGGGGCGAAAAACTGTAGAAGTGCCTACTCAGGCAGGTTTTAGCATTTTACACAAACACCGCGCATAAGACGGGGGAGAGTTTCTTGGTTTCTGTTGAGGGTGTGTCCTGCTTATTGGTATCCCTAAGGACCGCAGGTAAAAGCATGGCTTCCAGTTTCTTTCCTGGCCGATTATACTAGAGTTCATCCAGTCACTATGGTACTTAGTCGTTGCTGCATGCTCTGCCAAAGCATTTGATGCCACTCTTGCGCACATCGTTCTGATGTTGGCGTAGTCGTTGTTTAAAGTTTCCCATCTCCCCGATGTGGGTAGCGTCGTATACACACGTTATGTTTGAAAGTACAGAATTCATGTAAGTATAATTTTTTATGCGGTTCGTTAGTGGGATAGTTGCCACGTTGGTTTAGCATGGTTTGTGATTGGGATTGCTCTCGCATTTGTTTAGCTTCTTGCCACGTTCTTATGGATTTGATTTTGTGCACAATGAGATCTTACAAACGCACCTGACATATACATGAAAAAAGAATATTTACAACAGAGATAACATATATGCATGGGCACATGTATGCATCAATAAAATGATCAAGTCTCATTTCTGCCTAGAGAAAAAAAAACATTTTACCATGCACCCAAGCTGCTGCTAAGGTTGACGTGCCAATTGTGCTTTTTCGTCGTGCTGCTTACGGTACGAAGCTGCATACTTTTCTTGCAATCATGCCGTTATGCTTATTAGCAACTACAAGAGATATTAGGCTGTAGTTGATGGAAGAATTGATGTTACCGGATTTGTGGAGCGAAACCACCTTCAAATTCATAATTAAGGGACACTTTTCGGGGAAAATTAAGTGATAACGAAGAACACAAACAATCGGACGGGAACATATATTCTATTATCTGTCAAATACAACGTAGAATACTCTATGTAAGACATTATTATTATGGATATCGTATAGGTGAGCAGGATAGGCAGCTGCGTCTTGTGCTGATCAGTTTACTGTTGCTAAATGGCAAGAAAATTGTTGTAGCAAGGAGATTTTGAAGGACCTTTAAAGTTGTTCTGTAAAGTCGTACACTGCATAAGTGATGTCATCGCATTTATTGGCCGTAAGGCATGTCTCGGTGACGCCGTTTTAAGAACTTTGAATGTCCTTGCTGCAACTTATTTAGGGCTACGTTACACAAATGTATGATTTTTACATGTAACAGATTCATATTCCGACGCCCACAGGACCTCGCCCAAAAAGATGCTTTCTGGGCCAGATGTTTGAATGCCATTCTAAGCATGGGTGGCTAGGCAGTAAGTTGAAATATTTCTTTTCATTGCAAGTCATTTGAAGTCGAATTCTTTACCATGACTGCTACCTGCTGTCTCGTCCACATACACTGACACAATGCATCAGGCTATTCTATTTCTGCATTTTCTCCTCCCTTAGGCTCACAGCAAGATGTCCTAATTTGACCACGTGGACATGAATAATGCATTATCGCCGCTGCTTGCTTGTGGCTTCTAAGGACATACATGTAAATGTTTCAAAATAAATATCAACATTTCAAAAGATTGTTCTGTTTTCCTAACAGATACATTTATAACCCACTCATGTTCCAGGTTACATCAGAACAGTACCAGAATACTTGAAAAAATTCGGGTGAAAGTGAGAGATGTCACCAGGGAGTTCCCGAAACGTACAAGAAAGTTGTAAAGATGTTTCTAGGGTGAGCGACTGAAAGTTGAAAAAAAAATGTTACTAGGATGTTTCTAAGTGCAGGAATAAGAAGTTGGTAGAATGTTGCTATAAGGTTTCTAAGAACTATTAAAATGGTTGCTAAATCCTACTTTTAATGTTTGAAGCATGTTCATTCACCGTTTAAAGGAAGTTTGTAAATATATTTCTATTCAATATCGGTGGGTAATAGAGGAAATGACGTTGGTACGAAGTATTTAGGAAGCTTAAAAACGGCATGAAAACATTTAATAAACCCTTGGTAGGTTCTAGTAACAATTGTCTAAGAAAATTTCGTTCGAAGTCACTAGAAATTTTAGCAAGGGGCGCGAATTAACCTAAACACAAATACACAAACATTTTGGCATTGTGTCTCCAAAATTATGCGACCGCTCCAGTCTGGCTCGAACCGGTGACATCGAACTCTGCAATGCAACGCCATATCCTTCAAAATATTGCGGCAGGTAAAAAATCTATATATTGTTGTCATTTTCTCAGATATGACAAGAAGCTCACATCGTTTCCTTACAAATAAAAAAAGAACATTATTATCTGGCACAAAAACGCACTGCACGAGAAGGTTCGAAAGGACGGCCTGACGCTTGCGACAGGAAAGCAAAATCTTCACGACAAGGACTGCTGCTGTCTTAACCCTTGGCAGCTCTCTCTCTCTCTCTCTCTCTCTCTCTCTATCTGTCTCAGATTCGGAATGTTTTCGATTTCCGCATGAAGACACCCTTGCTGTTTTCCTCGGGGCGCTGTCACGTACAGGCTGCTGCCGCTTGTTGAACCTCACCCGAGTTCATCCCTGTTTCCGTTTTCTTTTACTTTTGATTTGTGCATTTCTGGACCGTTGCATGTGTCCATGCTGTGGCGGTGCAGCCACACGCTCAACCGCGCGAAACAGCACAATTCCTTCGCAGTAAAGTTGTATATTGTACAAATTATTATACTGAGGCCCCCCTACATCAGTGCTGTTAAAAATGCATAAGCATTTCCGTGCCTACCCAACCAGGGAACCAGTTCCGTCCATCAGTCACATAAGACAAAATCATTGCATAAACGATATCAATGTCTAAAATGAAATAAACTGGAAAGAAATAACGTTGGCGGCGGTGAGTTTTCAAACTACGACCCTGCACTCAATATCCGAGTGCCTTAGCCACTGGGCTAAACACTTTTTTTTTCTTGATTGGCGGTCGCAGTCGAACACACATTCACAAAAACACAAAACGGAAATTGTACAACAAACAATATGAAATCATTTTACAATCTGAATCATCAGTCCAGCTGGGCTGGCATCGTCAAGGGCTCTACCCTAGACAGCCACCGAGCAGCACACTCTTGCAATGCTTGCATCTTTAAAAACGTGTTATGACTTCGCGTAACAACAGCCGGGCGGGTCATGTGCCGTGCGTTGGGAGCATTTTAAGGAACCTCTGGAGGTCGAAATTATTCCGACGCCCCCCACTGAGGCGTGCCTCTTAATCAGATCCCTGTTATACGGCACGTAATGCCATATATTTCAAATGTGTGAGTGTGTTTGCGTGTGGGGGTGTGCGCACGGTGTAAAGGCGTACGACAACTTCCGAAACATAGTTAAGTGTTACAAGCAGTTGCGGCCGCACGAAGGACTATCCGGCGCTCCTTTGTTTTACACAAAGGCGGTTCTCACGTTAGAAAACTTTCTGAATTCTGTTGCTGATTTATGCAAATGTGCGCTAAGGAGGCTTTAATGACATTGCAAGAACTAGAGGGTAACATTTGCCTGAATCTTCCAGGTTAGCAAATGCGCGCTTCTTAATAAGTCTATGCATATTACTCGGGCCTACGGTTTCCTTTACTTTTAACAATTCTTAACTTGACCAAACGCCGGCGTTAACCTACCAGGAAGATTTGCATGCATAAGCAGCTGTCTCTTTTACAGGAGCTTTGCTGAATTTTGTGGTTCACGAGCGTTCAATAATAAGCTTTTAGGTATTTTAGCATCTTACAGCATGAGCTAAATTTGCTAAAACAACACACACAACCCGTGTTGCCCCCACTGCCCTTGCCCACACGTTCGTAGAGAGAAACTACGGACAAAGGGCAAACATTTTGCAAAGAACAATAAACTGCGCAGTCACACAATAAGGCCAACTCAAGTTAAGGTTTCTCATTTTAAAAAGTGACGCAGGAAAAATTATGTTGGACGTATAAAATGTAAACTGTCCCATTATTAAAGTTAGAGAGTTTCGTACACTGGAAAACCACATACAGTGAAACATATTTTTTTTAAAGCAAGAACGCGCCACATCGAAAGAAAACATCGGGAGGAAATGAATTCCATTCAGTGATGATTCGAAGGGGAAAAATTCAATTTTCATAAAGTCAGTACGCGAAATTGTGTGTGGCGAACGTCGTGTTTACTTCTCCGTCTGGTCAGTCCAGATAAAATGAGGGTAACGTATGTTTCGGGACTGATATTTAAATACTGCGAGTGAAGAAAGGAAATGAATTGCAGCCTAGCAAAGTGCTGGTGGAATACCGTTACTCTAACGCCATGTTCACATACAATGCGTCAGGAACGTTTCTGTGTTCTAGCTTTGTTGTGTTGATCAGCGGTAATTATCCCACCGCTGTTGCACTTACGACAACAGCAAAGTGGAACACGGTCGCTCATTGCACCCAAGAATCTATAGGCTTTCCTTACAGCTTTAAAAGGATGACCCTGTGAATGACGCTGTTCACGTCAAATGCTTTCCGGTGTTTCGATATACTAAGTGCGCACGGCACATATAAGCTGCGCGAAAATTCTTGATTAAAGCCCGGCGGTTCCGGAACCACTCCGCTTACCATACAAAAGGAGGCCAAACATCGACGCGAGACCGGGCAGAGTCAGCCATGCGAGGCCAACATGAGCCGAAGCCAAAGAGCGTCTCTTTGCGGGCTGCTCTTTCCGGGACCGCTCTGTAAGCCGCTTTGCGCGCGCGCTTCCCGGCAAAGCTCCGGTCGCTAAACAAACTCGAATCTGACAATCCGCTTACCCATTCGCCTGCCCACCCTTGCCTTTATCCCCCGTACAGATTCTGAGGAAGAAGCCGACGAAGTGTTCACGTTATCCAAGCTGTCCTCCCGGCCCCCTATCCTTACCAGCAGTCGCCTCACACTCACTCCCTTCCTGTTTTGTAAGAAGAGCCCAGACGGCAAGAAAACGAAGACTTTTGCGACTGCTTGAGCATGAAACATTTGAACCCCTCCTACTAACAGCATTACACGAATGGAATTCCAGAGAAGCTAATATAGAAGACCTCTTTCCTTTTGCTTTGGGGAATTTGCCGACACTAGGGGAGGGTGGACTGCGATGTAACTTAGAGCCGAACTTTTATGCAAGTAAAGTGGCAGTTTAGCCCGAAGGGCAAACGTTGATCACAATTGCCTTGTATTATAATATTATAAGTATTATAATATTATAGTATTACAAGTCAGTCACGTACTTCTATTGGCTGGCAGATCGAGCAGAATCGCCGCCTGGTCCATGGGCACTGGCTGAACCACGGATAGTGTGTTTTGCGTCAAGCCTCGTCTGCTATGCGCGTAGTGCGCGCCGATGGACGCGCCACTGGTGGCGGCCTTGCGCAGAACACACGGGATAGGATCTAGGCGCGCGGCGTAGTTTGTTGTGTCCTTGATCGTGCTTCTCTGTCTTATTCACATTTTCAGAGCAAAATAGGCAACACCCTTCGCATGTGTGGGGTGGCCAAAGCTTCAAGGAAATGTCGAAGAAGAATTGTTGCAGGGTGGGGGAGAGGGAGGGAGGGGCTCAAATACCGGCGAGAACATGTCGGCGATACGGTTCTAATCATTTCCCGCAAAGCCTCATCAACGGGAGCAACGGTAGCAAAAATGGACCGTCGCTTCGGCGGGAAATTTCTTGTTCTAATCCTTTCCTTTGTCTCGTCGGTGTTTTTCTCCACTTGATCATAGACGCGTAAGCGACGAAGTTCGTCTGCAGCGCAGCATGCGGTTTAAAGGCTTTTCGCTAAAATTTGGTATGCCGTTTGCCGCTTATATTATTTTCCGCTTCTTTACCGCGTTGCGCTAGCTAGGCAGCACGAGTGCACGAGCGCATTGCGTTGTATGTTAAAGCTACTGAAGTTTGCAAGAACTAAAATTGTTGGTTTTATGTGGCCCGGTAAATCATCGCAACAGCTGTCGCGCACTTCATGTTTTTACATCTATTTGATGCGTGGCTTTGCACTTGTTTAACTGTTGCTAGTTGCTCCATGCATAACTCTTGTTGATTATTTCGAGCTGCGAGGTTTTCGCCCTGCCTCGTTTGTAAAGGCTATAAATCACGCTGTGTCTTATCGGAATGATACCAAGGAAGTCCTTCTTTCACAGATTCATTCTTTTCGCCCAAGGGCATCGTATATATTGTTCTTTTAATGTGTTTAGAAAGTAGGTAGTTTAGGGCGAGAATTGCTAATAGTTGCTGCATATTGTATTCTTGTTCCAAAAGGACTTCTTCTTGGGCAAGTTGGTGCTTAGATTTCCTAGGTATACTTTGTGGCACAAAATGCATTCTTTTGTCCCTTTTCAAGAAATGTATTTTGCGGCACAAAGTATATCTAGCATATTCTTCCATTTTTCTCTTAAAAATTCATATCACGTTTGGGAAGCCATCACACCTCGATGCTGCCTGAGCAGACTGAACACGCCGAGCGATTTGTTTGTTTCACAACGTAGTCCCTTGCATATCAATTTTGTACTCAACTGAATTCTTTATTATTATGTTTATGCTGCAGAGGACTAGACCCGGCCTGTCCGCCAATGCTCATCTATTTTGGCTGACGCTGCTCTGCCTTTAAATATATCATCTGGCACCTTTGTCTAGTAATGTAAAAGAAAGTACTGAAAAGTTAGTCAGACTATAGCTTTGCACGTTTCCAAGCAGCTCCGTTAGGGAATTCAAAATTGCAAAAACTGCAGTGGGAACGGCAGTTCATCGGCGTATGCAGCAGAATTGCATCGGCGGTGCAGCACTAACGCGCTTGTATTAACCCGTGCGTTTGGTGACTTCGTTGTCGGGTGTACGCGTTTCCATCAATAAATTCGCAATTACTCTTCTTGAGGCGACTTCGACTGCACTTATTCGGCGACGTCACATGTATTCATCGGCAGAAAAATCACAACGGCATATGAAGACATCGCACCATGCGGACTTCATTGATATAAGTCTGCACTAAGGACGGGTGCTAATTTTTGAGGTACAGGAGCAGCAGTACGGTAAGGGTAGAATTAAAAGAAAACTATCGAGAGATCGTATTACTCAACAAAATCTATCGGCTAGTTAACATGAGCTCCACCTCATGTAAATAGGGTTCAGGGCGTTTGGCTGCGGGACGCACCTAGCACGTATGTGGACCATATTGTCCCAAACACCGATAACATCGTGTTCATACCCGCTCCAACAGAGGTCAGCGTCTTCCCTACAGCTTTCACCGCAGAAGCAGCAGCCTGGCACCCAAACAAAGAAGATATCACAGTCGCGAACTTCAGCCACCCTTGCTGCAAAGGGTTGTCGTCTGCTACTGCTCCCGCGCGTACTGTTGGAAGCGCCCGCTAGGTGTCTATCAGTGACGCCTCTATATAGAGTTACTGTATATGCTACCAACCTTTGGTAGCATATACAGTAACTCTACCTCTATAGGCGGTACACGAGGCGTATACGCCCTACTTGTTTACATGTGTGCGCGCGCCGTGCATATCTCTGAGGACCATTTCTTCCGTGGCTGTAGCTCACTCGTAATAGCTCGCCTGCATTTGCTGCCGATTCACAGAAGCATTTAGTCCGGTGCGTTCGCCTTTGCGCTGCCGTAAGATCAACGATCAAGGTAGAACACCGGGCTTCGAATGTGAAGGTCGTAGGTTCAAATCCTCCTCCAGTCCGTTCCATTTTCAGGCCTCGAGTGCCACCTGACCACGGCAAAAAAAAATAAAAATAAAACAATGCCGAGTGCTTGTGGCGCTATGTTTGCCCAGGTGCAACCAAATTAGGAAGGCCCACTAAGCTTCAACAGAGACTCTCTCATGGGAAAGGGAATTGGCCTCCCTGGTGCAGTATTCGGCCACTATTTCCCTAATGACTTTCGCAATGAACTGATGGCCCTTAGTCCCCAAAGGCTTCGGAGCTTCTCATCAAGGCGGCGGTGAGACCTGCGACGCGGCCCAGGGCGCTAAGAACCTCTGGATCCGGACAGGCCGGCACTGGAAACTGAACCTTGGCAACGTTTAACACACGATTCCTCTCGAGAGAAGGTTCCCAAAAAAACGTTTCGTTTTGTGTGGTCGTTACTACAAGGAGGCGAGATATAGATTTATTCGTGTCTAGGCACCTACAAAGCTGCAGAAAAGATGTTTGTTCTTTCGTGAATTGAGTATGTATTTTCATTGGTGAGAGATGTTTGATTGTGTTCTGTAACTGTTTAGTAAGTAATTTATAAAACATAATTATTAGATGATGGTTGAACAAGTTCGTCACAACAAGGGTGTTGTTTTCACGAAGTAGTAGAGTTGCCCTCGTTAATAACCCACTCTTAGTAATAATGCGTTTTGCTTGGTTTTGTAAGTGTTGAATAGACGAGATATGACAGTTATATGTGTTTCCCCAGGAAACAATGCCATAATTAACGTGGCTGTGAATGAAGGCAAAGTATAATGGCAATAATGCGTCTTTAGAGAAATATGTTCTTGATTTGATTAATGCTGTAATACCGAAGGTACACTTTTGCTTAATGAAGGCAGTGTGTTGAGAAAACTTAATGTTAGAATCTAATTTGATGCCCAAAAATGGTACACAGTAGGAAACGGGAATGTGGTGACCATCTAGAGTTACTCAGGCAAGCCGCCAGGTAGTATTCTTTGGCTAGAACGGAAAATCATGGATTGAGTTTTTGAAGAATTGATAATTATATGATTGGACAGACACCATGCAACAATATGGTAAACCTCATAGTTTAGTTTAAGGATTAAGGTTGTTAAAGAATTGTGACACAACGAGATAGTAGTTACGTCTGCGTATAGTACACAATGTGGCGATTTAAGACACGTGGGTAAATCAGTAATATAAGTAGAGCATAGTAAGTGACCTTCTATGGAGGCTTGTGGTACACCTTGGTTAATAACTTTAGTATCACAATATGCACCTCTAAAAATAACTGGTTGTTCTCTATCATGAAGGTAACTTTTTTAATGTTTAGTACTGGACCGGTAATTCCCAGGGCTTCTAGCTTAGTAAAAAGTATGTTATGATTAAGTGTATCAAAATCTTTAGGGAAGTCGAAGAATACCGAACTTGAACGAACACACTCATTTAAGTATCTTGGTGTCATTCTAGATGAACATCTTCACAGGAAAAATCAGATTAGCGCAGTCTGTTCGAAGTTGGCTTCTGGATATTATGCCATATTACAGGCCCACGATTTTTTTTACAGGCACACTGCGTGATCTTTATTTTGCCCTTTTTAACAGTCATTTAACATACTGTGTAGAATCATGGGGTTTGACATACAACATTTACTTTGATCATATCGGGCGATTACAAAAACGGGCTATAAGAATTATAATACAAAGCAAGTATACTGAACCAAGTAAACCGCATTTCCAGTTATTAAATATTCTTTCTTTTGGCCCATTGCGGTCTTTAAAAATAGCGTTGTGTGTAAACAACATAGTAAAATATAATCAACATTTTAATGCCCCCCTGTATCGCTCTTCTTCTTGACTCACAAGAAACCTCACACATAGTAACTTTAATCTGCCACCGAATAATAACATCCACAGTGAAAGATTGGTGCAGTTTTCAGAAGCCAGAGTTTGGAATGCTTTACCTCCAGAAATAAAACAGTCCCATCAAACAAATAAAACATTAAGAACATACTTCGCCACTCGATTGATATGGGTCACTTCGTTTCATTTCATTTCATTACGGTTCATTTTCATTGCTACTCTTACCATACAAATGATCAAAACACTGACTGAACCTATAGCCAGTTTGACCTATGTGACAGTCGTTTTCGGTTTGTGTTTGTTGTACCGTGTTGTTCACGACAGACCTTTACTGACACTGCTGTAAAATGTACATTATCTTATTTTCCCCTCACCGTATGCTCTACTTTGGTCTTTCGCCGTGATTTTGTGATTTTCATTTTGCACAAGTGCTATGTCATTGCCATCGTGTATTTTGTTTCTGAACCCCACATTAGCCACTGGCTATGGGTTCAGTCAGTGTTTTGATCATTTGTATTGTAAGAGTAGCAATGAAAATGAAACGTAATGAAATGAAATGAAACGAAGTTACCCCTATCAATCGAGTAGCGAATGTAGTCGGTTAGGAATATTAAAGCTAAGTTAGTCGAACTGCCAGCGCGAAAACCAAATTCAGAAGATTGCAACAAAATATTTTTTCTAAGTAATTAAATACGGCATTCGAAAGTTACTATCGAGAATTGTTCGCTTGTCGGGAGCCAAGGATGCCGGGATACGAGGACGACATCTGTTCAGGGATGCCGACGAGACGAAGAGGAAACAAATTTATTAGAGAGGGATATTAGCATGTGAGAGGTTGAGAAGGCTATTGAGGAACTAAGCTCGGGCAAATCGCTTGGTCCGGATGGGATTACCGCGCCATTTTACAATGCGTTCAAAACAAATATGGCAACAGCACTGCATGAGGTATTTTCAGAACTCGAGTGGGGGACTCTGCCTTCATCGTTCAATCGTGCGCACGCAATACTAATCCGAAAAGGACAAGCTAGAGGTATATTACGTAAGGTAACGGGATACAGGTCAATTACGTTGATAAATGTTGATTACAAAGTTTTGGTGAAAGTTCTTGCAGCAAGATTGCAGGGAGTCATGCGGAAGTTAGCTGTGCCGCATCAGACATGCGGCACAACTTAGATCAAATAAGGCTCATAAAGTATGTTCTTAATATTTTATTGGTTTCATGGGACAGTTTTATTTCTGGGGGTAAAGCATTCCAAACATTGGCTCCTAAAAACTGCACCAATCTTTCACTGTAGATGTTATTATTCGGTGGCAGATTAAGGAAACTATTTACAAATATTCATGTAGATAGAATCATTTTAGAATATTGCGGTAGCGCTCTCTTCAAGGTAACGATGCTGCAAATAGATATATCTAAGGCTTTCGACATGGTACCACATAGTGTTCTCTTTTTGTTAATCAATTATGTAGGACTTGGTTCCGTCATTTGTGGAGGCATCAAAATGGCATATCAAAGCGGATGTACCAATTTAAGGGTTGAAGGTGAACTTTCACCACGCGTACAAGTACTTACTTCCGGTCGACAGGGTTTTCCGTTAAGTCCTTTACTTTTTGCTTTACTTTTTGGAGCCGCCCTGCAGAAAAACAGTTAATAGTACAGAAATAAGGGGGTTTAATATATAGTCGTCTGAAGTGCGTGTTTTAGCTTATGTCGGTGACGTTGCCCTATTTGCTGTACTTAGGGAGAGTCGTAGCTCGTTATTAAGAATTACGAAATGTTTTGCGAGAAAGGCGGCAGTTAAAATAATAAGCAAAGGGCACTGGTATCTGGCATGGTCATTGGAATGCAACGCCCGATGTTTTTTGAAAATATCCAGTGGCTCACGACACCTAGCAATTACCTGGCGGTACGTTTGGATGGTTGGCCCGAGAACGAGTCACGTTGGCTCGAAAAAAAAAAACCGATGAAATGCATGCGATGGCCGAAGCATGGAGTGGGCCGTGAATTGTCCACTTTTTTTTTTTTCACTGGAAAATTATCTATCTTCCGCAGGCACTACGTTGTACGCGTAAGTAACTCGCCGTGGTTACTTAGTGGCTGTGGTGTTGGGCTGCTAAGCATGAGGTCGCGGTATCGAATCCCGGTCGCGGCGGTAGCATTTCGATGGGGGCGAAATGCGAAAACGCCCGTTGCACTTAGATTGTGGCGCACGTTAAAGAAACCCAGGGGGTCAAAATTTCCGGAGTCCCTCACTACGGTGTGCCTCATAATCAGAAAGAAGTTTTGGTACGTAAAACCCCATTGTTTAATTATTTTAGTACGCATAAGTACACTAAGAAATTTCACCGAATCTCTGCCACGTTTGTATGGGTTTTGACGTAGGAGCGAACATCAAGAACAAATTTGCTTCATCGAGTAAACCAAGGTGGTCTGTCATTGTGTCTCTTGTTTCTACAGAAAGTTGTATCCCGTTTCACATTGATAAGAGATGAAAGACACCCTTTTCTGTGCTTTTTTTTCTCAAACCATGTTAAGCGTTTCCATGCCTGATTTTTTTTTCTTCAGTCATGGGCCCTCGTCACACAATGTTACGGTATTTGCGCGAATATTTGAGGTCCTATCGCTTCCTTCGGGCAAGATTATTATTTGAGTGCATCTGCTATGGAAAAAGGAAGCGTCTTAAGAAGGATCTTAATAATAGTGTGTTCCTTGTACCGTTCTATCAGTTAATGTTTCAAGAAGGGCCTCGGCCAGACGTACATAAAGAGGTTAAAAATATGGGGATACCGGCGAACGTTAAAACATCTTTCTTCAAGCTTCACACGAGGACCTTGCCTGTTAAAACGTGGTTAGAAGAAAGAGGGATTCATGCGTCATGGGGAAACAGATGCTTTCTGTGCAATAAAGCTTAAATGATCGAACATGTTTTCATTGATTGTAATAATGCCATATTTTGCGGGATATATTACAGAGAACTTTAAATCCAGAAAGAACACAGGGAAGGCGGCAGATGGAAATTCAGGACGATGAGCAAAACGAGAACATGGTGAAAGCAGGAGCTGCTTTCACTTTGTTCTCGTTTTGCTCATCGTCATAGAACATCAAGGATAGATCTACCCGTCAATCCACACAGCATTCGTTTCTTTTTTACCGCCTGAACGCGATTTTGAACAGATGGACATTATCTTTTTTACTCGGGCTGCGCGCAGTCTGGCGTAGTCTGTTAGCATATAGACACTGTCGTGTTAAAGGCCGATCCACCTATGAACATTTTGTAAATGGTTGTGAAAGTACGTGATATGTGTACAAGACGGTTGGCTGTGATGAAGATGTGGTGTCAATGTTGGACACTTTAACACATATAAAACGAGTGTGATCTGTGCGTCACAAACTCCTTTGAGGCTTGTAGCGAAGCTGGAAACAGAGAAAAGAAAAGGCCACTGTGACGTCGGGGAAGAGTGCTTCTCTCGCATCCAGAAGTCCCGGGTTCGATTCGCACCCAGACAGAAATTTAGGTACTTTTCTTTTCGAATTAGGGCATCAATTTACAAATCAATGTGGACAAGTGGCTCTCCGCTATCAAGAGCCCCGATGCCGGGGCGCAACTATGGGCTGTCCAGAGGGCCCACGATGCGGCGGTCGGGCAAGGCCTGACTGTCCCAACGTGGGAGCGGCCCGCAGCGCGCTGAGTCGCGTACCTCAGGACCTTATTAAAGTTTTGCATCCATCCATCAATTTGCTTTGTTTAGAGAAACCCGTCTGACAAGTCTGACCTCGATGCGAGCGTGCTCTGACGTGTTGTTACTATTCGCGCCGTCGGCCATTTTGGTACCATCTTTCGGTCACACCACCGAAGACAAGGCCGGATTTTTCGCGTAATGGGGCATATAATGCTTATGCATTCAAAACTATTTCATTTGATTTCCGTCTCGCTGTCTTCGCTGACGTGCTCACCACCGCACACCCAGCAGGGTATGCGGTGGTGAGCATTTTATATATGGCAGCAAAATCGATTAAGGGACAAGACGACCACGCCTCATCGCTTTCTGTTTCGCGCTTACATACACGTAAAAAAAAAAACAGCCCGACAGTACCCTTCTCCCGATGAACGGCGGCGTTATTGCGATCGTAAGCAGTGCAGCGACGCACCGCATTGCCACGTTCTTCTTTACATTTTTCTGTTACCAACACTGCATTGACGTGTCTGTAGACCAGCGGTCCCTCCTCAATGCACGCTGTGGTTCCTTTCCCTTCGCTGCACTTCTGTCTCCCCACTCGGCTGCCATTGATGCCGATTTTTTTTTTCGCTTTCCAGTAGCAGACTCCCTAAATTTTCAGTCATCGACTTCTTCACTGCTTGCCTCTTATTCTACTCGTCTATCCGAACGCATATTCAGTGGCACATGACAAGTTTCGTGTATTGAGCGACCCAAGGTGTCACGAAAGAAGTTAGATACTGACACGCGTCATACATACCACAGAGTGGATGAAGCTCCGAAAGAATGCTGATGACAATAAAATTTGTCACGTGACTTACCAGACAACGGTGTGGTTAGAGCTCCCATTACAGTCTCTGACCTCAGGACCTCCTCCTCTATAACATTCCCCTTTACTGTATCTTGTCTATAAATAATAAAACCTCAATAAAGAAAAAAAAAAACGGGTCATCCGCTTCGCTCACGGCGCGCACGTTTGTGGACGCGACTTATTTTGGCCATTACTGCGCAGCGGTTGCAAGGAATAGACAACGAACGTTAAGCTTTGAGTAAATTGAACATTCTACTTTGCCAAAGTAAACCCGTTTCACTTCTGAGCAAAATTTATTGCTTCAGACGGACCGCTTTGGTGAAGGCACTACCGTGTTTGACGAGATGTTTGAAGTGGGGCATTTCAGTAGTAATTTCGAAAGATGTTTTTTTCCTTGTTGCAATGCTTGTGGCCAATAATTAACCACTGCATGTAATTCGAGCGGGTGACTCAATATTTTTAATATAGAAACGTAGCCCGACTGATTGTACATTAAATGAATATTTAATTACGATGTAATTATGGTGGCTCTCTATAAAATGTACAGAGTCATTCTCATCCCACCTTGATTTGCTTTCTACGGATTCTCCCGCACCTTGGCTTAAAACTATGTAAATTTCATACATTTATCGACAGTCGAACGTAATTTGTGACTGAAGGGGTTATGCTGGCTCCCTGATTGGCCCAGCTTTATATACATTATTTCCGGAATCAACACACTTTATACTGTTTTAATGTCTGGCGTTATTCGGCCAAATTATATGGTGAGAAACCGGCCAGAATGAACGTGTCAAATCCTGAGACGGAAGGCAAAGAAATGTCAGTTTAATAAAGTAATTATGCGCTTGAAGGCGTATATTTGTTGCAGTGAAATATTCAGCTGGCCTTTGTTTTTTTTTCCTGTGGGAAATTTCGTAGGACAGAGCTGATCATTGCCGCGTTTGCAAGGGTAGTGCAGAAAGATTGCCACAAAGAAGGTAACTAATAAATACGTTTTATTGCTAGAGCCCTGTTAGCCAACCAACCTTTACTTCGCCTCTGTCTGTGTGTAACCTCTTCATACGTACATTGTCTTGTCTTGTATTCTCAACAGTGGCGCGTACCCACTATGGTGGATTGGCCGAGAAGCAGGCGGTTTTCCGCATGCTTAGAAGCAACGCGAAACTATATTTGAACAGTGGAGCGTGGGACGATAGAACTGTAGTTTAGAAGTGTAATGAAAAATTGCTAGGAATTTTGATACAATAAGTGAACGTGAAGAAACCAAATAATAGAAATTAGTGATAATTCTTTAGAAATTAAGAAAGGTACTCTTTTTGTCTCTATAATAAAATTGTAAACCGCAAGAAAAGCAGCTGTGTGAATGGAAAAAAAAAAAAAGGAAAGAATGGTTGGCGAGGTTAGCGATAGCCCAAGTTTGGTGAATAAGTATTCTAATAGCTTTCCTTGCCTTAGAAAGCGGCGGCACTAGAGAAAATAATGTTCGATAGCTTCAGGTGCACATTGTTTCACGCACCTCTCGCTCGCACAGCCTCTTATGCTTCTTCTTCTTTTCACACATACGCCCGCAGTACCTTTGCGATGTTGAAGCATTCTCTTCGCTTAGGTTGTGTAGAGCGTGTAAGTCTTCGGCCCGCCTAAAGTGCCTTTGCACGGTATGAGCCACGGAGATAAATGTGGGCGTCCAGGCTTGCCTATACTTCCCTCCGCTCGGCTGTTTCCTCCTCCTCGGCTCAGCTGTATAAGGCGGAGCGCACGATTTACCCTCGCGTACCCTTCGTGCAAGTGCGAAGGCCATTTGCGGCTTCTTGCGCAGGCACAGGCAGCCAAAGCACGGCAGATAAAAGCGTCAAGAGCAGTCCCTAGCCTTCCCTGAATAAGGCGAGGGGGACGCGCCGTGTCACCCCGCTCCCCGAAGTCTTTCACTCGCAGGCCACACGACATACCACGATTGCGTGGAAAACAACGACCAGGACAGCGATGTCGCGGAAAAGGGGGAACGTGTAGGGACGGCTGGTTGGAACAGAACACGAGGATCACCGCAGGGCACGAATCGCAAAAGCGAATGGGGAAGACCGTGTCCTGTCACGCCGGCGCATCGCCGTCACGCGCCGGCGAACGGGGTGTATTTCGCGGAACGAGAACGGGTGCGGCCACGCCCTCCTGTCTCTTCGTCATCGTCGTTGCCTGACGGGAGACAAGGTGGGAACGAGAGTAGAGAGAGAGAGAGAGAGAGGGGGGGGGGGTCTCTGATGCCACAGCCGGCGTCGATCGCGGACTCGTTTAATGTGACTGGCTAGACTAACTGTGCGCGATAGGGCCTCCGTGATCACTATACTACTAAAGTTTATAGAAGGTCGTTCGGTGGAGAGGGAAGGTGCTTTCGCGATAACATTGTGATTCTTTTTACGTATATCAAGGCCCACCTAATTGGCAGTGCGCCTTGGAACGAAAATTGCTTGCTCGCTCTTAATATTGCGTGCATGTTGGTCGTCTTTGGGTGCGTAACCTCGCGTGTTTCGTTCCACTGATTACGCGCCTACGTTATGTATACTTGGAAGCAATGTACTGTACAGACTGCATCAAAAGTTTTCGTACCGGTGAATCTGTGAAGAGCTGAATATGTCCGCAGGCTACGAACGCAGCCTGATGTCGTAGCCAGCGCGTGAAATGCGCGCCACGAACGCCAACTACCGAATAGGATTACTCTCGGAAAGGCGCCGGTGGAAAAGGGGGGGGGGGGGGGCATCGGGGCAAGCCTATGAATATGTTAAATATCCCCGCAACAGCCTAAAGTTTCCATCTTTCTTTCATTTCAGCAAATGATTTAAATGTGGTCTCCTAAGCATAAGACAAGTGCCACCAAATATCGATATCGAGAAAAGATATAGTAAACGCGACATTTTGGGGATTTTACGGCCGGAAACCGAAATCTGATTATGCGGCATGCCGTCGTCGACGCCTCCGAAATATTTTCGACCACCTGGGGTTCTTTAACGTGCATTAAATGCACGGCAGGCGAGTGTTTCTCGCATTCCACCTACACGGCAATAGGGCCGCCGCCACTGGGATCGAATCCGCGACCTGGATCTGTGCATGCAGCACAGAGCGGCACATAAAGGAACAATAAGTGAGACGATCAGGCACGAGCATTGGAAGCGTATACGTATGCGCATCTACAGACTGACTACGGATAGATAGATAGATAGATAGATAGATAGATAGATAGATAGATAGATAGATAGATAGATAGATAGATAGATAGATAGATAGATAGATAGATAGATAGATAGATAGATAGATAGATAGATAGATAGATAGATAGATAGATAGATAGATAGATAGATAGATAGATAGATAGATAGATAGATAGATAGATAGATAGATAGATAGATAGATAGATAGATAGATAGATAGATAGATAGATAGATAGATAGATAGATAGATAGATAGATAGATAGATAGATAGATAGATAGATAGATAGATACCTGAATATTGCTGTCATAGCAATACCTCTCTGAAGCCCAAAATATGTTTTGAAAAGGTGAACTAGACACCGGTCATTAACATCAATGTAAAGTACGCATTCGAATTCTATCAGTAATTAAAACCCGTACAGTGAGAGAAGAAATCACATCGACACAGTGGTGTCAGCGGATGCTGCACAGCGAAGTGCTGGCGGACCAACTCAGGGCTGTCCAGAGGGCCCGTGTGACGGCAGAGGGGGTCGGCCTCTTTGTACCGACGTAAGAGCGGCCCGCATCAGTCCCAGACTGATCCCTCAGGACCTAATTAAAGTTATTCATGCCAAACTACACCATACGGAAAGAAGGCCGCCGGTTGAGAGTGGCTAAGGTTGTCATTAAAGCGATGTAATTGTCATTAAAATATGGTTGTCATTAAAGCTACATTGAATTCGGAAGCTATATGTACATAAATTGTTTTATACGACAATTAAGTCAAAAGTTGCAAACATCTTCCCTCTATACAACTCAAGTATCAGCCAAAAGGGCAGGCGCCATTTGCTTTTGGAGACAGTACTGCCCAGTTATCTCTCTAATGCGTCCCTCACACTTTAGCAGCTGCTTCAGCATAAACTTTCCTTAATGTGATAGTTCTCCAGGGGGGCACAAAATTTCTCTAAAACATACAACAGTATTAAGACGTAAGTCTTCAGTAACACTTCGATAATAACATCCCACACATGAAAGCCGTATTTTAAAATAAAAGCAAGCAAGATTAAATCGAATTGTGAAGCAAATTTCCGTCTAGGAGGCCTAATTTCTACAGGCCCGTATTTAGGAAAACGTCCTTACGCAAGGATTGTTCGTAAGAGCAAATGCCAGCCGATCCTGGTGCTGGACATATTAATTAGCGAAAGCGGCCGGCCAACGGCGAAGGCCACTTACGAAAGAAAAGCTTTCCGTGTTGGACCCCGTATAAGCTCACGTAACGCATACAACGTGTTATGAAACATGCCGATAGCGCTAAGGATGGCAAAAGCATAAACATAGAATGCAGGTGACGGGCACTGCAGCTCGTCCCCACATCTTGGTCTTCCTTAGAGCCGCGTTAAGTTTTCATAAGGCCACTGACAAACTACATAACCCTGCTTTCTAGATTACTAGCATACGTGTGCTTCCCTGCGTTTGTTGGTTAGTGTCCGTGCTGGTATTTTGTAAGTGTGCACGTGCGTGTGTCTTTGCACGAGCGCGCGCACTCTTTAGCACCCTGAAATTATTCCCTTTACGCAAGATCGCCCAGCGCCAGAAACAAACACGCACGTGAGAAAATACAAACGCCCATCGCTCATGTTCCCCCTCCGCTCTCTTTGTCGCCGCTCAGTTCTATTGCATAACGACGTTCAGCCAACTTGCCTGCATCTTCATCACCCGGCGTGCAATCTTAGTTTGCCAAGCCCACGCATTCACGAAGGGTATATACGTCTAGGCTCAGTGGAACACAAAAAGAAAGCTGCCTGCCAGGCGTCCTCGGCTTCTCGCAGTGCTCTTGCCCTCGTCCGGCAACCTCCCCCTTCTCTTCTTCCTCCTCCCCCGCCCCACGTCTCCCTCTCACCCAACCGAGAGGCGCGTTAGGAGAGAACAAAGACGGTGTCCGTACCGAGCAAACGACGCAACGTAGACGAATCAACAAAAGGCAATCGCGATAGAACGCGCGAATGAGCGGGTAAGGAAAGTCGTCGAGCGCTTCCAGGGACAGAGCGTGGTTATGAAATATGCGTCGGCCCCGCGGCGCGACGGCGGCGAGCGCAAGCTGGCGGCGAAACGCCGAGTTATTTATGCGTTCGCGGCGAAGCTGCGGCTGGCGCGTGTTCCACTGCGCCGCTGTTTTCCTTTTCTTCTTTTTTTTTTCCGGTGATACGTCGGCGTAGCTGTGCGCAGCGCTGCGGAAAACCCGGGACGCCGTGCCGGAACCCCGAGCGCGCGGTGTCCTTGGGTAGGCGCGTCAAGATAGTTACCTAAACTAAGTCTAAATATTCCTTTCAACTGGCGCGGAAGTTGGAATGGGCGGGAAACGACGCCGCGAGAAGAAACTAATTTCCGTCCCGCGAAACATACTCATGGACAGTCACTGCCTGCTCATTCCACGCGCATTTGCAGAAGCTGCGAGGATAGAGAAAGCAATCATCCTACCTGTGCGTCAATGTATTCCTTGAAAATTACATCTGCATAATCAACACCAGCTATGAAAACGATCATTGCATACTAATGTAGGCTGTGAAGTAAAACTCGAGAACGATTCGCATGGTTTTGCAGAACTGGAAAGCATATGCAAAGGCACGTTATAGTTTCTCAGGCCGTCAAGCAAACAGAAACGTACATGTAATCTGTTCATTTTTTTTTTATGGATGTGTGTATCAAAAGCGAAAGCCTCAGCGCCCGATTTGGCCTTCGTCGGAGGCATCGTCGATGAACTGGAGTTTGTTATGGAACACGGCAGCGCACTTCGAAAGAATGACGTAACGCAGAATTAACAAACACGAGCGCTCTTCCTTCTGTGTTACGTTGCTGCTTCGAAGTGCGCTGACATATTCGATCATGACTTACTAGCCAGCCCACCAGTACGTCTTAATCATGGAATTTTTCATACTCCGGCCGGACGAAGCCTTGGAAGCATTATCACTCTAGTGGCGTGTCTCTGTTAAGCGGCCCTTCGCAAGGTCGGACCGTGACAAGCAGACAATTGAGCTCGGTGCGTAGATAACGCGCAGAATGATCGCTTTTGCAAAGTATTACACCAGTTGGCATAGAAAAAACAGGCGGAAGTTCCAACATGGACTCACGCGCCCTTTTTGAAGGAGCACTTCCCAGGCCAGGAGCAGCATAGACAGTCGTATCAGTAGCATTGGTTTTCCTTCACAAGATGTCACCGTGAGCAGGAGTTTCACAATTTCAGATGTAAGTAGCTTCCTGTCTCACCCCTCTAGGAGCATATTACATATATATATATATATATATATATATATATATATATATATATATATATATATATATATATATATATATATATATATATATATATATACCTCAACGAGCGGGCTCGTCGCGCCACCCCGTGGCGGTCGCGGCATCTACGTTACGCAGCAGCCGCGCCTGCATGCATTTGTAGTGCGTTTGCTACGCGCGATTGCGCGCTCGCGCTCATGTGCTCCAGTCTGGACGTGCTACTTGGTGAGGACAGGCTTCGTCCTGCACCAGCTTGATCGACGCATAGTAGCCACGCCGTAATTGTGCATTTAGAAGCGCTTTCAACGGGTCAATTAGTGGCGATGTCCCTCAAGCCGTCTAACCAGGAGCGGCCACGAGTGAGCGCGCGCTGCGTGCAAGCGTGCGTTGTCGTCTGACCTTAGGTTTCGCGCTGTTCCAGCCGAGTTCAGAGTTCGCAAGTAACCGAAATTAGCGAGACCCGACGGCTACGAGGCCGATAAGCAGTGTGGTCAAAGTTTAACTGAGGTTTTTAGCGCACGAAAAGGGACGAAAGACAGTGGCGAAACGAGGACACAGCGCTAACTTCCAACAATGGTTTTATTCCACAAGGCGGTAGACACATATATATAAAACATCTATAGACACATGGAATAAAACCATTGTTGGAAGTTAGCGCTGTGTCCTCGTTTCGCCACTGTCTTTCGTCCCTTTTTGTGCGCTAAAAACCTCAGTTATGGAATACCAACACGCCCTAACCTACGCTCTTTCAAGTCAAAGTTTAGCTTCTGCGCGGGCGGTTAGAGCTGAGCGTGAGCAGACGTGAGTCTGCGTCTTCCGAAAGTACGTAGTTCTTTTCGAAATTCGAAACGCGGATTTTTGGTTTATTTCAGCATGTTGAGTCACGTTGCCAAAGAAGATAACACGAAAGCGAAAGGTAAGAGTAAATTTGGAACAACGAACGGTAACCAATGAAATATACGTCATGAAAATGCAACAAGCGATCGCTTGATAAATGAGTGATGCGTGAATGCTGCATGTGAGGACTTGTTCCATGTGATGATGTCGACATCACCACACACAGCCTCAGCACACTTCAGAAGCGAGTCTTCTTGGTACCGAGTATGGGGGGCAAGCGGAGTCGTTGTTGGAAGTGCGATTTAATTGTTTACAAAAAAAAAAAACATCTGTCGTGTATGTCCACTCAACAAACAAGTATACGTATGTTGTTCATAAAGCAGGAGTACCTTTACTACCCACGGGGGTCTTTTCTTCATTCTGTCACCAGCTCCCTTTGCATCGTGCAGGATCGCGAACTGGTTGTTTTCGTAGATAACCTCACTTCTATTCCTCGTTTTCCTATTTTTTTTTTCTGAATGTCTCTCGTTCTGGGGCTCGACCAGTTCTTTGACGTTCGTACTGAGTTAGTAAAAGAACTTCCTAGAAGAGGAGGCAGGAAGCAGCTAAGGGATATTCCTTTTGAATATTTGTGCGATGAAAGTTTTCACGTAATATAGGCCGTTGCCGTGTTCAATATCTGATCATCATGGCAAGAATATATAACGCAAGACTAATCGGTGCTACCTACACTTCCCATCAGTTATGCTTCTACAGCACTTACTTAACAGTAAAAAATGGCGAATGCCGCGCGCGTTCAATGAGTTCAATGGCATAAAAGAAAAGAAATAACGCGGTAACGTCCATTCGTATCTTCAGCGCATTGCCCCCACTTTTTCTTTACAACATGCCGTAGCCAGAAGCTTAAATGTTTCCGCACATGTAAGGGACACTCAATGACTCACGGTCACTTTCTGTCTGACTCCGCGAATGATACTTTGAAAAAAATTCAAAAATAAAGAAAAAATTACCGATGTACTGCCTGTATTAGCGCTATTTGTGCCAACGCGTGAACGAGGCCTGTTCCGCATGCAAAACGTCGTGAAGAGTACTTGATAGTTCTTGAAATACACTCACCCGTTACGGAGACACAGTTGTATTGCTTGGAAGACCGTCCTATCCGTTTCGACTTGTGGCCGACGCACTCAAGTACCTCGAATGGTGCCGTAAGGAAGCTGGAAAGTGCAGTAAAGACATAAGTTAGATCTCGGTCGAACTCACCATCGAGTTCGATCAACACTGAGCTAAAGCTTCTTCCTAAAACGCACTTGGAAGGCGCTACAACGTAAAACTATTCCAATATGTTTTTATTCCAATTTCCTCACGTCAAACTTGCGTAACCGCCGACGCAAGCCTCGGGTGCTGACCCGCGGCGTTGTCTGAACAGCCGAATGAAACGCTCTCCTTGTTTGTAGTAGGTCACCTTTGTTTGCTTTAAGAACGAATACCATTACCTAGGCTGAGCAGTTTTTCTTTTCTAATTAGTTGAAAGGAGTCGAGGTGCACGCTCAAGTGGCGAGGGCCTCGACGGGGCCGAGCCACTACCCTGAAAATCGATAAGCAGATGAAGAGGGTTGTGCCGGCGTCTGCGATTGGTGCTCTTTGCCGTTAACTAGCTTGCAGTGGCTGGTCAAAAATAGCGGCAGCGTGCAACGGAAGCTTAGCAAAGCCGCTAAAGCGCATCCTCAGCAAAGAGTTGGCAGAGCGATGTCGTATATGTGTCGAAAGGGCTCAAAAATATTATATTGCCCCGCGAAAGGGTTTATTGTGCGCAAATAAATCCATGCTCTCCGGCAGGTGAGACTAGCCAGTGCTCGGACGATCAGCGGGCAGTAACCTTCTTTTTCGGAACGGAGTCCCACTCCGGCTCATCAGAAAAAAAAAGTTTTGTTCGGCATATTAATTGATACTTAACGCGCACACGTCACACTGACGCGGTGAGTTTTCGCGTGTTTCTGACGCCGCCCGCTTCACAGACAGGCGAAGTGGGCGCAGTATGAAAACTTTTAACCCATAACAGAAGGCTATATTAGCAAAAAATCGTCGAATCAGAAATAACAGTATTTCTTTTGCTCGGCCTAATCGTGCGCAATCAGTGTGTACGCTTCATATCAGATGGAAAGCTATCATGGTTTTCGTGACTTCGCGTGACAGACAGGCGAAGTCGGGAGTGACCCAAAAATTTGTTGACCAATCGTGAAGGGCTTACTGCAGAATTGTAATAGAAAAAGTTTGGAACAGCTTTAAGTTACAGCGCCCCAATTTTATCTCAAATGACGCGCGCAACCACAGTGTCTTGGTTCGCGGTGTCACCAAGCAAAATAAAAGCTCGTCATTGAATGTTCAAAACAACAGCACTATCAAGACACTGAACGCAGATTCTGCTGCCTAAGAAACGAAGGGAGCTGCTTCGGAGGCAGCGCAGTGTGTGTGACGTCACACGGACGTCATCACACTTAATTGCCCCAACGAAAGCGAAGAGCTCCGAGCTCTGTAAACCTGGTTGGGGTTGATCATACACCGTCGTAGAAAAATATGTGAACCGTACTAAAATGTGCCATATACGTGCATTTCTTGTCTTTCTGTTGATAGTAAGAGGCAAATATAAACTGTCATCCTTCGCTATAAGCTATGCTTCTTATTTCTAAATGTACGCTTTAAACGCAACGCTCTACACTTGTTAACTTTATAAGCTTCCTTGCGAATGAGAACACTGCATTAGTTGACAGAAAGTGCTTAGCATACGCTATTGTATACAACTGAATGTAAAGTCCACCGCGGTTCGAAACTTCTCGTGACATCTAATTTGATTTCTTTTTCGTTTTTTTCTGTCTCCCGTAATATGTGGTCATAGAATATAAACAGAGAGCTAGCTGTTCTCTACTTGACTTTTAGCTTTAAGTCTAAATCGAGAGCAATCATTTATTTTGTCCCAAAGCAATAGATACGTTTCATTTCAAAGTGCACTGTGGGGCCGAATTCACTAAGCTTTTTGTTCATAAGTGCTGCTTTTCATTGGCCGGTCGCCTTCGCTAATAAGATGCCTTACATCACTATATTTTGGCGCGAGCGCTTTTAGCGCAAGAACGTTTTATGAATACGCTGGTGTTTACCGAGTCAAAAGCACGTCAATATTATGAGGTACGCCATAGTGGGGCATTCTGTAATAATTTACGTCTTCAAACCGTCTACACATCGCGCAGATTGCGCAATAATTTCAACAATGTCCGCGTGTAAGGAGCGACACAAGCATTTAACTATTCACCACTGCCTCGCGCTATCCGTCTGTGGAACAGCCTTTAGGATAGCATTGCTTCGCTAAGAAATCAAGGCGCATTTTGCAGTAATTTGGTCAAACATTTTTGTCCACACTGGGCGTAGGGTTGAGTTAGTACACGGGCACTCATCAATCCCATCTACGTTTATGTTTTCAATACATTGGCACGCGTTACGCCATGTGTGTGTTCGCTGCTTTTTTTTTTTTTTAACGCTACACAGTGTATAACGTCTCAACGCAAAGCAGCTTGCTGCTTTTATGTAATACTTCCTGCTGTTCTTGCTGTTCTTATGCAATGCTTATCTGTTCATTCCTCCTTTCTTTTTCCTTTGTTTTCGACGTCTTTATGTACATATGCAAATTTTATCGTTTTGTGCCAATATTTGAATCCTTTATGCACCGACATATTTTTACCGATAGTATCTTATTATAAACTGTGCCGTATGTCCTCCTCACCCTATGCCTCTTCCTAGGCCTTTGAGGTCGTTCTAAATAAATAAAAAATAAATAAAAAATAATTTGGACCACCACGGGGATCTCGAACGTACACCCGATGCACGTCACAAGCTGGCGTTATTGCCGCGGCTCGCGTTTGATTCCAACACCCTCGTGCTTATAGCAGCGCAACGCGGCTATGTTCTACGAAAATGACATCAATGCAAAAGCCGAGGTTACTGCACTTTTGCAACATACGCCAGTGTGCGCGCGGCCACAACTCATCGTTGTGGAAGGCATTTCGGCCCCGTGCAAATGTCGTAACGTGATGTCTCGGTCCACTGACGGGGCTGAAATGTCTGATGTACAAGTGTGTACGGCCTCGAGCTGCGTGCGGGCGCGCTTTTGACGTTCAGCACCACTACGCAATCTCACGCTATTCCAGCGCAACTCTGAAAGAACACCGTAAGTCATACTTTTACGGGCTTCATGTACGGTTCGCTAGGCTCTGTGAATGCGCAGTTTCTACCACCGCCGTATATATATGTATATATATAAATACGAGCGTCCACCTCCGTTTGCAGGAAAAAAAAAGATAAAGAACGCACAATTTTTCACGATATAAAGATTTCCGCTCGGTCGTCGACATTTAAGAGTGCCTTTAAGCGTTATCGGGTTCGCTCGTCATATATTACGATTGAGTAGCTGCGTGCTATAGCAAGTGCGCAGATATCGTTAGAGAGTTCGTTGACACCGAAAGACCCGGATTTCCTAATACGCTCGAGCAAAGATATGCGCGGAATTGCAAAAGCAGAAAGCTGGGGAGTGAATAATTTTCGGTGTGAGAAACGAGGCAACGGAGTCATAAAGCGAACGAACCAATCTTTTTTTTTTTTTTTAAAGCAAGACAAATCTTTTCGAATATGAACACAAGCAAATCTTGTTTTCTTTTCTCTCTCTATTGAACTCCCATCTCGCATGTAACGGTAGAGTGCACTGCTAAGCGTTTTTTTTTTTTTTAACTGGTAGTTAACCTTCACCCCCTCCATTGGTAAACAGCTGTGGGACGATGCCCTCTGTGACGAGGGCACCGTCAAGGAGGCGATCCCGAGTTCCAGCTGGAACCTCGGCTCGCGGACTCCGTCATCACACACTCTGGATTCCGGCTGGCGAAACACGAACGCACGTTCCTCACTTTTTGTTTTTGTTTTTGAAGCAAACTGATTGCGTGGGATCGCTAACGTCACCCAGCGTCAGCGCTTCGTCTTGGATCACGTACCACGCAAAAACAGGCTCTTCTTCAACGTGGCAGCCTTCCCACCTATATATATATATATATATATATATATATATATATATATATATATATATATATATATATAACGACAGAACGGCTAGGCCACAGGGCTTCCTTTTATTTCAGCGGGCGAATCACCCACTATCACGGCCCCGAGTGGTGACGACGAGTGCGTTTAAATTACCTGCAGGAAACGGATTGGGCCTCTACATGGTCACCTTAGGAGCGACTATTTGCAAGTGTGAGGTCTGTGTCTGATTTATGTGATTTATTTATTTTAAGTGTCGCTACGGCGGAGCGATTGCCGGCAGCAACTGCAAGGCTAACCTCACCGGTAGCCTTCAACCACTAAACTCAACTCTTTGTACAGATGAGAAAGACCAAATACACACACCGCGCTCACACTAACTAAAGTTACTATACATGGATCCTACAGCGAGCGATATACGGTAACTCCAACACCAAAGTCTCCCGCGCGCTGAAGCGGGTAGCCCGGTCGACTGGCAAGAAACGCCGAACAAACGTTTTGAGACGCGAGACCTGAAGAATCTCAGAATCGCGGCAACGACGGTCAGAAAGAACTTCCGCGAGAGTGACACGGTAGTTTACCGGGGAGCCGTTTGTTTTGTAGTGACGTAAGGGCCTAGAAAACCCGAGAGGAACTTATCACAGAAGCCAGTGGCACGAACGGGTGTCCGGTAGCAGCAGCTCATCTTCGGCTCTAAAAGGAAACGTCGCGTGGAGGGCGGTCGTAGCGCGGCTTGCGGTCCTGTAGGCTAGCTTTCGTCCAGTCATTTCGACTCCTGAGCATCGCTCGTAAATCTATAGATAGGGCAGCTTCAGGGGCAAATTCACCCAGCCCCTCCGGAATACACCCAACCCCTCCGCATGGTCCGTCTAATATACACATGGCGCGTCTTGAAGGTGTGCTAATTGAAGCCTCGGTCGACACGGGTGCTTCGCTGTCAGTCATTAGTGCCAATTTGTGTTCTCCTTTGCGACAATTCGACTCACATTGGCTCACCCCTTTGTTGTGACAATGCCGTCCTTGTTCAGCCCTCCGGAGTTCGCACACAGCGCGTTTTCATTGAAGGCGTACGTCGCCACGCTCAGCGCCTCGTGTTGTACTCCTGCGCTCGCGAGCTCGTTTTAGGATGGTACTTCCATCCGCGTCAGCTTTGATCTCGTGCCTCCACGTGTAACTCGAATGCGAGACACTGAATGTACGTCTGAATTCGGCGCACTCAGGCTGCGTTTCGTGACGCCATTTTCGTTTCTCATACAATTAATGACCACCTCATCGAGTAACTTAGACCAAGGCTTATAATTGGGCTAATCAAATCAAATCAAGAGGGAATTTTACTACACAATAATATGAAAAGTGTCTACAAAGATATTTGGTCCCATAGCCTAAAGCGGCCAGTCACAGCGGCTATCTGTCACAGGCAAGCTTTAAAATTTTGGTGCAGCTAAAAAAAAGAAATCAAAGAAACTATATAATGAAAAGGGCGCAAACAGACAGCGAATCAAGACAGGACGAATTACCTAACGCAGATTTTGCGTTTGTGTATGTGGTGTTGTGTTCTTTATGTTTCCGTCATCACTACGTTTCAGGTATGTTGAACTCAGTGATCAGTATTCTGCTGGAGAAGGATCTCTTATGTGAAGTGAAACGTCAGCAATTCTTGCTTACCGTAATGTCGGGATTGCTGCGTGGTTAGAGTTCTCGCTGCACCCAGCATTCCCGGCCACGACGACCGCGTTATGAGGGGATAGAAATGCGAAAACACTAATGTATCGTGCTTTATGCAGGGAGAGTGTTTCACGTAACTTGAACCAAGGATTTATTAACAAGTGGTTAACCCCAGCTGGTTGAGACCAACGAAATATGGTTTGCCGTCATGTTGTGCTCCCCCAAATATTTTTTATACGCCGCTTAATTAGTAATTTACCTGAGATCAATTATTCCGAATTTTTAATGTTCCTTTTAGGGCCTGGTACGTTTAGTTCCGTTGTAGGGGTGGTGCAGAAACGACCGATCCAATACTTTGGGGCAACGTACACGCTGCATGTTTATTTTCTTGGTCATTTAAGGAAAGCCCGCGAAATAATAAATGAAACCGCGTGAGTGCTCTCATGCGCTATCCTGTTTCAGCGCTCTCAACCGTGGTTAGAAGTATCGCTTATCAGGCACGACACCGTCAAGCAAGAAGTAGGAGGAAACAGCTTTATTGAAAGGAAATGTCAGAGCTGTGCCACCGTCAAAGATGCTGACGCACTGCGAAGTCGATGCCTATAGGGCCACGACCGCTCATTTTGCCACAGTCCTTGCGCACGTCTCTTTCGCTCGAAGCATAGTTGTAAGAGAATGAACTTTAATGATAAGGATGCTCAGTGGCGTATGCACAGGTACGGGTCAATGGGGATCATAAAACAAAGAAACACAAAAAGCAAAAGAAAAACAAAAGGAAAAAAAAGACACTTCATGCTCATAGCCTGCCGGCCTCGCGCACAAACTCCCACGAGGAGTTGAAGGATGCGGCATTACCTCTGTGGCGACATGGACTACGGCACGCCCTCATGCAGTTTTGACGTCCGGCGAACCATCAGCACAGTTAAGAGTGCTGCAACACGATAGCACGGGAGCGCAGTCACGTAGTTTTATATTTCATATTTCGCGAGCTTTCTTTAGAAAGCTTTAGAAAGCATAACGAAGCGCACTTGGCCCTAAAGGGAATGTCACAAATTTTTCTTAATTTATCTTAGCTAATGAACTAATTAAGCGGAATTTAAGAAAAACTCTAAGAAGCGCCACATGATGGCAAACCACACCTTGTTCGTTTCATTCACCTGCGCTTAACCACGTTTTTTTTTTAAATCTCTGGTTCAAGTTACGTGGAACACCCTGTATAGGTTCCCGTTATATTTAACGTTAACCTATATTTAACGTGAACCTTGTCACCACTAGGTGGTGAAAAGGTTCAAACTGTCTCTCGACCAAACTGTCTCTCGTAATCTAATGTAGAGATCTACGGGATGCTAAACCGCACAAACGTCTTATTCTTGGTTAGCAAAGCTCCGTCACATCGGCGATGTCATGACCTAGACAAATCCACTTGCCGAAACACTGGCGTCGGCGACGGCGCTTCTTCAAACACCGCAGATCAATTCCAAGTGGCTGCAGGCAACCCACGTCTGCAAATGATGTGTTGTAACAAGTTTCCATTGGCTGTCGGAGTAACGCGTTCCTTCCGCAGGGATATCATGCGCCGGGACCGCGTTGAATGAAGAGAAAATGAGTGCGCCTATATATTTTGCTGGATACGCCAGACGGGGAGCACATGCCATGACGTAACACGAGGGGGGAGGCATTTGACGTCATGGAACGTTCCTTGCTGTTTGCTCTGAGAAGCTGCGCGACAAGGGCGAGAAGCACAAATCAAGCAAGGAAAGAAATCAGCAGTCCGTACAAAATGGTTGGCCGAACAAAAGAAAGAAGAAGAATGAATGAATGAAATGTTCGCTCCAAAAGAATCCTTCGCGATATCGGATTTGAATCCCCGCGAGACGCGACAAGTGCTTTAAGTGAAGCAAGACCCGTAATTCCCTGCGTATACAATGCCAAGTCGTGCTGATGCATCGAAGCGTACGCAGTTGCGAAATTTCTTGCGCGCCATTAAGTTCGGCGCGGCGACCACGCTTGTTTCGTAATGCACGTGAAAATAGCGTCTGCTTTACAGCTACTTTTGTTACTCCCGTCTCTTAACCCTTCTTTAGTAGAAAGGCGTAGTAGTCACTCACTCTACTGCTACTTGGGCGAAGGGAGTACGGACACTGCTATCGTATCACGCCACTTACATACTAAGTACTGGAACTCAGCGTTGTCCGTTGATACGCTAATAAACAAATTTAAACGAAATGTTGCGACACTCGCCATGGTGGCGTAGTGGCTTTGGCATTGCTTTGCTAAGGCCGAGGGCGCTGGGTCAAATCTCGGCCACGGCCGCTGCATTTCGATCGGGGAGAAATGAAAAAAAAAAACGCACACCGAACATTTGGTGCACAGAAGAAGAATCGACATTTGGGCGAGTTGGCAATGGTTGAACTGGTTGACGACCAAAAAGACAAACACGCAGCATGTACATCGCCACACAGAAAATTGGATCGATCGTTTCTGACCCAACGAAAAGAAATGCACCAGACCGTAAAAGGAATATTAAATACTTCGAAAAATTGATCTCAGCTAAATTACTAATTAAGCGGTATACAAAAATTATTTTGGGGAGAACCACATGGCAGCAAACCATATACCGTTATGGTTTCAGCCAGCCAGGGTTAGCCACTTGTTTATAAATCAACCAGTACCAACGCAGAACCCTAGATGGTCAACATTGCTACGGAACGCTATTTGCGATGACGAAGAAGCGAGCAATGCGTGTTATTTTCGGGAGGTCCTACGTATAAGTTACGTCGTCTGGTTCTTTTAGAACGCGAATCGCTATGTCTGTGTCTCGGCCTTCCAAAATTTGTAGCCAATATTTTATATCATGAAACTCACCTGCCTTCTCTTCAAACTCGATTTCGCATACTGGCAGTCCAAACATTTCTAAACATCTGTGCTTATCCCCAGGGACGCTCCTACTATATTCTTATTCGAGAACCAGCTGTATTCTTTGATAATCAATGGTCCAGACTGCGTTGTCCCCAGGTAGTTTTTGTGCAGAAACTATTAGAGCCATTACAAATATCAATCCGTGATGTGGTTTTTCAATATTTGCCTACTTCGACAGCAAGTGTTGAATTTGGCGATATATTTCTCAATAACGCTAAACGCCTACCTATTCGATACCTAAAAGGTTTATTAGATGACCACCTTGAAAACCTCCAAATAAATGCAATAGTAGCCACAGATGCTTCTGTCAGTGAAGAGAAGGCCGGAGTGGGCATTTTTTCGAATTCATTAAATTGATCTTTCTCTCTTCGACTACCCGACTTTACGCCAACATTTCAAGCAGAGTTGTTGGCGATCATCCTAGCTCTACGGAAACTTCCCACATCTATTTCTTCAGCCGTAATCTTAACCGACTCCTTGTCTGTTTGCTCCGCTTTATCCGTGCCCAATTCAAGTATCAGTCTCCGAGAATTTCATTCATTGGTTCCCCAACATTTACGCCTCATCCACCTGGTATGGGTGCCAGGGCACGTGGGGCTCACTTTAAACGAGTCAGCAGACGCACTAGCAGCGGCATCTCTTAAAGGCCCGGTAAGGTAAGAACTTTATTGGGTCCTGAAGGTCAACCCTAGGTTGACGCGGGCCGCTCCTACGTTGGGACTGTCAGGCCGAGCCCTTCAGCCACATCGCGGGCCTTCTGGACTGCCCGTAATTGGTCAGAGAGTGATTCGCTGTGTAGCATTTGCCGCCACCATTCTTGTTCCTTGTCACAGTCTGTGAAGGCCGCGGGGCACTGCCAAAGCATGTGGTCAAGAGTAATGATGCCATTGCACTTATTACAGTTGATTTGAGTTTTCCTCTCCGGATAGATCCTGTTAATAAAATCTGGACTGGGGTATGCTCTTGTCTGTAGCAAACGTAATGTGACCGCTTGGGCTCTGCAAAGCTTACCGTGTGGCAATGGGTATTACTTTCTGCTTA
The DNA here is from genome assembly GCF_050947875.1 of Dermacentor variabilis. Lineage (NCBI taxonomy): Eukaryota > Metazoa > Arthropoda > Arachnida > Ixodida > Ixodidae > Dermacentor > Dermacentor variabilis. Next base: position 105,233,601 of record NC_134574.1, read on the forward strand.
AATAATAATGCTTCGTGATTTCATTATATGTTAATAATCGATCCCTGTGTTCTCAGGGTGAAATGTAAGTTGCTCGGTCTTGAAGAGCATGGCTAGAAAGTCCTCGTGCTGCTTCATTTGCCACCTCATTGAGGTTTCTCCGAGCTCCGTCCAACACCCCCAGATGTGCAGGAAACCAGCGGATTTCAATCCTCTCACTGTTGACCTTCTCTAGTAATTTTGTTGCTATCCGTGTTACATATGCGTTGGTAAAGTTGCGTATGGCTGTTCTAGAGTCGCTGTAAATATGTGTCCACCGATTAGCCCGGATGGCTAAGGCGATTGCTACTTGTTCTGCTACTGTTGGGTCCTTGGTATAGACGGTGATGGCATCCCGTATGTTACCTTGAGTGTCTGCAACAACGGAGGTATACGCATCCTCATTTTTAACCCAGGCAGCGTCAACGAACACCGCCTGCTGCTTATGTTGAGCTATGTCTTGAAGGAGTGCCTTCGCCCTTGCCTTCCGTCTCTCGAGGTTATGTGTCGGGTGCATGTTCCTAGGGAACGGGGTCGTCTTTATTGTTTCTCGTAGTCCCTGTTGTAATTGTGTTAATAATCCTCCTTCGTTGGTGTGGTTGTTAATTTCTACTCCAATTTCTTCAAGTAGCGCCCTCCCAGGTCGTGTCCCCATTAGTCTCTCCTGGTGGGCCACCTGTTGAGCCTCAGCTATCTCCTCTAGTGAGTTATGCAGCCCTAGGCGCAATAAGCTATTATTGGCCTTGCTGATGGGAAGTCCTAGTGCAGTCTTTATAAGCCGTCTGATTAAAGCGTTTAGCTTGTTCTTATCAGCCTGTGTCCATTGTAGCATGCCAGCCACGTACGAGAAGTGGCAAAAGGCGAATGCATGTACCAATCTTATGGCACTGTCTTCTCCTAGCCCCTTATGCTTGTTGGTAACTCTACGCAGAAGCCTAATGACTTCTTCTGACTTGTTAGAAATGTGTTCTATCATCCTGCCATTAGATCCATTCCCTTGCAGGAGAAGTCCTAGCACTCTAATAGTCTCCACCTGCCTGATTGGGTCTCCATTCTTGCCGTATATGTTAATGCGGGGTCCTTCCTCTGGAATATATCCGTTCGGCTTGCGCCTACGCTTACTGCTCCGTAATACCAATAGTTCTGATTTTTTTAGCAGAGCAGTTCAGTCCCATACCCTCAAGTGTTGTTTCTACCACATAAATGCTTTCCTGTAGTTTGGTCTCTGTTTGTCCCATATTACCTTCAGCACTCCAGATTGTTACATCATCTGCATATATAGCAATGTGGATACCCTCAATCTGCGCGAGACCTCGAGCCACTTTTGACATTGCCAAATTAAATAACATGGGAGATAGGACAGACCCTTGTGGTGTCCCACGATTCCCAAGTTCCAGGGTTGCCGATTGGAGTTCGCCTAACCTGAGACAAGCAGAACGGCCACCGAGAAAGGCTTTGACTATATTGTGCAATCGCTTACCCAATCCCATCTCCGAGAGGATACCCAATATGGCCCTGTGCTTGATGCGATCAAAGGCCTTTTCTACATCTAGGCCTAGAAGAGCTCCCGTATGTAGCGGGCTAGCAAGAATAAGCTGATGTTTGATTAAAAGCATTGCCTCTTGAGTCGAAAGTCCAGGACGGAAACCGATCAGGTTATGCGGAAGAACATTTCTGTTTTCTACATACATAGTCAGTCTATTGAGTATGACATGCTCCATGGTTTTGCCCAGACATGATGTTAATGATATGGGTCTTAGGTTATTTAGACTGAGTTGCTTGCCTGGTTTGAGAATAAGAATTGTGTTAGCGATTCTCCATTCCTTCGGATAATCACCGTTCTTCCAGACTTCGTTGAAATACTCTGTTAAATATTTTATAGAATCATCGTCCAAATTTTTCAACAGCCTATTGGAAATGCCATCTGGACCGGCAGCAAATCTACTGTTGAGGTCGTACAGGGCTGCGCGAACTTCGCTTTCTGTGAACTCTTGATCCATAGGCTCACAGTCTTCCCCTGTATATTCAGGCAGGTCTGTACTATCATTGTACCTTAGATTTCCTTGGCACAGCGGATGGTGTGCAACAAGAAAATTTGAAGTTACATTTACGCGTATGCGTTGCCGAATACCAAGGCTTAATTTCTATTCGGGTAGGTCTGGTTTGGCACCTTCTAAATGTTTCTACTGCGATGAACCCGTAACTATTGATCATTTCTTTATAGAGTGTCGTAGATTCAACGTGCATAGAAAACGACTTCTAGAAGGCCCCTTCCGCCAACTTGTATTAGCCATTACGCTACCTATCATTCTGTCTCTGGGGCGTCGGCACTAGGACACTGTAATAGGAACGTATGTGATGCCATATATAATTTTGTAATGGAAACAAGCAGACTTTCATGCTAATTTTACTGTTTTATTTTCCACAACAATAAACCAAAATTATTAACGGCTAATTTTAAGAAACTATAGCATGAGAATTATTATTAACGATTAGAATTCATTTAATATCTCATTTTAATAAAAAAGTTCCTATTTAGGCAATTATACTTTTTCGACCCACTGCCACCCGATTCATATCCAATCACCGTAGTCGGTTGTGCTATATCTACAGGCACCAAGCCAAACCAAACCAAACGTTGCCTCTTGGCCAAGTGCGGTTTATTTCTTTGTAAATATACTTGTATACAGCTTTTCGTCTGCGTTTTCCTACGTAACACATCTGGTGGAGGTGGACGCAGAGCGCACCAGGCGATGAAAGACAGCAAGAGCGGAGATAGCGTGAACAGGAAAGCGGAAGAGGAGGGTGTGGCGAAAGTATTGAGAAGAATAGCGTAGTGCCGCGCAAGGTGGACTATGGCGACGATGGCTACGACATGGTGCCCGTCGTTAGGATGCCTGGCTCCACTCGCTCGCCTCTGCTCCGTTCGCTGGGGGCGCGCGCATCGAGGTTCTCTATGTGTCGTCTGCTCACCAAAGCGCTGCATGAGTGAAGGTCTGTCTGCGGCGGCTGCTGTGAAACGCGCCCACGCGTCATCCACGCGCTGCCTCTCGCGATCTCCCGGTTAGTGAAGCAGTCGTGACACACTTCGCTCCGTTTGGAACGTGTTCCACCAGACAGACTGCACGCGCCAGCCAATATATCATGAAATGAAAACAAGTATAGAGCGGCGCTCTAATTTTGCATTAGGGAGTATCGTATTCGTCAGTGAATTTTTTTATTGAGTGCAAGTGAGCTATTTACCCTAATATGAGATGAACCGTTACATTCACTATGTTGAACAGCAGTGAATTTTCATGCTTATAATAAGAATTTTTGACCGTGCATCTCATTCGTGATCTCTTCGTCCTCCTCCGTCCCTTCAACAGCTTGTTGTCACCGAAGGATGATCGATAGGCGGGATGTCTCTGCTCTTCAAAACCGAATAGTTCAGATCAGACTTTGTAGTTTTAGCCCTACTTAGGACTAAGTTGGAATGTAGTTAAATATTCGAAAACTTTACGGCGCATTTCAGTCTAGTTCTTTTTTTTTCATCTTTTTATTTATACAACAGCGCAAAAAAGCACACGTGCGTCGACAAAATCAGACGGGGCATAGCGCTAGTCTGCTTCTTTCGCCATCCATGTGCTTTTGCGCTACTGCGGAAATAACTCTATACCAGCTTTTGAACATCATGTTTTTTTTTAACGTTAGTCTGTGGCCCATATGTTGTCAACTAGCTAAATAAGGTAGTTGTTGACAAAGGAACTAGAAATCACGGGTGGTATACGCTCTATCATTTTCAAGCAACTAGAGAAGTACTCTCAAGCAAAAACTGAAGCGTTTCCACCATGGTGTTCGGATAGCATCGAGGGATCAGTGGGAAGCTGTGGGACGAGTACCGCAGTTATTCGCAATAAAATGCAAACAGCGCTAGACGACAGGACCAAAAATAGGAGGCGACGAACACGGCGCTGAAGCGCCGTGTTTGTCTCCTCCTCTTTCTGGTCCTGTCGTCTAGCGCCGTTAGAATTTTATTGATACCATGGGACACCAACTCGCCCAATCCGCTGCCCTTCTGCAGTTATTCGCAGCCCGTCAAGTGCTGCGAGGCACTGATTGCCGTGTCTCAGCGTTGAGCGCTTCGTGCGTGAATTTGAGTCAGAAGTGGCATCGATGTACTGCAATGCCCAACGCTTGGCGCGTTATTTGTGAGTATCTCAGTGAGCGGCTCCTCGCGATGACGTACTACACCATGCTGCCCGAATGTTCTGGACCTACACCCTTACGAAAGATCTTTGTTAAAAGTTCAATGAATTCCTGCTCATTCATACAGCCTTCCAAAAACGCTCATTAAAAAGGCACTGAAATTGAATGTTATTTTTAAACGCGCATCACGTGAGTCGAGAGCTGACAGGCCACGCTAGTGACATCTCTGTCTGGAAGATATGCACAGATGGAGACTTTCTTGAATGAGTGTGGAATATTGTTGCCGTTATAGTTTGAATAGGTTCAGTCTTTATTTTTTTCCTTACTGCTCAAGTTGAAATGATTGAATAGCTTGCGGCTAAATATGTGAGTGCGAGGTAATGATGTCGCCTTGTTGCGACCATCATTATTGGTCCTTCTTGAGCTTTCCTGTGTGTTTATGAAGACACTTATGTCTTTGTTGAGGGCGACTGGCCTAGGTGAACGACTTTGACTGGTTCAGGCCTTTCGTGTGCGTGGGCGGGATCACCGTGACTTTCCTCCTCTTCCCTGCCTCTTCTCTATTTTACCTTTCTATTGCCTCTTTCCCGTTCCCCAGAGTAGGGTAGCCAACGAGATGCATTGCTGGTTTACATCCTTGCCTTCTCTTATTATTTCCTCCTTCTCCCTACTGTGTGTTTATCTCTTGGTATTTTATGGAAAGTAATAAACGGAAGAATACTTTAATAATTGTCATCATTTCTGCCTGCGCTGTTCAGGTCTGCATTCAGGGAAGACGTGCATATTTTTTTTTGTCTCTTCAACAGTCCACGAGTACTTTTTGAGACTCACACGAAGTAATTCGCGTCGTTGCACCAAATTTTCCGCAAGCTGTTTCCAAACTTCCCTCCAGCGAATTTTTCCATCTTTCAAAGCCAATTAAACATGACGTCTGTAAATACACGCACACGCACACACACACACACACACACACACACACACACACACACACACACACACACACACACACACACACACACACACACACAAACACACACACACACACACACACACACACACACACACACACACACACACACACACACACACACACACACACACACACACACACACACACACACACACACACACACGACATGCACACACAAGGAGACGCACGGACGCTAAGATGCACACGTGCGAGCACACTCACTCGTAAAGCGAACTCAACCATAGCGAAGCAGTGAGGAAGGGGGGGGGGGGACTCAAGTCGGGTCCATCTTCCAGGCACACTGCCGGATCTCCGTGGGAGCTGGAGCGTTATTCAAATGATGCCCCTTAATGCCCCGAGTTGCCGTACGCAGGCCAAGCGACGGCCTCTCGAAGATCAGGGCACCGCGCGAGCATCGCGATTCCCCGGGGCATTGTCGCGCCACGTCAGAAGACGCAAACTGCAGGGTCAGATTGGAGGAGTCCGGCTGGAAGTATGGAAAGCGAGAGGCGGGGGCTGGGAGGGGCAGAACGAATGGCCCCCGGCGAAAGTTTCTGCGATAGTGGCGTCGTTGGATCACTTTAACGACTGCATATGCGCTGAAGCCTTAGAGCGAGCAGTCCCAGGCGCGCGCATATTTGTGTGCTTCATCATGACAATGGCAGTAAATAAATTTTTCGTTCGTTTATGCGCTACACGAAAGAGCGCGCATTAAAAGGGCGAGCGTCGTCGCGAGCGTGAGACGTACTACAAGGACCACTTGTAATGGCGTGCGGCAACAAATAAATACTGCACGTTTGCCACCGAGTTTGTTGAAACTCAACGTATATTGTCGAAAAAGAAGTAAGTGCGCTTCGTATATCCCCGAAAGCGTCGTTTCGCGGCATTTCTCTAGCGCCAACAAATTTATGGCGCCATCGGACCTTTCAGCCAAAGAATTAAAACGAGTTCGCGCATGACTGTGAACGCGCTTGGTGCTGCTCGCAGGCGGTGAAAGAAAATGGACGTCAGTGATACCACAACGAGCTTTCTCTTTTTTTTTTCTTTTTTGCTCCATGTTCTGTAGTTTGAATGCTCCATGGCTTGGTTTTGCTGAACACAGGGTTAATAATGCGATTAGCACAAGCTTCGACTCGTACAACATTTTCGTGTTAACACTTCGCGTGAGGGGCGGCGACTGCACTTTCTGCCTGTGCAAAATTTAGATCTGAATCTATTTAGCCGTTCCTGAAAAATATTAACTTTGCATAGCATTACACTCTTTGAAAAGAAAAGTCGCCTCAGCTACACTAAACAAAAGTTAGTAACTGTTTGTCACAGATTTAACTGCCCTTAAGGATAGTTAGTAACGTTGCCGGTAGTTGCGGTTACGAACCAAATGAGCTGGTGCATATTGCTACCACAGGTAGTCAGTGTGCAAACCATAGATGGAAATGGTACCGGTATACAGTGGCATTTGCTATCCAATTAGGTTGGTGGTGTTTGTTATGTTCACAAGTGGCGCTTCCATTGGTAAGAAATATCTAAGCCACTTTTGTTCTGAAAGAGTCATGAAAGACGTAGACAAAAAAAAAAGAAAGAGGACTGCTTTGGTACAGAGTTTAGTCGTGTAATTTAGAGCACCATGAAATAATTACACGTGAGAGCAATGACAGGAACATAAGGGCGCGTGCTATAAACAGCGCTATATAAAGAAACATACGACAATGGGGTAGAATGACGTACTACTGGGTGCACGAAACCAGAATCTATAGGCGCCTTGTTTTAGGAACGACCTTATGAGTATACATTACCTCTTGGAACACATGTTCCACTGGTGCGCGCCTCTGTATCAGGGTAAATAAATGACATTATAAATACACATTTGTATAACCTAAAGTGTGAACATATGTACGCCTTCACGTAGAGAATATCTATTGATCTAACGTAACGGTAAGCATTACGGTTTATATAAACATCGCTTTAGCGCTGCCACTACACAGCAGAACAGACCACAGGTGACGGGGTATTACGCTTTTCATAACTATTCTGTCAAACTTGCAGCTAAGTAAAGGCAACACTTACTATAAGCCTGAAATATCGTGTACGTATAGTGAACAGCTAGCAAAGTGGTAGTAAATGGTGGTAAATATAGTAACTACATACATACATACATACATACATACATACATACATACATACATACATACATACATACATACATACATACATACATACATACATACATACATACATACATACATACATACATACATACATACATACATACATACATACATACATACATACATACATACATACATACATACATACATACATACATACATACATACATATGTACGTACGTACGTACGTACGCAAAACAAGAGCTCAATTAAAGCTTACATATCTATTGACATTTTTGATCGAATACCTTGCCCGAGTTTTCAATTTTATGTGCCTTATCTCAAGAAGGGACTGTACAATTGGTCTATAACTGAACATGCATTTCGCTCACATTGGCGAAGTGGACTAAGTTAAACAAAAAAGTACATTTGCTGTCCACCTGGGCCATACCACTAAGGAACCAAGGAACCCGGAGGCTTCTTAAACATCGTCGCATTTGAAGAAAAAGACGCTGCGTTATATGATTTAGTCAATGAATGAATGAATGAAATGAATGAATGAATGAATGAATGAATGAATGAATGAATGGTGGTGATGGTGCTGCCACAGGTGGGGTTAGCCAGGCGTGATTGGCGGCAAACGTACCGCCCGAACTTTTCATACATTGGCTGCAAGAGTGTGCCACCAGAAGTCGACTAACTCCGTATATCAAAATAAATACAATCAAAAGTCGCAGAAATTTTCTTCGAGATTACTTCGGGCTCTTCAGGGAACGTTATGTCATGAAATCTTCAATGCGGAAGGATTTCCTTCTTATGGTTTGTTAAGGAAGGCATTTATTTCCACCTCGAATTGCGCGCCTAACCAGATGAAGTGTTCCACGCCACCTGGAGGTTGTTCAAGCAGCCACAAATAGTCTCCCCGAGCATCGCATCCCTCAACTCCTATACACACGGATTCGCAAGGCGCCGTACACAAACTAAGCAAGCTTCACGCGCACACCCGTTGGCAACCGCCGTACGCGAAGAAGCGACACTTCGGCTGCACAAAGGAACTGAAGCTGCACATTCATTGGGCACCGAGTGATATGGCGCAGGAGGGAATGGACGAACGTACGCTCTCCCGCGAGGAAGGATGTTTGAACCAACCCTTCCCCCTCATCATCCTCCTTGCCCGGCTTCCGTCGCAGCCCGATCGACAGAAGACGTAGTCGCTGTCGATGCTGACCTCTGCAGCTCCGACAGCAAAGAAAGCTTCCTCTGCAAGCGTTGCTGCCCGAAGGCCATGACCCCGCCCCCCGCTACTGGGCTTCCACGCTGGGAACGCGCGGCACTCCGCCATCTGCACAATGGCACGGCAGTCAGGCCTGCATTCAGAGCACGTTACCTTAACAAGTCGCCTAACACGACCTGCGGAACCTGCGGCAGGGGTGATCCAGCCACAGCACACCGTCCGCGATGCATATGTCCTGGCACCTGTCCTCCCTACGAAGAATCTGCCTTGCTGGGACACAGAGGTCAGTCGTTTACGCCAAACGGCTGGATCCTTCCATGAGGCACCGCTGCCCAATGCAAAGCGATATACGACAGCTTGCTGCTCTATAGCTATTAAGGAGCGAAAGAACTAACATAATCAAGGAAACCCGCCGGAAAAAAACCCAATGCAGTGTAGCCTTTTATTATATGGACATTCTTTGTTTTAAGTTAATATACGTGTGTGTCTCTCTCTCTCACTCTGTCCATGCCACCGATCACACATAATAAAGTGCAAAGCGAGGAAGCGGATCGTCCAGTTTTAAAGGGACAGCCCGGTGATGTTATAAATACTGTCAACAGCGCCACGTACCATTTGCACGCGCATGTGAAAAACAAAGCGATGTTTTTTAAAGCCAATTTCAACCTTTTAAAGCTTTTTATTGGCTTTTCTTCTTTCTTTTTGTTTTGCACGCACGAAACTTCACTCGATAGCCGGATCGGGGTTGGATATTACGTCATGGTGTCACGTGGCAACAGCGGAACTGCGTGCTGTGCGCTTTGCTGCATATTTCGCTCTAAGTTGGCGCCTAAACGCGACGCAAGCAATGCATTTGTTTTTCTGGTTTTTGAAATGGCGCAATATTAGACGAGTGTGTCGTTCCCTGTTTAATATGCTGCGCCGACGCAAACATTCTGTTAACGATCCACCGCGATGGCCGCACGTCTGCCTGAGCGGAGACGTCAGCAGCCAGACGGCATTGTTGTCGATCACACAGCAACGACACGAAGGCCCGTGCCAGCAATTTCTACCGCTCATTTCCGCACGCGCTGCTTCCTTTTTTATACATATCATATACCTATTGTAAAAAAAATATTTCAAATATTCGCAGCATGCAACATACTTAATTCGCAATCTTCCGCGTTTGAACAACGATTTCGTATAGAGCGCTGCATTTGTCTGCGTCCGCATCTATACGGCCACAAGTGATCGCCTGCCGCAGGTACAGTGTACACCGCGAAGCGCTGTCTATAAATAACAGGAAAATGTTGCAAATCCTAAAAATTTTACGCATATGAGTATAGCGTCGCATTACACTGAGGCGAGTCGTTATGAGCGGCCGCGACCTTTCCATAGGGCGGACTGGAAGCTGATGTCGTTTTTATATGCACCGCCCTTGTTTTTCGTGGTCAGACATGTATATGTAAGTATACGTTTTATTTGTTCAATGCAGTAAATATATATTTTTTTTTTCTGCGTGCGTTTTCGACGAAGTGCACATAATCGCTCATGTAGTGAACGCGCAGTTTTCTCGCGAGAACCCCGATGCCTGCTCTGCTCTAACCGAGCGAGGCAGTTGTTTACGCTGTGGATGTAGTATCGAAGGGACCGTAACATGTACGTAGCCCATTTGGTACAAGAGGCAAAAAAAAAACAAAGACAGTGCATCTCGGTCAATAGGAAATAACAACACATAGAGATGTAAACCACTCTACGTAGTCGAATTTAGCCCATGATGGAAGCTTTGTCCTGCGCGACTGGCATAGCTTGCATCATGGACGATAAAGACGACGCCGCGCAGGGTTGCCCGCTTCCGGCTTCTTGCGTGCGCACCGTATGCACGGAGCGAATAGTGATTCATATGGCCAGAACTTAGCTACAATGAAACGTTTATGACGCGACAGCACTTTAAACTGACTGTAAGATTTCCCTTGTCGTTTAGTTCAGGTGCGCTGGTAGTAGACGCACATGAACTGTTCGGCAATGCAAGGCCTAACCACCGCTCAACGAGATCGACAATGGCTCAAACTGCATACGGACGGCTGGCAAGGGCTGACAGTCTCGTGAGTTTCAAATCTGGAAGCTTGTTTCGAGTTGCTTTGAGCGCAAATAAATGTATGCGAAAGCGAAATGCCTGCGGCAATTGTGTTGTCGGTGCGATCGTTGTCGCTCAACCGACAATCAATCAACCAAACAATGAACAGACAGAGAGAGAGAGAGAGAGAGAGGCCTGAGCTATAACTTGGTCTGGCCTGCTACCCTACATTGGCGAAAAGCAATCAACAAGTGCTTATTTCTCACAGTTACAATAACACGTTATGTTTATACAGGCACAACAATTTCGCGAAGAGTGAGCGAACGATGGTTGGCAGACTGGTTTCGTTTGCGTCGTCGGCACGAAAGCCTGTCACACTATGGCGGCTCGCTGTCGTCGACCACGCCGGGGTCATTGTCACCCTCGGCGACAATGTATCTTGGCGACACGGTCTGGTCAACTACAGTCCGCCAATCGTCGTTGGCAACGGAGTCATGTTGGCATTTCGAATACGTTAACGTCAGCCTGTGGTTTTACGTGGTCACTACTGAATAAATCAGCTTGCAGCGACAGATTTAGGGGGGGAAAAGCAATGCTGCACTTGCAAGGCCCACGCGATAGAATTATCACAGGGAAGCATGACCCCACCACACAGGATACAGACACATGCGACGTCACGCTTACATCTGTCCTGCTAATTCAGTCCTCTACGCGTTTACGTTCAAGAAGTCCCGGGTTCGATAAATAATTCAGAAACAATCAGGCGCTTGCATCGTTGGTTTCTGCAACCCAAAGACTAAAAAGCATGCACGTACTTTCGTCCAAGGCCGTTTGTTTTCGCTTGTAATATGACCGCACAATCCCTTTAAGTAGGCAGTCGTGCGTGTAGAGGAGCCTATTTCCATGGCGATTAAAAAGAAATATTCTTGTTGTGTTAGGTGCCGAAAGCACGACATGATTGTGAGGCGCGCCGTAGTGAGGAACACCAAATCAAGTTTACCTCCGCGCCCCATTTCATTTATTTTTTTAATGCGCATTGAAATCTAAATACAGCGGCGTTCTTGAATTTCGTCTTTGAAGTGCGCCTGCTGCGGCCAGGTTGAAACCCGTCACCTGGAGCTCAGTAGCGCAACGGCATAGCTATTAAGGTTTATACCGCAGCGGGTTCTAACTCCATATGGCAGGTTAGTGCCTTCGCGAGTACTCTTTTGGGCCCACAGAACGAAGGATTCAGCGATGCGGTGGAACTGTGTACGTGCGCCCACCCAAGCGCTGCACATTCGTTCTTTTATTTGCTTAATATTCTTTTTCTATATGCGACGACGTTAGCACGCGGGAGAAAGCTGAGAAAAGCCAAACACAAGGTTCTCCGCCAACAACACGCGCTGAAAGGCCGACCAAGTAATCGTGAAACGTGACCTGTACCTGGTATGTTTAATGTCACGGGTCAGAGAACAAAAAGACAATGCAGTCCTAGGACAAAAAAAAAGAAAAGAAAGAAAGCAAGAAGCGATGCGTTTTGTTTGGCCGGTAGAGTCGCTTGACCTAAATCACCACTTCGGCACACATGACGGGTTACGCACGTGACCACGACGGTGACAGCAAGTGACGCGCCTAAAACAACATACAGAGAAACATGCTTGCAGTCACGGTACATTTATGATTCCTTTCAACTCTAGGAGCGCCGAGGTTTCAACTGTATACATCGCTCACGTCGCTCGAGACAACACGCACATATGATGAATCGACTTATGTGCATAGCCGTGTATTCTACCGCTATACAGTTGTGCTGATTAACGGCTCTTTTCTATATTGAATTACGAAGTGCAACAAGTTCGTTGTTGCACTTGAACATTTACGTATTCGTTAATGTTCCCGATCCAAAAATTATACACATTAAAGCACATCATTCCTGTAATAAAAGAAATAGCTTTATGGAAGCGTTCGACTATTTGCATACGTTGGAGATCATCATTGCATTCTGCCACTTTTTTTTTTATCAGTGGATAATGAATTTGTTTCCAATTCGATATTTGTACTTCAAGGTGTATGCATTGTAAGAGTGTTCACAACCTTAAGGGTGTTGTCGCACTGGTAACACCCTAACCGTTAGGGCCTTACAGAAATTTGTAGAGGCCGACAGGGGAGCTGTAACTATATGCGCGATGACAAAAGAGGTAGTTGAAAGCTTTTTAACGATTCTGACAGCCTCGGGCATACCGAAATATCCTACAGGAGGGTTTTGATGTTCATCCCTGTGAAATTTTGTGTACACCAACGAGCAAAAGTTTAGAGGTCACGGCATCGGTGATAAATTAATATTGTTTTATAGTTTGACCATGCAACGTGCCACCATTTCGCAGCATAATATTGATCTAAGTTATGCAAAGCCCCATTCGCTCAGCACACACCTTTTACTCAACTGCCATTGTAGTTTTTGACAGGAGCGTGACGGTGCGTATATTTGGCTTTGTCGCTTTTGCAGCCAAACTTCCTCGCGTTTCTGTACAGGACATTCAGACCCTCCGCGAAAAAAGTGCGCATGCGCGGCAGCGGCGACGGCACGAAGGCGCCTCGATCATTCATATAATTGACGTGTCAATAAAGATTACGTTGGAGCCTGAGCTCGTTGCTCTGAAACATTTTCTCATGCTTGAACTCTCAATCGTTACATTGTGTCCACTAGAGCTCACGTAATTGCGATGTTCATTTCATAGAGTGGTTGAGCACTTCGGAAAGTCATTCTTTCGTTTAAGTTCTAAAGCTGGGCAGTCGCGAATATTGTCGTACATTTCTGATCTCAGGTTACAACCGCATCGCTGCAACTTGAGCGATACTTTCGTGTTTATTACCCTTGGGAAGACTGAAATGCTTTCGCGTGCCGTATATGTATATATAGTGAGTAAAACTCGAGCGATTTGTATGTGAAACCAGAACGATAGTCGTTAGGCAGCAGAAACAACCGCTTTAATTTTTGGGCAATAAACAGCTTAGGAACGAAGCTAGCCAAGCGAAAAATTTCACGTTTGGTATCGAGTAACAACGTCAACGTTTGCACACAGCGTTGCATGCGAAGAGCACGGTTCAAGACCTGTGGGCTAGTGCGTGCTTCTGGCAAGCGTTAACGGTGGTAGCGCATAGATGAAATTATTGTGCGGCAACACAACGAAGGGAGACGGGTGAGAATAATGACGCAAGTGCTGTCTAGAAACAGCAACCTGTCACAATTAGAAGCCTCGCATGTGGAGCGCAAGCTACAGCCTCCCCCCCCCCCCTTTCTTTTTAAAACACCTTGATGACATTAACCATGGTAGTGGCGTACTTCGTCCTCTCCGAAAGCATCAAGTGATCGTCAACATACAAGAAAACATACAAAAACAAACTTATGAGGTCTAATTCAAGGCTCCGATCAGTGCGGCTCAACGAAACGTTGCTGAGGAACAAGTGCTACATTAGTTCACTAAGCTGCTATACAACGAACGTATTCCAGCTCACCTAGATTACTATTCTTGTGCAGTATTTGAAATCCTCTTTATCTTCTTGAATTCAGCCTCAGAGGAATCACTTGGTGTGGACAAACATGACTGACATAGCAAATAAAGAAAGTACTAAAGTCATCGCGGTGAAATTCGTTTGATTCGGTATCGTTCTTTCTTTACGTGCGACTTTTTTTTTATTTCTGTTATTACTTACGCAAACTGTTAGCGTCCTCACGATTCGCAGCCTGACCAGTACGCGTGGAGAAATATGTAAATGACATCAATCAGGATAAAATAAATAGCATTCGGCTAAGGAATGAAATTGAAATCGGAAATGAAAGCGGCTCTCAACGCACTGCGCCCGTAAAAGAGAATCGGGTAAAGCTTGCAGTGTTCTTTTTAAAGCACAGAGCCTGAATAACTTACTTCATCCAGAGAGTTCAGAGACGAGTCTTCGAATAGTGGCAGTGCCGCCGAAAACCTCTCGAGCTTCGAGCACCCCAGCGAACTGAACACACGCACCATGTCTTCACGGCAGCTCGAAATGCTGGTATCCGGATGGTTAATGGTTACCAGCGTCTCCACATCATTGGCAGAGAACTAATCTCGTCCTCAGCTTGGTCCGCAATCAGTCCCGCTTTGATGTCACCCGCGCCACAAAGAAACACGCCACAAATCACGAAGGACGTGCACTCATATGCCATTCTCCAGCGCCTTCCATATACCGCCCCCCAGTGCACTCGGGGGTCTCCACTGATCACCAGATCCGAAGGCGCGCCGCTCTTCCTAAAAGCCACGCTGTGTTCGGTAGTTTGAAAGGGCTGCAGGTGACTCTCCCACTCGAATGCTTCGTAGAAATCACTGCCGAGTATTGCTCTTCGGTGTCGCCCTCATGGCGCTAGAGCAGCCAAGTTTATGCGCCCGCGCACTCCGTAGTCATCACGCCGTATCCCCTCGCGTCGAAGAACGAAGGCCCCCTTTACGGTCAGCAACTGCCTCCCGCAACAGCTGAGACTGAGCGCGCGCCTGAGTAACTATATGTGTTGGGCAGATCGCTGTAGGCTGCAGCCCGAGGTGCTTCTCGCAGAAGAGCAGCTGTTTTCGTAAGGCGGTAACAGCTGCGTCGGATGCGGCCATTGCGCGAATGCTTTGAAGGAAAAACGGCGTGCCGCGAGAGGCTAGGTTTGACGAAGATGGCAAGGGGCTTTGAGATGGCGGAGGGGGTGGGGTGAGGCTGATTGAGACGCAGGGCAGGTGCGGTACGCTGAAGAGAGCGGGGGACCTGTGCGTTCGTTTCGATCATTCGCAATGTGGCATCGCAGATTTGGGTGTCTTGATTTTGCTTGACTTCATCATTTCCTTTGAAGGCATGGGGACATCTACCGCTGGGAAGACTATGCCCAGCTTTTCGTCTGTTAGCTGGCAGAAAGTGCTTGAAAAGAGTGGAATCGGCGGCGCAGTTATTTTGCAGCAGCTATACACTTCTCCGGACAGGCCGCCATTGGAATCTGAACCTGGCAACGTTTAACGTTAGAACGCTATCTAGTGAGGCGAGTCTAGCAGTGTTATTGGAGGAATTAGAGGGTAGTAAATGGGATATAATAGGGCTCAGTGAGGTTAGGAGGACAAAAGAAGCATATACAGTGCTAAAAAGCGGGCATGTACTGTGTTACCGGGGCTTAGCAGAGAGACGAGAACTAGGAGTCGGATTCCTGATTAATAAGGAAATAGCTGGTAACATACAGGAATTCTATAGCATTAACGAGACGGTGGCAGGTCTTGTTGTGAAACTTAATAAGAGGTACAAATTGAAGGTGGTACAAGTCTATGCCCCTACATGCAGTCATGGTGACCAGGAAGTCGAAAGCTTTTATGAAGACGTGGAATCGGCGATGGGTAAAGTCAAAACAAAATACACTATACTGATGGGCGACTTCAATGCCAAGGTAGGCAAGAAGCAGGCTGGAGACAAGTCAGTGGGGGAATATGGCATAGGCTCTAGGAATAGCAGAGGAGAATTATTAGTAGAGTTTCCAGAACAGAATAATATGCGGATAATGAACACCATTTTCCGCAAGCGGGTTAGTCGAAAGTGGACGTGGAGGAGCCCGAATGGTGAGACTAGAAATGAAATCGACTTCATACTCTGCGCGAACACTAGGCATCATACAAGATGTAGACGTGCTCGGCAAGGTACGCTGCAGTGACCATAGGATGGTAAGAACTCGAATTAGCCTAGACTTGAGGAGGGAACGGAAGAAACTGGTACACAAGAAGCCAATCAATGAGTTAGCGGTAAGAGGGAAACTAGAGGAATTCCGGATCAAGCTACAGAACAGGTACTCAGCTTTAACTCAGGAAGAGGACCTTAGTGTTGCAGCAATGAACGACAATCTCATGGGCATCATTAAGGAGTGCACAATAGAAGTCGGTGGTAACGCCGTTATACAGGAAACCAGTAAGCTATCGTAGGAGACGAAAGATCTGATCAAGAAACGCCAATGTATGAAAGCCTCTAACCCTACAGCTAGAATAGAACTGGCAGAACTTTCTAAGTTAATAAACAAGCGTAAGACAGCGGACATCAGAAACTATAATATGGATAGAATTGAACAGGCTCTCAGGAACGGAGGAAGCCTAAAAACAGTGAAGAAGAAACTAGGAATAGGCAAGAATCAGATGTGTGCGTTAAGAGACAAAGCCGGCAATATCGTTACTAATATGGATGAGATAGTTCAAGTGGCTGAGGAGTTCTATAGAGATTTATACAGTACCAGTGGCACGCACGACGATAGTGGAAGAGAGAATAGCCTAGAGGAATTCGAAATCCCACAGGTAACGCCAGAAGAAGTAAAGAAAGCCTTAGGAGCTATGCAAAGGGGGAAGGCAGCTGGGGAGGATCAGGTAACAGCAGATTTGTTGAAGGATGGTGGTCAGATTGTTCTAGAGAAACTGGCCACCCTGTATACGCAATGCGTCATAACCTCGAGTGTACCGGAATCTTGGAAGAACGCTAACATAATCCTAATCCATAAGAAAGCGGACGCCAAAGACTTGAAAAATTATAGACCGATGAGCTTACTGTCCGTTGCCTACAAAGTATTTACTAAGGTAATCGCAAATAGAATCAGGAACACCTTAGACTTCTGTCAACCAAAGGACCAGGCAGGATTCCGTAAAGGCTACTCAACAATAGACCATATTCACACTGTCAATCAAGTGATAGAGAAATGTGCAGAATATAACCAACCCTTATATATAGCTTTCATTGATTACGAGAAAGCGTTTGATTCAGTCGAAACCTCAGCAGTCATGGAGGCATTACGGAATCAGGGTGTAGATGAGCCATATGTAAAAGTACTGGAAGATATCTATAGCGGCTCCACAGCCACCGTAGTCCTCCACAAAGAAAGCAACAAAATCCCAATAAAGAAAGGCGTCAGACAGGGAGATACGATCTCTCCAATGCTATTCACAGCATGTTTACAGGAGGTATTCCGAGACCTGGAGTGGGAAGAATTGGGGATAAAAGTTGATGGAGAATACCTTAGCAACTTGCGATTCGCTGATGATATTGCCTTGCTTAGTAACTCAGGAGGCCAATTGCAATGCATGCTCACTGACCTGGAGAGGCAAAGCAGAAGGGTGGGTCTGAAAATTAATCTGCAGAAAACTAAAGTATTGTTTAACAGTCTCGGAAGAGAACAGCAGTTTACGATAGGTAGCGAAGCACTGGAAGTGGTAAGGGAATACATCTACTTAGGGCAGGTAGTGACCACGGATCCGGATCATGAGACTGAAATAACCAGAAGAATAAGGATGGGCTGGGGTGCGTTTGGCAGGCATTCTCAAATCATGAACAGCAGGTTGCCACTATCCCTCAAAAGGAAAGTGTATAACAGCTGTGTGTTACCAGTACTCACATATGGGGCAGAAACCTGGAGGCTCACGAAAAGGGTTCTGCTGAAATTGAGGACGACGCAACGAGCTATGGAAAGAAGAATGATGGGTGTAACGTTAAGGGATAAGAAAAGAGCAGATTGCGTGAGGGAACAAACGGGAGGGTATGACATCTTAGTTGAAATGAAGAAAAAGAAATGGGGGGGGGGGGGCATGGGCAGGACATGTAATGAGGAGGGAAGATAACCGATGGTCATTAAGGGTTACGGACTGGATTCCAAGGGAAGGGAAGCGTAGCAGGGGGCGACAAAAAGTTAGGTGGGCGGATTAAATTAAGACGTTTGCAGGGACAACATGGCCACAATTAGTACATGACCGGGGTAGTTGGAGAAGTATGGGAGAGGCCTTTGCCCTGCAGTGGGCGTAACTAGGCTGATGATGATGATGATGATGATGATGATGATGATACACTTCTCTTGAGCTAGTGTTTGACGGTGGTCTTCAACATCTGGCGCCGGGTAGCGACGAGATCATTTCAATACCAGAGTCGGGTGCGATGCAGCTCCGCGCAATTTTTCTAAGTGGCTAGGGAAATTACAATTGGCTACCGCTCATATAGTTTAGAGAAAGGAAGTACAGTAGATAAGCAATGTAAGACACGCATTCAGTTAGCCAGACTTAACCGAGGAAGAGGAATCGTAGTAGCCTGGCAAAAGAAAAAGAAAACATTTATTGGGAGTCCTTCTTGTCTTCCTCTTTTATGTATGGCTTGCTGTGAAGGAAAGAGGTGTACATTTTATCGTCTGTGCAAGAATGCGAGGTTGGGCTGGTTGGTTGAGCAATTAATGCGGGAAAAACCGCGCCATCTACAAGACCCTAACAAGAAAGACAACACAGGCGCTTTTGGTGCCCATCCTTCTGTCGTTATATACACCAAGGCCCGTATTCATGAACACACACACAAAGAAATCTTTAGCTAGAATTGTTCGTAAGAGAAAATATGTCAATTATGATGCTGGACACAGTCTTAACGAAGACAGCCGTCCATGACAGACTTACGAACGAACAGCTTTGTGAATTCGGCCCCAGGAACCGTGCCACGCGCAGTGTGAGAAATCTAATATTGACTTATATTTACTCATTAGTTTTTACTTATTTTACATGTACCGGCCGATTCGGGCCCGATCCTCCGCTGGCAGTATGTGCCCGGGTATGGAAATTACAATCATTATCAGCGCCCGGCGATCATCTCAAATGGCTGGGCGGTGGCACGATATGTACCGCCCACTTCTAGCACGATGCCTCATTGTGGGTACGAGGCACAGTATGGAAATCGTCGTCGTAAGGAGCACGCGGGCGCGTTCCTTGGCCGATCCTTCATTGTTGTTGTGTGTCATAGCATGAAAACGATAACTGTCGATGCACTGTGATGATTTCAAAGGGATAATTGGCGTTGTCACAATATGCGTACCACCCACTTCTTGGCCAATCTACCGTTGCGGGCATCTGCCATTGTACCACCTGTGCCTCGGGTACGTGCCGTTGAATGGAAAACATTATCATTATAATATTCATCTTCATAATCATCGCTTTCCGGAATAAAGTGGGAATGGTATGCAGGGCTCTACTGCGCAATCCTCGTCTACAGAGATAGTTCGGTGTAACTCAAGAGCGCATCGTCTGCAATGTCTTATTTTGTAAACCCGACAAAATCAACAGAAATCAAGTTAACGAGAAGAAATCTTGCCTCGCCACATCGATGGTTCCAGGGCGCACTGCACTCTGTTCTGCCGTCGAGCCCGTCTGTGAGGGGCCATAACATCAACGTACAGCTTTCAGCCACTCCAATGCAGCCCTCCAAAGCCAAGAAAAGGCCCTTCTCTACGGAACAAATGAACAAACGCCCTCGGAAATTTGACAGACCGGTCTTCATATAGCCATGACAAAGGACATGTCACACCTTTTCGATGACTTCCACGACATTGCAGCATCATTGAGAATGACCACGGTGAGGAAGCCGCCCCATCTACATACGATCACGGTCGATTCGTTTTGATATCTCTTTCGCGAACTGAAGATGCAACTGGGCTGTGGTCGATGTTTCGTGAAAGTACATTGACGGTGTTGGATCCTAACATCCTAATGTTCAGTATACTACGCTTCCCACCTGGATTAGCCTGGCGCAAACACAACACGTTGTACCGTGTGTATGTCGGCTTGTCATCTACCAACTCCTAGTACTTACTCATGGGAATGAACGGGAAGAAAGGAGGTTAATGGCTCGATTTTTATTGATCATATCATAAGAAACCAACAAAGACACGAAGGACAACACAGTGGGAATTACTTGTACTTGCTAATTCAAATCAAGAAATTATAAATTAATGGAATGGAAGGTTGATGAAAAAATAACTTGCCACAGGTGGGGAACGATCCCAATTCGCATTATGCGTGTGATGCTCTCGCACGCGTAATGCGAAGACGTGGGATACTTCGTACTCGATTCATTTCGAAAATTTCGCTATTCACACGCCCCTTGTATCGAGGGAAGGGAGGTGGAGCCGTAGTGGGCGCAGAATATGCTGGCGTGATGAGGAAATTTGCAGGCGCTGGCTGGTGTCGGCTGATGCAATACCAGGGTAATTGCTGATGGAAGGGCTCGCGTCTTTCAGGAGACATAGTGTAGATTTATGACGCTATTTCTTTCGTTCTTTTTTACGTGACAAAGAATGCGAGCGGTTTGACAGCCACGGTAATCGTCAGCTCTCCGCGTGCATTACTGAGAGAGAGAGAGAGAGAGAGAGAGAGATGCAAATGAGAGAAAGGCAGGGAGGTTAACCAGACTTAAAACCTCCGGTTTGCTACCCTGCACTAGGGGAAGGGAAAGGGGAAGTAAAGACGGGAAGAAGAGCGTGACAAAAATGAGAAAAAAAATATGAAACGGGATGAAATGGGGCCATTATAGTCTTTCTAATAGGCCACTGTCACGTAGAAAGGTCAACAAAGCCTTGACCGACTTATGCTGCGACGACAGTTCACGTCGGCATTCCAAAACTGACTGTTCTGAAAGCGGCCTGTCGTCAACATTACTGAGACTTTCGTACTGAGATCTTGCGCCTAATAATAGCTATAGGTGTCACGCAGGCTCACCGCTTCTGATTTTCTATAATAATAATAATAATAATAATAATAATAATAATAATAATAATAATAATAATAATAATAATAATAATAATAATAATAATAATAATAATAATAATAATAATAATAATAATAATAATAATAATAATAATCAGTCCAGTTTTATCTTCAGTGCAGGATGAAAGTCTCTTCCGGCGATCTGAAATTATCCCTGTCTTGCGCTAGCCGATTCCAACTTTGCACCGGCAAATTTTCTGATTTCCTCACCCTTCCAAATTTTCTGCCGTCCGCCTCTATAGCGAGAAGCGTTTTATGGTTAGTTATGCTAGTTAGTGAAGAAACGGACATATTTTTTTTCAGATCTTCACCCCTTGCCCCCGGGTACCTACAAGAAAAGAAAGAAGAGGATATACAAAGACCATGGACGAGTATTTCAAAACGAAAATATACCAGGCTAAACATGCTTCCTCTTCGCATTCTGTTCACACTCCGCATAATAAATTATTGCGCGAGGTCGGCCACATATTCTCGTTCAGGACCTAATGATCATGCACTTACTGCCTCCTCTTCCCACTCGGCGCCTTTTTCTCCTGTTCCGTGGGAACGCCGCATTTCCACCGTGCAAACTTTGTAGTTGTTGGTTAATGCTTTGGTCCATTTATTTATTTATTTCTTTTTTGTTTGCTCGTCGAACCTGCTGCTGAATTCGTACGGGGTGTCTGCCTCGCCAAAATATGGATGATGCCACCGCACTCACACGGGCCTTACAAATTTATGCGGGCGCAGGCAAACTCGCGGTCTGGTCGCGGTGCTCATTCCGCTCTGAAGACACCTCTTAGAGTTCCTTGCGTATTTTTTATTTTATTTATTCGCTTGCATCTCCATCTTTGCACACACAGGCATCCGCCGCCCCAAGGGGGGCTCTCAGCATGAAAGCCGTATCGAAGAACAACTCACCGAGCGTACAGGGACGATGTTCCCCGTGGGGCAACTGGTGGTCAGCTTATTGCTTCGTTATTGCTTCTGCTGCTTCTGTTATATTTGCGCTCGTAGTTTTCTCTGCCAGCCCTGCGGCATCCCTCGGCAGCCACATCTTCAAGTATTGATTCTCGCTTTATTTACCTGTGTGCCTAGTTTTACGGTCCAGTTCGCTTGCGTCATAACCTAACGTACAATAGTTAACCCTAACGTCTACCCCACGTTCCAGTCCAGTGAATTCTCGCGCATAAACAACTGGCCGCACTGCGCTCGGCGCCGTTAGCCGCAGGTAATTTTTTTTCTTCTGTCACATATAACCGCAGATTCAGCAATGCCATTACTCCCGAAAGCAGTTTCGGTGTCCCTAGCGGGTATCAGGACTCCCATAAACTTGTCTGCAGGCTATGTGCGTACTTCTGTTATGTTCGGCCGCGCTCGCAGAAGCTCCAGACGGCACGCGAAGCCGGTCGAATTCTACGCACACAGAACGCCGGTGTAGGGGCTTTTTCAATGATGCATCCTAACACGCCGCTCCCCATCGGCACCACTGGGTGCAGTTACACGCGACCGCGCTCATCTTTGCCGAGGTCGGTGGGATGCTCGTCCTGTTGGCTACTTGTGTTGGCCGGCTTTAATGCTGTAGATAACGGCATCTTAGGAAAGTTCTTTGACGGCGTGTGGCGTATATGGGGCGGAGTAAAATCAACAAAGACTGAATAAGAAACGAAGAATAAAAATTCTGCGTAATCTATGCGCGAACATTGAACCGACTGGATATTCACGGAAAGCTTTTGGGAATCCCTGAAGAACATAAGATTAGGCTTCCGTAGACTTTGCACGCCTCCTCAAAAAAGAAAGAGGAAAGAGAGAAAGCCTTTATAGCAGTGTGTCGAGAACACTATGGAGATAACAGCATCCTTATAGCAGCATCGTCTTTCAGTTCACTGATTGCTGCTGCCATAATAATAATAATAATAATAATAATAATAATAATAATAATAATAATAATAATAATAATAATAATAATAATAATAATAATAATAATAATAATAATAATAATAATAATAATAATAATAATAATAATAATAATAATAATCATCATCATCATCGTCGTCGTCGTCATCATCAGCCTGTTTTATGTCCACTGCAGGACGAAGGCCTCTCCCTGCGATCTGCAATTACTCCTGCGCTGTGCCAACCGATTCCAATTAGTCCGAGTGAATTTCCTAATTTCATAGCTCCACCTCGTCTTCAGCCGTCCTCGACTGTGTTTCCGTTCTCATGGTACCCATTCTGTAACCATAATGGTCCAACGGTTATCTAACCGTCGCATTACATGACTTGCCCAGCTCCATTTCTTTTTTCTCTTTTCACCTTTTTTTGATAATGAAGAAGAAGTGCGGCTATTTTTCCCGTTTGCACGAGGCATGCTTCCACCGATGTGTCAAGCACCTGCTAACGAAAAGGTCACCTGTTGGCGATGCATATGTCATAAATTAACCATCAACTGAAAGAAAAAATTGTAGAGGCTGTTGGCATAGAACTATTACAAAAAAGATTCGGCGCAACATTGGCCATAACAAAGCTCGCGTATCTTGCATACAGTGCCACGGAGGCACGTACTCTTCATTACAAACCGTCACTACACACGCGCATGTTGACAAACTTGTTTAGCGACGCGCCGATACTACACGCCTTGATCAAACATCTAAATTTCCTGGTGGAACGGTGTTTTGTTTGACGTCTCCCGGCATGCACTCTATGAATCACGGCTACTGCCTTCGGAATTTCGGTGCACACCTTTGCGTCGTCTTGAATCTTTCTTATTGTTTCTGAGCTTTTTGACATATGACGCTCAGGATGCTTCGGACAAGCTTACGCGAAGCAGTAGAAACACTACGTACAACTTCCTCCGACAAGTAAAATTTTACATAGTTATACATCTCACTTGCCCCCATGACCCGCACAAACGCTTTAGACAAAAGACATTGCGAACCAGTGCAGAGGCTAATCATACCATCTGATGGCTTGAAAGGCGGCCTGACAGCACATTCCGTTATTCCTCCAGAAAGCAACAAAGCAAGATATGAACCTTCTCACCAAAGGAAGAATGGCGGAGGAAAAAGTCCTGAAATACAGGACGATGCGCTGACTTCCAAAGGTGTATGTCGGGACTTTGTCTTGCGTTGTCTGTTCTAAGTTCCAGCTCTCTAATTCAGTATGGGTCACCAACATGCCTATTGGTGTGTACTCTCAAGGAGTACAGAAACTCTCAACGCTCCAAGTCGATAGACCTAGCTTGGTCTAAGCTGCCGATGCCCAGCGTCATTTGAACACGTTGCACCAAAAGGTGCCATCGCGTTCGTTCAGAGTCGATTGGATTCGTGGCTATTGTTTAATAAACCAGCCGTGATCATACATCAGGGGGAAGGGTTGTGTCGGGTAGCGTATATGGGCCGGGGCAAATGACACTCACAAATGTGAGTGGGAATTTATTCAATTTAAACTGCGAGCAATCTTAAGAGATGGCTTGGATACTGAGCTAAGGGTGGCTGAGATAGGTCTGATACCTTACGCTTTAGTACACATGCAGTGCGTACGCAACAGTACAAGTAAGTAGACAACTTAGGGTTGGGCTTACAGAACAAACTACTCAGCAGGTAAGGCAACGAGGTAATCAAACTTGCGCCCAATAATGTACAAAAAACTTGTTTTGAATGGTCCCAATGAGACACTTTAGTTGAGTCTTGAGCATTGTGTTTTCTGTGTGCTGTGTATCTGTGTTGGGAACTGTGAACATCCTATTCATTTTGGAGTAGCACGCTAGGCATGTCATCAGGTAAACGTCTCCAGGATCCATTAAATATCTCTGTCTCTCTGTGCCGGAAATCAATTAGGACTAAATTCGCGAACTGGTGATATATATATATATATATATATATATATATATATATATATATATATATATATATATATATATATATATATATATATATGTGTGTGTGTGTGTGTGTGTGTGTGTGTATAAGGAATGCAGCGATGTTAACCAGTCGAGAGTCCGGTTGGCTACCCTGCGTAGGGGGCAGGATGTAGGGGAATAGAAAGAAGGGAGAGAATAAGAGAGATGGGGTGGAGAGGCGTCCACGCACAGCACCACAGAGTCAAAGGTACTCGTACAGCTCGCGCCTGCCAGACGTGCCTTTAGGGCCTTCTGGGCCGATCTCTATATAACCAAGGCAACGCTGGGGTTCGAC
Organism: Dermacentor variabilis; assembly: GCF_050947875.1. Classification (NCBI taxonomy): domain Eukaryota; kingdom Metazoa; phylum Arthropoda; class Arachnida; order Ixodida; family Ixodidae; genus Dermacentor; species Dermacentor variabilis. The sequence goes on from NC_134574.1 coordinate 105,258,924, forward strand.
ATGAAGACAGGACGACGAAGCAGTGCATTACCGAATAAAAATTGAGTCAAAGATGGCTATCTCGCACTGAAGCCTAACGTAGCTAAGGAAGAAGTATACCGGATTAAAGAGCGGCAATGTTCGCAGGTGATCCTGCATGTTCTTATCGTTGGGGCAGTGCGAGCGTGCAGGGGGATTTTCCGAGAGACGCAGCGGGAAACACCGAATGGATGGGAAGAGAAGTTAACCAAGACTGCACCCGGGTTATCACCCTACACACTGGAGAAGAAGGAGGAAAAGTACAGTCCACGCCGCTTCCCCGCTCGCTGAATGGCCATTAAGCCGGCTCACGCAACCACATTTCCTATCTGGTAAGCCGGCTTCTGGTGGCCCTGCTTGTGGTGGGGAGCCGTGTTGTTACGGCCGGGTGAGTTGCGTAAGCTAGCCAGTTGGTTTAGCTTCGCGATGCGAAGCCCTGAAGACTCCCAAGATGATGACGTATGCGGTAGAATAACACCGCACTCTATGGCAGAGAGACCTCTGTACAACATGGGCTGGTTGGGTTTAACGAATGCATACGTTGCGGTCATCATTTCGAAAGCACCACAGACGGTGAAAGAGGAGGAGACTCGGACCAACATGAATGATAAGGCCAGCAACTCTGGCGACAGTGATTGCGATAAGAACAATTCTAATGGCACATCAGGGGCGCCGTCTTATAACGGTCCGTTTCTCTAACCATTTTCAGAATGTGGCCCAGTTCTATTGAACCCTGAAAGGTGGAGAAATGTTCATGAAAGGAGAAACGGTCATCCACCCTGGTGCTGTTCCGGAAATCTTTCTCCAACTGCAAAACCTTGCTTATGAGGAAACCCTATGGGTTTTCTTTGTAGCTTTGTGCTATAGTCGGGTGCATGATTTCTCCCTTTCATGAGCCTTCTTCGGCCATGCGAGCTTCCGGAAAAAACACCGTTTTCACAACCCCCCTTTTCACGAGATTTCTGCAGCTCTCCAAGCATATCTAATTACCGTCTACGCACCCGGGACCCTTCCTTACGGCTGCAAGTGCCAACTGTAGCCTCTCCTGCGAGAATACAACGCTGCTCTATAGCACCCGTGGCCTTGTGTGGCATGTACGAACACGTTTTTTTTTTTTTCATCTTGGAATGGCTGAAACATTAGTAAAACACGTTGTGGGGCTAGTTGGTTCATAGCTTTCGATAGAATAAGCGCCAAAATTGACGGCACACAAGAAGAAATACAGACAGACAAGGCGCTTCCTGTTGTGTCTGTATTTCTTCTTGTGTGCCGTCAATTTTGGCGCTTATTCTATCGAAAGGCTGAAACATCAATGTTCGTCACCTGCGGTTTCGAAGAAACCATCGAACATCTAGTGGGCACTTGCTCTCCCTACGACGTCAAGCGCAGATCTTCGCACATCACGCTATGCCGACTGGACTCTAGCCGACCATCTTCCGAAACAAAAATTTGTTGAATGCTGGCACATGTCCGCGGACGGCACAGAAAGCTATTCCCGTGCTACTGAAATATTTCAGAGACTTTTCAGAGACTTCGGCATCAAAGCCCGATTGTAGCACTTCTGCGCGTGCTGTTCCGAGCGCACGCCGCTCATTCAGTCCTTCTCTCCCTCTTTCCCCATTTCCATTGCCCCTTTTTCTTGCCCCCGGCGTAGCATAGCAAATCGCACGCTCGTCTGGTTGTCCTACTGGCTATTTTTCTCTTTGCTTTCTATCTCTGTCTCCGTGTCGCTGTGCTTCGAGTTGGCGGTTAGTACATGCTCGCTGTGCGATCAGTTATTTGAGCAGGTAGAGCGACCGCAGCGGGAAGGCATAGTCCCGAGTTCTATTCCCGAACTAAGATGAATCTTTCAACTAAAGAGATGACTTCTGGGAAACCCGCGTTAATTTACTTTGCTGCTTCGTGCTACGGCGGGTGCATTACAATTTCTCCCTTGAACAATAATATTTCGCTGTTTTTAAGGCACGCAATGGTCTGTTTTTTTTTTTTCTCGTATTTAATTCTTTTTGCCGCGTGTAATTTTCAACATACAGAGTGTGAACGATTCCTCCCACGGGTAAAAGCCTCATTTTCAGGCAACAACGACAACTTCTGTATTTTATATCAGCTGTACGTAGCATGAAGGCGGCACTGGTCGAACGCGGCAGGTGATGCGTATGCATAATCGTTACTTAATTTGCGGGGTAACGCCCCCCCCTCCCCTCCCGTAGTGGTACTTATATCATAGAATTACTCTAACATGGTTCTACATTATGGGAGGAAAAGAAGACTACTTGAAAGAGCAGGTAACACGGCTAGTTCTAATTAAGCACTTTAGAAACTGAAGTCGGTGCGAGCGCAAAAGTACTAATGAAGTACTTTCCCGCGAGCAGAATAATTCCGGACGAACCTTATCTACGACAAATGGCGAACCTCACGCTTTCTCTCGTTAACATCCTTGCCGTCTCTCTTTCTTTCCTCCTCCTCATCCAATAAAGCCGACTGAGTCGATCATGACGGTGCGCTCGTTCGACTGCGTCGCTTTTGCATTCTAACGCACAGCGCACCTGTTGTTCAAACCTACCACGCGCGAGCTTCGCAAACCAATGCGGCTGACTACGCAGCTCATGAATACGGGTCCGTTTGGTTTCATCGCTTTTGAAGCCAAACGCTCTCCGCTCCTCTGGAGACCTAACCCTATAGAGAGGGTACGGTAGCCAGGAGGAATAAAAAGTGCTGTCGCATTTAAAATTTCGTAAAAGCGATGTCTGTCACGGAACCATCGGAGCAGCGGCTCTAGGTGCGTTTTCAGACGCGCGCAGAAAAATAAAAATACCGACAAACGCGAACGCTGCGTCCGCCGTGATGCTCGCTTTTCACGGTTTGGAGCACGCGACGCGCAGTCTTGAAAAATCTACAACGACGAGCGACGGACGCGCCGAATCGGCGAAAAGGAGGAGGAGGGAAAAGCGAGGGGAAAAAATACGAGAAGGACATACCTACACGTGATTCAGGGATCAAGCAAAAGAGAAGCCCGTCTCGTGCCCTTCCCGTAGACCCGATAGGGAGAGTTCGTGGGTGAAAGAGAGAGAGAGATTCGACGAGACGGCAAAGGGGAAAACATAGCGAAAAAAAAAAGGATGACGAGGGAGGGAGACGAAAGTGGGAGCAAGGGGATGGAATGCCGCGTGCAGGGGTTGGATATGGATCGCACGCGCCTCAGCATCGGTTGCGCTGCGCCGTGAATATTCATGAGCGTCGTCGGCGTCGGTCGAACGTGCGTGAGAAGGAGCCAGCTTGCTGTTGGTGGCGGCGGCGGTATACGGTGCGCGTGTGCTTGCGAGGGGATCCGCGAGAACGCGCGTGAAGAGATGCTTGCCGTGAAAACCACTACGAAAACAGGGATTGGGAATATATATATATATATATATATATATATATATATATATATATATATATATATGTATATGTATAACTCGCTCTCTATATTCAATTTTTGTTTATGTGTGTGTGTTACTGTCCGGATTTTTATTTGTGTCCGCAATAATGGTGACTGCATTTCTGTTCGATGGGTTTCTGATGCCGGTGTTTAGGAGCCCGGATTATGCGTGACATTGTACTGGCAGCAAAGTACAATTTCGAGCAAGTTGATACATTTTTCTAAGTTGAAAAAAAAAAGCCAGCAAAAAATCTATAAATACAAACATTAGACCTTCTATGCTCTCTTTTATAGCTCAGCGTTATTGAAAAAAATACCAATATTTATTGGGTATACTATGGGCAATCTATTGGGTATTGGGTAGAGAAATATATTTACGGAAAGGCAGAGAGGTCGGCATGAGCTATAACTTGCTCTGGCCTCCTACTGTACACTGGGGAAAAGGGACTGGGAGGGAAAGCGCTGATGAATGATGATGATGGTATAAGGTACACATGCGTATATACAAATTCACAGAGTTGTTGCATCTCTAAAGCCGTGCCTCCAGCACAGTGGCTTGGAGAAAAGCTATTGCAGCATTTGTTACCAGGGCTGCGCTGTTTGCATTAGGCCAAGGACCTAAGTTGCCATGCAGCGTAAGCTAACAAACTGCCAAGCACGACTTATCCATATCGGTAATGGTGAATTATTCTTGTGACGATTAGTTATTATTAAAGGTTTCTGACTAGATCTTGGAAATATGTGTGCGGATGGTCATTCCTTTGATATTTTAAGTGCTTGTGCCTATACTTGTTTCTTAAACACGTACCTACGAATCATGATAAATGAGATATGTTAACTCTTTTTGCACTCCTTCATAGGTTCGACCAGTTTTAACGTATAAAGCGAAAGTAATACGTGTGTATGGTGTGTGTGTGTGCGTGTGCGTGCGTGCGTGCGTGTGCGTGCGTGTGTGCGTGTGTGTGTGTGTGTGTGTGTGTGTGTGCGCGCGTGTGTGTGTGTGTGTGTGTGTGGGTGGGTGGGTGTGCGTGCGTGCGTGCGTGCGTGCGTGTGTGTGTGTGTGCGTGTGTGTGTGTGTGTGTGTGTGTGTGTGCGTGCGTGTGTGTGTGTGTGTGTGTGTGTGTGTGTGTGTGTGTGTGCAATCTACTTCTGTAATGTAATTACGCTCTTTCCATGTATCATCACATTAGTACCAGTTTTTGTCCGATTGTTAGTCTTCCACTGAACTCGCAACTAGCCTTAGGCTTTGTATCCAGCCAGTTCAGAAAATGTATATTTTGCTCCCATAAAAAGTAGTTGAATGGAATTCAATCAATATCGCTTCAGTCACGCCACACACTTCTTGAGCAAAACAGAGGTGCCGGCATTATACACCTGTCCCTATATTCAAACGAATAAGGTATGACCGCAGCTGCTTGCATGTGCAACCCTTGTACGTTTTCCGAATGATGCAATACGAATGACCCTGTAAACGCTCGTGTACTTAGATCTAAGTGCGCGTTGAAGAACCTGAGGTGGTAAAAATTATTCTTGAATCGACTGCTACGGCGTGCCTCCCAGTCACATCATGGTTCTGGCATGTAATGCCCCAGAATTTTTTTTAATTACGAAGTTAACCTTAAAATTTATTTTAATTTTACCTGAACTCTGTAATGTTCAGGAAAGTGCTCCCCGTCATTTAGGTAGAGGCCTAGGTCTCAAATCTGCTGTGCACAAATAAAGTTTATTCCTCCTCCTCCTCCTATAAAAGAAAATTAGAACTACTCATTGTTCAGAACTCTGTTTTTTTTGCATACTTGAACGAACAAAGCCCAATCAAATGTTACCTGAATGATAAACTCATTATTGTAGTACTTGATTTATTGGTAAGCGGTTTGCTTCGTTATGCAAAACTGCAACTTAGCTTCTGCACACGAGAAACAGTACAATGGAGTTCGCTTTAGGTTTAATAGCCTAAAGCACACTTAATCGCAACTTTACGTTATCCAAAACAGAGTCGCATAAATTATACGCTTGGATATTTCAGGTTTAACAGCGGTTCGCCCGAGCACTCGTCGGGGTGGAGCCGGCAAAACACTATCAAGGAAGAGTACTATTTTGTGCTTGTTC